>NW_012109807.1:10072455-10080777 GCF_000951045.1 Mandrillus leucophaeus | reverse complement strand
TCAAGCTTCTATGTACTAAGGACTGCCAGTGCCTTCACTATAGCTGTGCTGTGAGCTCTTCATCTGCTCCTCTTGTCTCTTCCTGGAGCTCTGATTCTGGTTATGTGCTCCTGTTCTTCACTCGGCTCAGCACCCTGTGTTTCCTTTACTTTGTGGTCTTCTGGCCCCAGACCTGACCTCTGGGTTCTGGAAGACAAATCCATCACCCAACTATCCTTGTTTCTACAGTGGTGGTGGTTGTTTCATCTTTGTTTAATTTTATTGATAACCAAGCTTCCTTAGTCTGGCTCTGCCATTCCACAGCACCCTGGATATAGCCCCTTCCCTTTCTCTCTCTCTCTTTTTTTTTCTTGAGATGCAGTCTTGCTCTGTCTCCCAGGATGGAGTGCAATGGCGCCATCTCAGCTCACTGCAACCTCCACCTCCCAGGTTCAAGTGATTCTCCTGCCTCAGCCTCCTGAGTAGCTGGGACTACAGGCGCATGCCACCACACCCAGCTAATTTTTGTATTTTTAGTAGAGGCAGGGTTCCACCATGTTGGCCAGGATGGTCTTGATCTCTTGAACTCATGATCCGCCTGCCTCAGCCTCCCAAAGTGTTGGGATTATAGGCATGAGCCACCGTGCCAGACCTTTCCCTTTCTCACCATATATTCACTTGTAGCTGTGGAAGGGAAACATGTTCATCCCAAAAAGTTCGGAGTCCTGTGCAGCATCCAGGCACAGCCGTGGCAGCTGGGTGGGGTCCCAGGCTGAAGAGGTTAGCCACCGTGAAAACGGCTACAGGAAATGGGGCTGTGTCTAATCTCAAAGGATACCACGAAGTGAAAGTTAACTCCAGACACTGCTTGTCCACAAATGGTCATCCCTCAGTACCAAAGCAACAGACATGAGGATGTGACTGAAGGCCAGGTCTGTGAGACATGGTGTCCTTCTTGCCCTCAACATCAGTACCATGAAGCCAAAACACAGACTGTCCTGTCCACACCTACACAATAGAGACTTAGATCAGCTTCCTCACATCTATGGCTTTAAGAAATCCTGCTTAGGAGTAAAGCAGTAATTTCAGAAGCTTCTGAGAGTGTGTGAGCACCAGGATGAGGAGGAGGATAGGCTCTTGCTATCCAGGCATTAAAAAGCATAATTATTTTAATTTCTTGTCCCATATTCACACTCCTGTGGATGAAGGATAGAGAATTAGTACGGCCCTTCCTTCTTTCATCCTGTAAATGAGCAGGAATGTGGAACTTCAGGCAGGACAAATGGAGTGATGGTGAACCCCAGTAGCAGAGGCCTCAAAAAAACCAGTCCTCATGATGATCAAATATCTGGCCGCTGGTGTGGTACCCAGCCTGTTGAACATGCTAGAGGTGCCACACAAAGATGTGGATTCCTCCCCATCATACTTGTGTACAAAACCTGTGCAGAGTCTGCAGAAGATGCAAAGGGCCATCTATTCTAAGATCAGAGGTTCAGGGTTTCGAGCCACCTTATAGATTCTCATGATAAAGTAGCTGGCAAGAGCTAAAGTGTTGACAAAGAGCATTGAGTAAGGCTTACTGCGGCAGAAGCTGTTTGTGTCTAGTCAGAAGTCATTCTTCACCTCCTTAATGATAGGAACTCTGGTTCTATTCTGAGCAGCAGAGCACCCAACTATATTTCTTGGCTTCTTTTGTAGCTAGGTATAGCTAATAAGGCCAATGAAATATTGATAAATCAAATATCAGGTGAATGCTATGCTGATAAAAATCAAATTTTTTGGATAGGACTTCTGGTCGGGTACTTAAAAGAAAGAGTAACAGCTAGGAAACTCCCTTTTGGCCTTGCCTTTTCCTTCTTTCTACCTGGAATGTGGATTTAATGGCTGGAACCCCAACAGCCACCTTGTGACTTTGAGGACATAAGCCATGCCTTAAGGATGGCAGAGGAGAAAAACAGAAGATGCCTGATTCGCCGACAATCTTACAGAGCCTTCATCTCAGCCCTGGACTGCCTACTTCTGGACTTGAATGTGAGAGAATAAAACCCGATGTAATTAACCATTGTACTTACAACCAAAGGAAGTTCCTGTCAAACTTTCCAAAACAATACATAGATTCCATAGAAAAACAGCTAACTCTTCCATCCTCATATTGGGACCAGAAGGGAGGTGAGCAGTACCTCACTATGTGGCTGGCCTGACCTCAGAAGCTTTATGGTCAGCTCCAGAGCACTGACGCCTCCAGGATTGTAGCTCACAAGGGCAGAATAATAGTCATGGAGGAGGTGTGGACCTTCCCTGTCCCCACAGTCCAGCATCAATCTTTGCAAATCCCTCATAAGTATCTGATAGTTCAATCCCAGCATCTTTCAAACATCCTTTGGCTGGTTCTCTTCAGGCCAACTTCTCTGCCACTCTTACTAAAAATAAATCCATTTATCCATATAAAACTATCTTTTCAAAGTACACGCAGAATGAATTATAAACAAAATATACAACCACACTGTTCACAGTTGGCTAACTGGTTGCCAAGAGTCACTTCAGTATGGAGTTCTTGACTATTATTACGCCTGTCTGTGGAGATGCCTGATGGCCCTCCAGGTCTACTACTTATCTCATTCCATTGTGTGGAGGTGGTGAAAGGGACACCCCCAGCATCCTCTTGGTGCAAGAGAATGACAGGATATAGGCTGGAAGGTGTTTCTCATCTAAAGGTCTATTTGTTTTCCTCACAACATGGGTGCCCATTCCTGCTATTTCTTTCCTAATAACCCCCAACAGCTACCCTGCTAGGAAATGGGAGTTTTCTATAACTCCCTTGAAAAGCCATATCAGTAAGTCTATCTGATGGAAGCATGGATGGAAATAAGACCCCCTCTATTGATTATGACTTTATGAGTTTCAAAGAATCCATAATACTCGTTTAGCTATTGTGGGGGAACAAGCCAAGCAGATATCAGCAAACCAAAGACAGGCTAAAACCAACCCTGAATGTCCTGTGTCTGGGCAAAGTGGGTGTGGACCACTGTACCACCTGGCTTGACAGAAACTGCCCATATAGACCTCCACGTCCCAGGTATCTTTGCATTCTTCAGTCTTCATGGTTGCTCCTTTCAAATACCAGATAAAATGCCAGGTCGGCATTTATCAGGTTCCAGAAGTCCATCTGGTTATTGCTTGTGATGTCAGCAGCTGTCTTGGCCTCATTCTGTGGCTCTTTTCTGGACTGCTGTTTGCAACAGCTCCTCTACCACCAACGTGAGTTCATCAGTCAGAGATGGCCAGAAATTTCACAAGTAAATTCCTGCTATACTAGAGTTCTTTAAGGCTCTGGCCACAACACTAAGGCTCCTTGAGCAACTCTAAGATGGTAAGGGAGTAAGGGATTTGCTTTCCTTGAAGTTCCTGGTGCTAGGACCAGAGCCCCTCTGTCATTCTCCCCCAGGGGCTTGTCTCCAGGCTCCTCCCTGCTTGATCCAGGCCTGTGGCTCTGCCTTCATCACGTGATCCTAGCCACTGCTCCTGTTCATCACCTGATCCTAGCCACTGCTCCTGCTCCACCATGAGCCACTGCTCCTGGCCCACAGTTCTCCCTTGCGACAATGCTGCCATTAGAGGGACCAGGGGTCACAGGCAGTCATGCTCCTAGTCTTAGCCCAAATTCCCTAGGAAATAGAGCTCGAGGCAAGAATTAAGAGCTGGTGCTTTATGAGGTGCAAACCCAGGGCAACATGAGTGAGGAAAAGGGAGTGAAGCAGGAAAGGATGGGAAGAAATGCAAGATGATGTTTGCCTGTCGACTTTTACTTCACCAGCTGGGAAAGAGAGATTATTCAGCATGTGCATCTACTCGGCTCTGTAAGAAGCCCACATTCCAGCGTATGTGCAGCGACCGTGCCCCGGAGCAATAATGGGTACAGGGAAGCCGAAGGAATTAATCTGATCAGCTCCCTCCATCTCTTGGACGCCCCCACACTTCAGGTGGCATCACCCAGCCACTCCTAGGGAAGCCAGACCCCACAACCCACTGTATGGCCCTTCAACAAGGCTGGAAGTGGTGTGAGGGGTCCGAAACCTGAGTGTGCAGCTCTTTGGCCTTCGGCTGGCAGGAGGAGAGCCTGGCACTCCCAGGCAGGTAACCGTCCAGCTGCGGGTGGTGCAAACGGAAGAGCTGAGTGGATTGACAGGCCCTGGCAGCTGAAGTGGAACAAATGGCTGAGGGTCTCTACAGAGGCCTAAGGGATGTGACGAGGCACAGGACACAGGCCCGATGAACTCCCTCTGCTGCTTCACTCCAAGCCTGACTTCCTGCCTCAGGTCTGCCTGCCTCTCACACTATCTGAGGCCTTTGGCACCTCTCTCTCTCTTATGTTGAATCTCATGTACCCCAAATCTTCACCCGTTTGCCACCCAAATCCTTCCTTCACATTTTTGGCTTTGCCCTCTTCCATGGTGATGAACAGATTCCGTATTCATTTCTCTTAACATCAGCTTTCACATCAAAGTAAATGGCCTTTTATGGCACTACTGCTGCTTAAGACAGGCAAAGATGCTTTCCTGACAGGATGTCAGACCTATTAGAAGGAAATAGATGTTCTCATAAGTTTTGGAAACTCAGGGTTAATCTACCTGTAAGAGACAATGGGTTTTTATTACAAGGTGTTCCAATTCCACCCTGCTGCTGTGTGACACCAATTTATGTGCTGCAGTGGGAGGCGGCGCCACTGCTGTTCACGGCCACATTATTCCAAAGTAGTGCCCGTGTCTATGTGTGAAGAAAGTTCGCATTTTCCAGAAGCGCACAAATTAAAGCCAAGAAAAGCAATGAGAACCACATTAGTTTCAGGTACTTTTACCTTCTCTGCATCATACAGAAAGGAGTATACTGTCCTTCAGTTACTGACCATGTCAGTACCAGGAAATATTCTGGGGATGCTCCTTCCCCGGGGAGCCTGATCCCTGGTGCATGTGCACGGGGGGGACACTCAACAAATAAAATTAATAATTATAATATCAGAAAGAGATAGGCGCTATGGAAAAGCAATAAAGTAACGAAGGACAAAAAGGCTTCACAGAGATGGTGAACAGAGGCTTGGCGCTGGTGACAGAGCAAGCCTGGCGGCCACATGGGTGAAGGATTATGCAGGCTGAGCTGGGCGTGGTGGCAGCGCCTGTAGTCCCAGCTACTCGGGAGGCTGGGGCAGGAGAATCTCTTGAACCCAGGAGGCAGAGGTTGCAGTGAGCCAAGATTGCGCCACTGCACTCTAGCCTAGGTGACAGAACGAGACTCTGTCTCAAAAAAAAAGAGTAGAGCCAACAGAATTTTCTGAGGAACTGGATGTGCAGTGTGAGATAAAGAAAATGGTGACTCCAAGGTATCTGAATTGAGCAACCAAAGGATCAAGCTGCCATTTACTGAGGTGGGGAAACTGCAGGGGGAAGAGGTTTGGCAGTGGAGAAGGGGGAACAGCAGAGGTTCACTTTCGAACATGCTACATTAAAGATGTTTATGAAACATCAAATCCAGAGGTGGAGGAGACAGCTCAAGGTCAGGGTTTGGAAAAGCCCAGGCTGGAGATATAAACTGGAAGCTGACCACATTTGGGTGGTATTTAGAGCATGTGGGTGGAACAAGATCATTTAAGAGTAGTTACTGCTATCCTAGTGTTGACAGAAGAGAGGCCCAAGGCCTGAGCTCTGGGGCATTTCAACATTTGGTTAGTTCTCAGATGAGCAGCTTCAGCATCATCTGGGAAGTTGGTGGAAACACAAATTCTCAGGAACCACCTCAGACCACCTGAATGAGGGTGGAGTTCAGCACTGTGTTTTAACAAGACTTTCAGATGATTCTGATTACCATATAATTGTGTGCCACAAAACAGCATTTCAGTCAATGGTAGACCACATATATGATAGTGGTTCCAAACAATTATAATGAAGCTGAAAAATTCCTATTGCCTAGTAACGTTGTAGCCATTAGCACAATAAATTACTTGTGCTTGTGAGGATGCTGGTGTAAACAGGCCTACTGCACTGTCAGTTGTACAAAAGTACAGCAATACAATTATCTACAGTATATAATACTTGCTAATGATAATAAACGACTCTGTTACTGGTTTAAGTACTTACTAAACTATACGGTTTATCAATATTTTAGAGTATACTCAGTATACTCCTACTTACAAGAAAAAAGTTAACTGTAAAACAGCCTCAGAGAGGTCCTTCAGGAGGTATCCCAGAAGCAGGCATTTCTATCCCAGGAGATGACAGCTCCATGCCTGTTACTGCCCTTGAAGACCTTCCACTGGGACAAGCTATGAAGGTGGAAGACAGTGAGATTGAAGACCCTGACCTTGCATAGGCCTAGGCTAATGTGTGTGTTTGTGCCTTAGTTCTTAGCTTTTTCTTTTCTTCTTCTTTTTTTTTTTTTTATTTTGAGATGGAGTGTGGCTCTGTTGCCCAGGCTGGAGTGCAGTGGCGCGATCTTGGCTCACTGCAACCTTCGCCTCCTAGGTTCAAGAGATTCTCCTGTCTCACAGCCTCCGAAGTAACTGGGATTACAGGCATGTGCCACCATGCCCGGCTAATTTTTGTATTTTTAGTAGAGACGGGGTTTCCCCATGTTGGCCAGGCTGGACGCGAACTCCTGATAGGTGATCTGCCCGCCACCACACCTGGCCAGAAAAGGTAACTTATTGAGGGGAAATTCTTTTTATAAGTTTAATGTAGCCTAAGTGTGCAACAGTTATAAAGTCTACAGTAGTGTATAGTAATGTCATAGGCCTTCACATTCACTCACCATTCAATGACACACCCAGAGCTGAAACCAACCCAATAGTCCCACAGACAAGTTTTTTTTTTTTTTTTTCTGATAAACATAGAATGTGTCCCTTCTAGTCTTAAAGCTTGAAACTGAAATTTGTTTTGTCTGAGTTCCTTCCTCAGGAAAGAACTCCAGGCCTCTCAAAAGTATCAAAGAACAGGCTGGGCACGGTGGCTCACGCCTCTAATCCCTGCACTTTGTGAGGCCGAGATGAGTAGATCACGTGAGGTCAGGAGTTCGAGACCAGCCTGGTCAACATGATGAAACCCCGTCTCTACTAAAAATACAAAAAATTAGCCGGGCGTGGTGGCAGGCGCCTATAATCCCAGCTACTCGGGAGGCTGAGGCAGGAGAATCGCTTGAACCTGGGGAGGCTGAGATTGTAGTGAGCCAAGATCGTGCCACTGCACTCCAGCCTGGGCAACAAGAGTGAAACTTCATCTCAAAAAAAATAAAAAAGTATCAAAGAAGGGAAGCTCACCAGATCACTACATTCAGACGGTGAGACATCAGGCCTCTCACGCATCATGAGTGCCATCCTACGTCTCCTGAGTTCCTATTTTCCCACACATTGTTACATTTCTTCCCTGCTATATAAACTCCTAACTTCAGTGGGTCAAGGAGATGGATTTGATACTGACCTCCCATCTTCCAGGCTGCATCGCCCAATAATCATCTCAGTCATTGGCTTCCTGTGCGGTGAGATCATGGTCTCAGTCATTGGCTTCCTGTGCTGTGAGTGGCAGGACCTAGACGTACAAGAAAAAAAGTTAACTGTAAAACAGCCTCAGAGAGGTCCTTCGGGAGTTACCCTGGAAGCAGGCATTGCTATCCTAGGAGATGACAGTGTTTTGGTAACAGAGTAACTTCCAGTCTTGCAAGCTCCAATCATAGTGAGTGCCCTATACAGGTGCACAGGATATGTTGTATCCTTCCTATGTTATGTTTAGATACACAAATAGCATTGTGTTACAATGACCTACAGTATTCACCACATAACCTGCTGTACATGTTTATAGCTTTGGAGCAATAGGCTATGCCATATAGCCTGGGTGTGCAGTAGGTGATACAGTCTAGGTTTTCATAAATACATTCTATGATGTTCACACAAGAACAAAATCACCTAAAAATTCATTTCTCCGAGGGTATCCTGGTTGTTAAGTGATGCATGACTGTTGTTTGGAAAATACTGGTTTAGAGGTGGGGAGAAGAGGAAATAGCTAATGAGATTGAGAAAAAGTGACCAGTCAAGGAGGAAGAAAACCAGAAAGTATTTCCAGGAGCAGGGAGCAGTCAAGTGTTATCACCTCACTTTATTAATCTCACTTTATTAATAAAGTGAGATGAGGACTGACAATTGACGTGGTAACAAAGAAGGGATATCTGTGATGGGGATGGTTAGCAACAAGAAGAAAGGGGTGCTCCAGACACATTGAAACCAGCCCAATAGTCCCATAGATTTTATTTTGGATAAACATAGAAAGTGATTCTTTGCTTTTTTTTTTTTTTTTTTTTTTTTTT
>NW_012109807.1:10070785-10072249 GCF_000951045.1 Mandrillus leucophaeus | reverse complement strand
AACTCCTGACCTCAAGTGATCCACCCGCCTCGGCCTCCCAAAGTGCTGGGATTATAGACATGAGCCACCTCGCCCGGCAGACTCTCTGGTCTTAAAGTTTGAAGCTTATACTGTTTTATTATAGTTCCTTCCTCAGGAAAGATCCTCAGGCCTCTCAAAAAAGTATCAAAAGGTGATTCTGAGAGAGCATTTGATGAAAAAAAAAAGGTATCAAAAAACTGAAACACACCAGATGACGGCATCCAGACAAGGATACACCAGACCCCTCATCATCATGATCGCTTCCTTGTGTCTCCCTCATTCCTGTTCCCCCCACACGGTTACATTTCTTCCCTGCTATATAGACCCCTGGTTTTCGTAGGTCAGGGAGATGGATTTGCACCTGGTCTCCCATCTCCTTGGCTGCAGCACCTGACTAAAGCCTTCTTCCTTGGCAATACGCCTCTCAGTGATTGGCTTTTTTTGTGCAGCAAGCTGCAGGGCCTAGACCTTATCCCTGGGGTTTCTGTAACAACATCAGCCAGTGGTGTCTTTCATACGAAGCATCTCCTGAAGGAAACGGCCCATCCCGTATCTCCTGCGGAGGGAAGGGTGGGGAGACTCCCTTTGGCTGCCATTTGAGCTGGCACGGCTGTGTCTCTACCACATGTCCTTTATCCCCACCAGCCCTAGCTGCCTGTACCAAATATAGCCAATCTATGGACCAGTTAGAGATACGTGTGGTTATCTCTGCAGAAGAAACCCAAAATAATAGTGGCTTATACAAAATAGCAGTCTGCATCTCTCTCATGCCAAAGCCCAAGCTCTGTTCCAGCAAATTATTCGGGGCTCCGTTCCTCCTACCTTGTTGGTTTACCATCCCTAGGGTGCAGACTAGTTCACACGGCCCATGATGATTCACTATGTTCCAGGCAGCAAGGGGCTGGGGGTGCTGGGGAGGGCAAGGGCAGGAATAATGATAAGCCTTGGGAAGCCTTGAGCCTATCTAAAAATTGGAGATTCTGTTGGAGAAAGGTCAATGAGACACTGTGGCTTGTATCCAAACAAGGACATCGCTAATTAGATTTTCTCTTGGCAATCGGAACTGGACAGAAACCTGGCACTGTAACGTGGGAAGGTAAGTGAAACACGCCCTAGCCTGAAGACCCGCCCACCCCTAGAGCTCCTGGGGAGTCTGCAAGACCTCCAGGCTCCAGCCTCCTTGGGGCAGCAGCCCTAGTTTACTGGTTCCTCTTGGAGACGTGGCTGTGGTTGGGGTTGAGGTGATTTCGGGATTGAAATTCCATTTTTCTGTATTCCGAGGTGCAATATGGAACAAACATCCCTGCTTACTTTAAACTGAGATCCCCTCTGTGCCCGCCGCGAAGGGCCGATGCATGGAGGCGCAGCAGCAGGGACGCCGCCGGGCGCCTCCCCTCCGAGGGAGCACGGCAGCCCGGGAAGGATCCCACGTGGGTCAGGGGC
>NW_012109807.1:10046314-10070220 GCF_000951045.1 Mandrillus leucophaeus | reverse complement strand
GGAACGCGAGCGGCGGACCCCCGGCCCCTTCCCCCGCGGCGGTTGCCTCCAGCGCGGGCTGGAGGAAGGAGTCTCCATGGAACCTGGGGGCAGAGGTGAGGATTTGGGAGTGAGGCGGCCTTGGTGCCCGCCGGAGAGGGAGAAAGGGAGAAAGTGTGGGGCAGGCTCAGGAAGGAGTAGCGTCACGAGCCCCTTCCCGCTGGCCGGTCTCACGTGGGGTTTTGAGGGACAGCCCGCCCCTTCCATTGCCCTCCTGGTCTGTAGGCGCTGGACGCCTCCCTTGCCCAAGGGAAGATACCAACACCTCTGAAGTTTGGCTTTTGATAATGACTTCTTTTTTGATGTTAGAGGAACCCCATCAGGCAGTAGGAAGGGACTATCTGACCCTTTTGGAAGGAAGGGAAGGCGGGGATTTGAGAAGTCACGGAGTTTGTTTACAATCTTGGTTTGTTTTTGCTGATGGTGGTGGTTCTTCCGTAAGACCCTTCGCTTTTCTGAGTCAGTCGGTATTGTATCAATATCTGAAAAGCCAATGTTCAAAAAGAATTTAACTCGTCTTCGTTCATCCTGGGAGCCTGAAATACAACAGAGGTGAATCACTGAGGCATGGACATACAAAGACTTGGAGTATTATTTTGACTACTTAGCACATGCAAGATAAAAATATGTTTAATTTATATGTCTAGATGCTCAGTCTACTGGAGTTTAAGGGCAGAGGAGAACAGGAGGAGCCTGAGGCAGCAATGGTCAAGGCTGTCTTGATTAAAGGATATTATGCGATTGTCCTTTGGTTCCCAGTGTTGACTCTTCTTAGATGACAACTAGCTGGTGTGTGGCACTTCCGGCTAGTTTATCGCAAGGAAAGAGTAATCGTCATGGCTCCTGTCTCCACTTTTAGGATCACTTTTTGAGGACTCAGACCTTCTCCATGCTGGAAACCCAAAAGAAAATGACGTGACTGCTGTGCTGCTGACCCCTGGGTCCCAAGTAAGTTTAGATTTCTTCTTTTTTTTTCCTTCTGTTCTCAGAGCAAGGATATGTTTCCTTCCATTGTTACGGAATTGCTCAGCCCTGATTCCTAGACCACTGGGTTCATCCTGATAAACTGATGACTGAGGAACCCCACAGGAAGTGGTCTTCGGTTGTGCAGGACTCTCTTCCCAGCGTTGCTTTCTCCCTACCCACTGAATGTTTGCTGCACACACACTCAGTACTGTAATTGGCCTTGGTGAGGTGCAAAGAAGTAAAAGCCACTTGCTCCTGCGTCGTGGAGTTTACTAAGGCAGTGAGAGATATATAGATAAAATAAACATGAGGAAATAGATATTTTTTAAACGTAGAAATGATTGGTCCAGACAAGTCATAAAAGTCTCTGAAAGAGATTTTCTTTTAATCATCTGTTTGGGAGAAGTGTAGGATAAAAACTGCACTTTGAAAAACAAGAGAGATTGGGTAGTCGGAGGGTAGAATAAGGGAATATTCCAAGAGAGAACAGCTTTGGCCAAAAAAAGAAAAAAAAAGTCTTCAAATGATGAGGGAGCTGGAGGTCTTTCAAGGATGTGTGGATGTGTGAGTCGCTGTGGGGAGACCTAGACTGTGGTGAGGGAAGCTTGGCTGTGTTGTACCCAGACCCCAGGACAATCTACACTCAGTCTTATTCCAGAGGTAAATGACGGCCCCATGAAGGTTTTTAGAGGCCCAGCAGGACGAAAAATGCCGTAGCTGATTGGAGAGAGAAGATTCGTAAAGATGCTTCTGTAAGATCTGGCCAAGACAGTGGGAGATTGGCAGACCCTTTGGTTCAGGTGCTGGGACTCTTTGTTTCCCTCACACCAGGCCTAAGCATACAGGTACTGATGATCCTTATAAAACCATAGGAGAAAATGCCAGTATTGATTTTGATCTGTGAATTTGTAGATGGCGTTCAGAGAGAGGAGGGGAGAGAAAGTCAGTAGCGCCTGCTGACAGTGTCTGATTGGCCTGCCTGTGCCTTCCGACCCTGGCACAGGCACTTAAGTGAGTAGATTGCTGAGGTTTTCTTAGGGAACTGAAGTCTGAGGGCCTGCCTGTTAGTCTGTTGGTGTTAGCATTGTTTGTACAGAACAAAGATAGTGCACGTTATATTACTTGTGCTGATTACTCCTGAGGCGTATGACCTTATGTGTGGGATTTCTTACTTAAAGTGTTTAAGAGTGTATTTTGGGCAGAGGATTTTCAGAGTAGGTGGTTCTTTTAGCTTTATGTCATTAGGTGCATTGTTTTACTAATAATTTTTGAAAGACTATGAAATATACATTAGAAAGCTGAATACAAACAAAATTTACCGTTTGATATATATATATATATATTCATTCAAGAGGCTGTGGCCCAAGTGGTAATTTAAAGAGATGTAAAACTGATTCATTTGCTAACCCAAGGACTGGTTTATTTTACTCTTAAGTTAAACTGTAGTTGCACAGAAATTTAAAAAATAGAATTTGAAAAATTATTAGACATTTATCTTAGCAGCAGTAACAGATTCAAAAGAGCGTTACCTGCTCTACTCCCTTATTTCAATATTTTAGTAAACAAACTAAACTTTGTGCCTGTCATCTAGAAGAAGGTTAGGCTAAATACTCCTGCACTGTTTTCTATGTTTATTTATTTATTTATTTATTTATTTTTTTATTTTTTTTTTTTTTTGAGACGGAGTCTCGCTCTGTCGCCCAGGCTGGAGTGCAGTGGCCGGATCTCAGCTCACTGCAAGCTCCGCCTCATGGGTTTGCGCCATTCTCCTGCCTCAGCCTCCCGAGTAGCTGGGACTACAGGCGCCCACCACCTCGCCCGGCTAGTTTTTTGTATTTTTTTAAGTAGAGACGGGGTTTCACCGCATTAGCCAGGATGGTCTCGATCTCCTGACCTTGTGATCCACCCGTCTCGGCCTCCCAAAGTGCTGGGATTACAGGCTTGAGCCACCGCGCCCGGTCTGTTTTCTATGTTTAATATGCTTCTGTTCTCCTCCCCACTTCTGTGCCCATGCACACTTTTATAGAACACCCCATTTAAACTTGTTTCTATTACTTCTTGTTCCTTCCTTCCTTTCTTCATTCAAATATTCAACGAATATTTACAGAGTTTCTACTCTGTGCCAAGTACTAGGGCTGCTTCAGTAAACAAAAACAGACCTGGCCTCTGCTCCTGTGGAGCTGATGTTAGTCACAAGGTCTCCTCTATGTGTACAACCCAAGGGAAGGGAAGGAACATGTGTTCTCACAGGAGGGTCAGGGAAGGCTTCCCCTGAGTAACACCTGAGCTGAGATCTGAAGGGAGAGAAGGATTCACATTGCTGAAAGGATGGGGCAGGGGGCGGAATATTCAGGAATAGGAAGCAGGGTGTGTAAAGGGGCCAAAGGGAACAGGACACACACTTCAAGCAAATGAAAGAACGCCACCAACTGGGGGTCAGGGGCAGACTAATCAGGGTCGTTGTGAAAAATGACAAGAACGCTCTGGGAACTTTCGTAATATTTTGGGCTTCAGATACTGTTTTACAAATAAGTCTATATTCTGTGACATGTAGGAAACATCTTAATTTTTGGTATATATGGAACTGATTTCATTCTTAGGAAAACTAGAGAAAACAATACTTCAATTTCTTGAACCCCATATATTTTAAAAACTATACCATAAGGAAAATATTTAATTCATCATTACATTTTTCTCCCCCTTTTCCTATATAAGTAGTAGCAAATTCTGTAGGTCTGCAATTTATTAATAAATAAACTAAGAAGTTCATACCTTCAAGTTTTACATTGAAGGTGCTTTCCTTCCTACTTGCAGGTAATATGCATTTCTGTTGCCTGGAGGCAAAGAGTGAGTCAGTGGACTACAAATTCACCAGAGAATGTTAGTACTGGAAAGGGTGGCCGAGGCCATGTTGTCTGTCCTCTTTTTATCCTTCCTGTCTTCCTCCTCCTGTGCTGTCAGCTTTAGCCCTCTTCAGAGGCCTCTATAAGGAGGCTCGTTGGTGAGCACCAATCTGTTTGGTTTTTCAGGAACTGATGATCAGGGATATGGCCGAGGCTCTCACCCAGTGGAGGCAGCTGAACTCTCCTCAGGGAGATGTGCCTGAGAAGCCCAGGAATCTGGTCTTGCTGGGTAAGGATGGCTCCCCCAGTGCCCATGATTTTAGCCAGTGTGGTACCTTGGTCTCCTCAGTTCCTAGGAGCTCCAGGGTCCTTATATTCAATGATTCTTAATTCTAGTAGGGCCTGAGACAGGCAATTTCTGCCTTTTGTTTCTGGATATAGTTTTAACACTCCTGGAATTAGACATAAACACCTTTATTTTATAGACCTGTAGCATCCTTCTTCTCTACTCCTTGACCAAGGATGTGGAGACAAAGTGCTAATGAAAACAACTCTTAAGAGAATGGATGCTTATTCTTTAAATAGGGGGAGGTAAAATTGGTAAGGGACTCAACCCCCTATCAATCTTCCTACCTCGTGAGCACTGTCGAGGAAGAAATGGAGAACTGACCTCACTCTCTCCCTCTCTTACCATGTTCCTGAAGACCAAGGAATGAACACTGAGGTCTTTACCAGACTCCTTTTTCTTTCCCTATGTATAGGGCTTCCAATTTCCACACCTCATGTAATCTCTCAGTTGGAGCATGAGGAGGAACTGAAGAGAGAAGTTTCAAAAGCAGCCGCTCCAGGTGCGTGAGTGTTGAAAACGGTGCGAGTAAAACCCAGGTTGTCAATGGAAATGCTTATGGAGGAGGAGCCTGTCCAGATATTGCTGGACCCATGGAAAAGTTGAAGTCCCTGTCTCCCCTGTGCCACATCCTAGCTCCGTGGATGGTGATCTGTTTATAAAGTTATAATTTGATTTTTTAGAAAGTAAATACTTTCTACTCTTTCAAACCAATTCTTTTTCCCAAATAAGGTGCAATGAAACCAACATTGTAATGTTTGTTAATAACTTGCTTGGGTTCAAGGCTCTAAACCAGAATTTTCCACGTGTCATTTTATCTTTGCCGAACGCCATGTTTTTGAGTCTCAGATCAATGACTGTAAATTCATCTCTGGGTTTTCCCTTGCCACCTTCTCTGTCTAAGCAGAGGCGGCATGGCATGATGGTTAAGACTGCAGACTTTGGAACTAAGCTCCCTTGGTTTAAACCCGATCTTAGCTACTCATTAGCTTTGTGACCTTTAACAGGTGACTTGTGTTCTCCGTGACTTAAATTTTCCCAGTGGTGAAATGGGGATAGTGACAGCACAGAGCTTATACTGTTGTGGTGACGATCAAAGGAAATAATCCAAGAGAAATGTTTTAAACAGTACCTGGCTATATGCTAAGCAAATGATAGCGATTAAGTCCTAGTAACTGTTTTGAAAGATGTTATGGATTTGACCCTGTTACTTCTGTCAAACTGGATTACTGCAATAGACTATTGGTTAATTATACTTTCTTTACTCTTCTCCTTGTAAAATTGAGGCAGCATACTACTGCTAGATGCCCCAATGAGTTGCTTCCTCTGCCAGTTCTGTATTCCTCTACCTGCTTTCAAAGCCGTTGTTAGTCTACCTGCCTAACTTTTTTGCCTTCTCTGTTCTTCAGCTTGAACTCTTAACATCAGATAGGCAAGTCCCTCAGTGTCCTCCACTAACCGTGTGTTCTTCGTGAACATTTGGGGCTTTAATTTTTACACTCCCCTTAGCTGGAAGTCCATTTGCCTTTAACCTCTTCTACCTATTTGTCCTTTAAAATCCCAGGCACTTCCCTGAGTATATCTAGTTGAGAACACTGTATTGTATTAATTTATTTCATGTAGAGACATGATTGGAATGGATATTAAAGATCGTTTAAGCTTGCAAGGATTTAAACATTTTTAGCAATGAAGCTTTTCCCCCTCAAATTCTTACTAGGAAGCCCAGGAACTTGGGGCACGTATCTTGAGAGGTTGGGGACTAATCTGAACACATGGAGTTTAAACCTTCCTCTCCCAACACACTGCTGTTTTTCTCTTTCGTTCCTTTCTCTCTTTTTTCTTTCTTCTTGGTTCTGTTTTACTCTTTCCAGTTTGCTGGGTCTAGGGTGATGGTAAGCAATCAGAGGTGATTAATTGCTTTCCAGTTAATAAGCTTTGTGCTCATTTGAGTTTGTAGACCTGGACCATGTTGAATGCTAGCTTCTAGAATTTGTGTCTCATCTTGAGACAGTAGAAGCAACATATTTTTGTGAAAGGGAGATGGTTTTCAGCAGTTAGTCTTTTAGCAGTGGTTGGGACATACTGGAGTAGGAAAGGATTGGTGGCAAGGAGATTAGGTAAAGATGGTCATTCTCGAGGCATGAAATGATAAGGCTCTGGTCAGATGGGTACAGTGAGTCTTTGGAAGACCATCTTTCTCTGATCCTAGCCCTGTCTCCTCTAAATCCTTTTTAAAAAATCTGCTATTTCTCCACATCACCTCTTGTTAGTCTCGTTCTGTTATTTTTCGTTATTTCCTATCCTGCTGCATAGGGGAACGTTGAGTACCTGTACACACTCTCCTTTTACGCAGCTGTACTTCTTTGTCCAGTCATCTTTTTTTTCTTGTGTTCTCCCAAGATTGCAAGACTATTTTTGAGAGCTTTGAAGTTCATGTGTTCCCTGTAAATATTCTTAACAAACATGTCTCATTAATTTCCTACCCCAGCAGTTATTTTTCTCCCAGGGTAGGAAATGATACACGTGTGTATTTTTGCTTATTTCAGACTGGGAAACAATACCAGAAAGCAAGGAGCTCACTCCAGAAAAGGGTATTTCTGAAGAAGAATCGGCCCCTGGGGTGTTAATTGTAAGATTTTCAAAGGAAGGTTCTAGTGAACGTGAGGATTCTTTAGAGAGTCAGCAGGAAAACCATGAGAAACATTTAATACAAGACGCTGTCACTCAGAAATCTTCTAGGGAGAGAAGTTACCAATTTGATGAATTTAGAAGAAGTTGCACTCGGAGGTCCTTACTTGTTCAGCAGCAGGGAGAGAGACTACATCATTGTGAGTCATTTAAAAATAACTTAAAACAAAATTCAGAAATAATTAGGCATGAGAGAATTTGTGCAGGAAAGAAACCTTGGAAATGCAGTGAGTGTGAGAAAGCCTTCAGTTACTACTCAGCTTTTGTCTTACATCAGAGAATTCACACCGGAGAAAAACCCTATGAATGTAAGGAGTGTGGGAAAGCCTTTAGCCAGAGCATACACCTTACTCTGCACCAGAGAATTCATACTGGAGAGAAGCCCTACGAATGCCATGAGTGTGGGAAAGCCTTCAGTCACCGCTCAGCCCTTATTCGGCATCACATCATTCATACTGGGGAAAAACCCTATGAATGCAATGAATGCGGGAAGGCCTTTAACCAGAGTTCATACCTCACTCAACATCAGCGAATTCATACTGGAGAGAAACCTTATGAGTGTAACGAATGTGGGAAGGCCTTCAGCCAAAGCACATTCCTTACCCAGCATCAGGTCATTCACACTGGAGAGAAACCCTATAAGTGTAACGAATGTGGCAAAGCCTTTAGTGATCGGTCAGGTCTTATTCAGCACCAGAGGACTCACACTGGGGAGCGGCCTTACGAGTGTAACGAATGTGGGAAAGCCTTTGGCTACTGCTCAGCCCTGACTCAGCACCAGAGAACTCACACTGGGGAGAAACCCTATAAATGCAACGATTGTGCCAAAGCCTTCAGTGACCGCTCAGCCCTTATTCGTCATCAGAGAACACACACTGGAGAGAAACCTTACAAATGTAAAGATTGTGGAAAAGCATTCAGCCAGAGCTCGTCTCTTACAAAGCATCAGAAAACTCACACTGGAGAAAAGCCCTACAAGTGTAAGGAATGTGGAAAAGCCTTCAGCCAGAGCTCATCCCTCTCTCAACATCAGAAAACTCATGCTGGAGTGAAAACCAAGAAATATGCCCAAGCTTTTAGTGAGCATTTAACCTTTGGCCAACACAAGAGAATTCATACTGGCTAAAGACCATGTACATGTGGTACATTCAGAGCATACTTATTGAGCATTTACCGTGCTTGCCATGGGGGTCTACAAAGAAATTTAAGATGGTGTTGCAAAAAAGTTATTGAGAAGTCACTGCTGATATGGGTTGTAGCATGATTAGACTGTGAAAGTATAGTTTTACATTTTTAAAAGTGTTCTGGCAAAGGACGCTGAATTTCCCTCAGGAAAGAGGGAAATTATTTGTAACACCCTAACGTGTGTGTAAATTACCATATGCTTGGGAGAGAAATGGGGTATGCTGTGGTGGAAAGGGGACATCTTGACTGTGCTAGATATTTTCATAATACTAAGAATATAAGTTTTAAAGAGATAAGTTATACTTTTAGGGAAGTTGCGTGGGTAGAAATAAGAGATTGAGAATTCACAATGAGTTTGTCCAGAGTCAGGAGTGGTGTTGGAAGGGAAGTTGTCCTTCATTCTTAAGTTTAAAGAGCCAAAGGAAGTAGAGGGAAAGGATAGAAAAAAAGAGCTCGGGGAATGAACCCAAAGAATGTTCATTATGTTAACTACTCAACTGAATATTCACAACTGTGAAAAATATTAGACTTAATAGTTGTCCAGTTGAAAAGTTTCTGTGAAGGTAGCTTTACCCTGCAGCTAAGGACTATTGGCTGACTGTTTCTGTGAGGGTAGCTTTAGGCTGCAGCTAAGGACTATTGGCTACAGGGTAATGCAGGGTGTTTGCTTCTGCACTTTTTGTCTTTTAGACCTTGCTTACTGAGACATCGCCTACTAAATCATGTTAATTTCCAAGGGTCAGGAGCCACAGCTTAGAAAATTGAGTACAGAAGAGACCTTTGATGTGTTCAAACTGTTTTAAGGTATCTGAGTTACCTGAGAATGTGCTTATTTATAAAGATTTACCTCAGTTGTATCTAGTTTGTACCTTAGATTTTTTTATAGCTTATAGTAAAGTTTAGTTGTAGATTTGCACTGACACTGCATATTAGATTATGAAAAGCTTGAAAAGACTTTGAAATACCTTTTACCATTTTACTCTTGGGTAGAGGCAGGTGGCGTCTTTTTATATTTTTTTTTCATTGAAACTTTGAAGATTATTGGACACATTATTTTGAGTGCAGAGTTTTTAATTTTAGGAAGCTGTACTATGATGTATCTTGGTGTGAATTTCTTTTAGTTTACCCTATTGGGTTTGCTTAGCTTCTTCAACGTGTAGGTTTATGTCTTTTGCCAAATTTGGTAGATTTTCAGCCCTCATCTCTTTAAATACATTTTAGCCCCCACCTTCTACTCCTTTTCTCCTGGGACTCTAATGAAAGAAATAGGAGCTCTTTGGTTGTCATCTCACGAGTTCCTGAGGCTCTGTTCATTTTTTCTTGACGATTTTTGTCTGAATCTGCTCAATCTGCCATAACAAGACAGCATAGACTGACCGGGTGACTCAAAAAAAATACATAATTCTAACAGTTCTGAAGGCTGGGAAGTCCAAGATCAAGGTGCCTGCTGACTCTGCCTCTAATGAGGGCTTTCTTCCTGGCTTACAGATGGCTGCCTTCTCACTGTGTCTTCTCATGTCCGTAGTGCATGCAGATGGGCCAGTTGGGAGAGGGAGAGAGAAATAGCTCCCTTTTCTTATCAGTCCACCAGTTCTAGCAGATTAGGACTCTGCCCTTCTTACCTCATTTAACCCTAATTACACCCCTGAAAACGCTGTCTCCAAATAAATTCACATTGGGGATTAGCACTTCAACATAATTTTGGGGAAGAGGGGATACATTTAGTCCATAACGTTCCACCCCAGCCCCTCACCGAATTTATGTCCTTGCGTGCAGAATACATTTATTCCACTCCAACAGCCCCAAAAGCCCTAACTCATTCTAGCATTAGCTCTAAAGTCCAGACCTTCAAGTAAATATCACCTAAATGGGATACGGGTAAGACTCAAGGTACAATTCATCCTGAGGCACAGACTCTCCAGCTGTGAACCTGTGAAACCAAACAAGTTATGTGCTTCCAAAATACATTTGTGGTCTGGACATAATGTAGGCATTCCCATTCCACAGAGGGAGAAATAGGAAAGTAGGAGGAGGGATGTGTCCTGAGCAAGTCCAAAACTTAGCAAGGCAAATTCCATTAGGTCTTGTGTTTCGTCAGATCTTGTGAGAATAATCCTCTTTTGCTCAGTGCCTCCCGGACCCACTGGGGTAGAGGTCCTGTCTCTGGTACTGCCAGGTAGCCCCTCGCCTAAGCCTCTGCAGGGCAATTCTGCCCCTAAGGCTTCAGTTGGAGGCTTTCTGTTCTGTTGAAACCAGGGTGATGGTTCCACCCTTTGAAACAGAAGACATCCCCAATGGTCTCTGAATTGTTTTCAGGGTCATTCTCTTTTCTTGAAGGATAACACATACTCATAGACAAATGGCTCTCTGGTTCTGTAGGATCTAAGAAGTCCTAAAGCCTGCTTTCATTTTATTTTGTTGTTTTTCTGTCCCCTTTAGTGCCAGGTGGCTGTGTTTCTGCCGTTATAATCCCATTTATATTCCTGGCTTCTCCTGGGGCTGCGAAACCCATTTGATCTATTTATCAAATGGTTGAAATAGTTTTTAAGCCACACGCTTAGTGTTTTCTTCATAGCAAATTTTCTCATATTTTTGTGATACGAATGGAATTTTCACATTTCTTTAATTGTGCTTCCTTGTTTCTTAACAGTTCCTTCTTCACTTAATCTCTCTCCTCTCACATTTTACTACAAGCACTAAGGGGACCCAAGCTGCACCTTCAGTACTTTGCTTAGAAATCTGCTAAATAAACAGTTTCATCACTCTCAAGTTCTGCCTTTCAGAAAACACTAGAACAGTTCAGAGAAGTTCTTTGCCACTTTATAACAAGAGCCACCATTTTTTTTTTCCAGTTCTAATAATATGTACCTCACTGCCATCTGAGGCCTTGCCAGAGTGGCCTTTAATATCCGCATCTCTAGCATGTACCTCAAAACTCTTGGTCTAGCCATCACCCTGTCCAAAGCTGCCTCCACATTTTGAGGCATCTGTTACAGCAGCATCCGCCTCTGGGTACTGGAATCTCAATCTGCTTGGTCGGCCATAACAAACATCCATAGACTGGGCAGCTCAAACCACAGAAATTTATTTCTCAACGTTCTGGAGGCTGGAAGTCTAAAATCAGGGTCCAACCGCGTTCAGTTCCTGGCTTGTAGATGGTTGCACTCTCACTGTGTTCTCACATGACCTGTTCTCAGTGCATAGGTGTGGAGAGAAGTTGGATTGGGATCCCACCTTTAAGGTCTCTTTTAACCTTAATTACTTCCTCGGAACCTATCTCCAAATATAGTCACATTGAGGGTTAGGGTGTCCACATAATGAATTGGGGTGGGGGGACATAGTTCATCACAGTTTTCTCTCTTCAGATTGAGTATTTTCTGTTGTTCTGTCTTCCAGTTCACTAGATCTTCCCTCTGTCCATTTGATTCTGTTATTGGGACCATCCTTGAATTTTATTTCAGTTATTGTATTTTTTAGTTGCACATGATTCTTTGTTTCCTTGCTGAGAGCCTTTCTTTGCTTATTTTGTTTGCATTAAGCATGTTTGTAATTACTCATTGAGGCATTTTTGTGATGGCTGCTCTCAAATCCTTGCAGGTTATCCTAACATCTGTGTCATCTCAGTATTGACATCTTTGGGTTATCTTCTCATTTAAGTTGAGATTTTCTTGGTTCTTGGTGTGAGGAGCGATTTTCAGTTGAAGTCTGGACATTTGGAGTCTTTTGGTGTGAGACTTGGTATCCTGTTGAAGTCTTCTGTATTGACAGGCCTCCTCGGATACCGCTGTGGTGGAGAAAGTGTTGCGGGGGTGCTGCCTCCTTACTTTAAGTTGGTGTTGGAAGTCCAGGTTCACCATTGGCCTCTAATGACTCCTGGGCAGGGGTCCTCACTACTGCTGGGCAAGGGTGGGATTTACAGCTCCCCACTAGGCCTCCGCTGACACCACACTGGCCAGGGAAGATCAGGAATGCCTTGTTACTGCTATTTACATGGTCTCGATTGACAGCATGGTGTGGGGTTGAGGGTGACATCATTACTGTTGGGAATTGGTGTAAGTCTTGACCCCCCACTTGGCTTCCACTGAGACCACACCAGTAAGAAAGAAGAGAGATGGCTCTGAGTAGGGGGGACACTGCCAGGGTGATGTGTGGGGAGGGGTGGGTTTTAGAAATCTATCTGCCCACTTGGTCTTCTCTGATACCACCCCAGGCTAAAGGTGGAGGACTGAGAGCCTTGTTACAGCCTGGTGAGGGTGGAAGTATAGGCCTTTGTTGGTGGGGATAGGACCATAGCTTGCTTCTGTGGCCTTTTAAGTAGGATTGTGGTTTTCTAAACATTTTCTGTCTTGCTAGGCTACTCCCTTTCCAGTCCTTTGGCTAGAAAAAGCAGATTTTTCTTGGGGCTTTTTTTTTTTGTCTGTGCCTGTTGGCATTTCTGGGTTGTCAGCTTCTCTAGAACCCAATCTGGGATAGATGAGGCAACGAGAAAACCCAAGAACGTCACTGCTGTGTTCTTCCTCAGGTTCTGAGGTCCCTAGCCAGTCCATTCTCTCTCCACCTTCTAGAACTTTCTTATGTTTGCTTTGTATATAATATCCCAGATTTTTAGTCGTACTTAGTGAGAGCAGTAGGAGAAAGTAGTGCTTCACCTTTCCCGTGACATCCTTGTGCTTAACACTGAAATCACACATCAAGCTGTGGTATATATAGGGTCTGTGGTGTATACAGGTCATTTGTAACCAGTTAGGAATAGGTACTAAAAGAAATGCTCGCTGGATTCCTGAAGATAAGCTGCCAATTTGATAGGTAGAAACTATCAACCTGCTTCATCTAGCTTTGAAGGAACAATAGTTTATAAATTGAGGAAACACCAGTATTTAACTGTAGGTTATAAATTTGAGAAGGAGAGATATGACTAAGAATATAAACTGTAGGGTTAAATTTTTTGTATTTGTATTTTTGTTTGAAAAGCATATGAGAAGCACTGGAGAACTGGACTCAGAATTTCAGATTTTTTTCCAGTTGTATATTATCTACATGTGGCTATCTGTTCACTTTAATTTGCTATGTGACATATGAGATCATAGAGAATCAACAAAATAAAGAATGAAAATCACTGAGATTTGGGACAAGTCACCTTCATCCTTTGAAATCTATCTCCTCATAGATAAATGTTTTAAAATTTAATGCCTACTTGAGAATGATTAGAATTAGGTAGAAAAGGGATGCAAATGTGGTTTATAAGCGATCAGGTGCTACATAACTATTAGGTATTAATGATACAGTCATTTAGAAGACATATCCATCATGTATGCTTCACAGTGGTGGCCCAATAAAAACAACTGTGAATATAATGGAATGAGACTTTTTATCTTTTTAAATAAGTTTTCTGGGATCCTGTTAAAATATGCATCTTTTGAGATGACCATGTGGTTCCTTTTCATCTATTAATGTGGTAAAGTACATTGATTTTCTGATGTTAAAGAATCCTTACATTCCTGGGTGCAATTTCATGATTTTTTTTCTCTCTCTCTGGGGGAGTTTGTGTCCCTTGAATTTTAGTTGCATTCATCTGTTAAACTGGGGTTATTGTGTTTGTAGTGTGTGGTTTGGTTGGTTTTAGGGGCTATTTAGATTTACTATTTCTTCTAGAAAGTTGTAGGTTTTTCTAAAAATGTATCCTATTTGGTCACTGAGTTGTTTAAAATGGTTTTATTTTCAAGTGCTTGTTCTATCTGAACTTATGTCCCTTTTTTCTTTCCTGATATCGCTTATTTGTATCCTCTATTGGTAATGTTTCTAGAGATGTGTCAATTTTACTAGTCTTTTAAAATAACTGACTTTTTGAACTTTTGCAAAAATCAACTTTTATCAAAGTACACAATAAAATTCACCCACTTAAAGGTGTTTGCCATGTTTGACGAAGATACTACCCTTGTAACTACCACCATAATTGTGTGTGTGGTTATAATAGTTCCTCCTTCTCCTTCTCCCTCCCTCTCTCCTCCTCCTCCCCATCTTCCTCCTCCTTTCACCCCTTTCTCCTTCTTTCTCCTTTCTTCCTTTCTTCCTTCCACAGTTCTGTCTTAAAACGCCCTATGTAGACTTGTGTAACCATCACCACAAAGGGTACAGAACAATTCCACTGCACCAACAAATTCCGCTTGTGCTGCTTTTTTTTAAGAGTGGCTCCCCACCCTGCATTGAGTATAAAGGCTTTGATTTTCATCAGTGTTGTGTCATTTACTAATTTTTATTGCTGAGTAGTTTTCCACGTTAGGTACCACAGTATTCTTAGCCATTAACCCACTGAAGCACATTTAGGTTGTTTATAAAATTTTTGGTGATTATGAGTAAAACTATTACAAACATTGGGTTTTTGTATGAACATAAATTTTCATATCTGTAGGGTAAATATTGGAGTGAAACGGTTAGGTCATATGGTGAGTATATATTTACCTTTGTAACACAGGGCCAACCTTTTCCAGAATGATTGGTTAAATTTGTTTTCCCACCAGCAATGTATGAAGATGTGGTTGCTCCATAATTTGCCAACACCTGGTATTCTCATTGTTTTTATTTTATCCATTCTAGTAGATGTGTAGTGGTATCTCATTGTGGCTTCAGTTTGCATTTCCTTAATGACTAATGATGTTGAGCATCTTTTCATGTGCTTTTGTCCATCTGTGTATCTTTGATGAAGTTTTCAAATCTTTTGCCATTTTAAAAGAATTCTGTTGTTTGTTTTCCTAGTTTATTTTTGTAGTTTGCGGCTTGTCTTTTTATTCTCCTTTATTCAATTTTTATTTCAGTGTCTTTTATAAAGCAAAGGTTTTAAATTTTAACGAAGTCCAGTTTTTCCTTTTATGGACCATACTTTGGTGTCATATTTAAGAACCCATCCGGAACTAATGTTTAGGAAATTTTTCTTCTACTAGCTTATTGGTAATGTTTTTCATATTGTGACAATTTTCACATTTTTATATAATGTGTTAAATAAAGGCCTAGGCTCATTGTTTTTACATGTGGTTATCCAATTGTTTCAGCATCATTTGTGGAAAACATTGTTTCTCCATTGAATTGCCTTTGCCCTTTTGTCAACAATTGATTGCTCCTGTTTAAGTGGCTCTGTTTCTCAGTTTTCTATTCTATTCCATTGATTTATGTGTCCATCCCTTTGCCAAAACCACACGTTATCTTGATTACTGTAGCTTTGTAGTAAATCTCAAAATCAGGTAATGTAAGCCCTTCAAATTTATTCTTTTTCTAATTTATATGCTTCCACTGTCATATATTTGTCTATATGTTATGTCAAGTTTTACTTTATGTATTTTGACACTCGGTGGTTAGCTGAGTACAAGTTAAGAATTGTCAAATCTGTGGTGATTTGAATGTTTTCTCATTATGTAGCAACTTTCTTTAAACATAAGAATACTTTATAACAGATAATATTGGGGTTTTTTTGGGGGGGAGGAGGTTTGAAACGAGGTCTCACTCTCACCCAGGCTGGAGTACAGTGGTGGAGTGATTTTGGCTCGTTGCAGCCTCAACCTCCTGGACTCAAGCAATCCTTCCACCTCAGCCTCTCGAGTAGCTGGATTACAGGCATGCACCACCACACCCAGCTAAATTATTTTGCATCTTTTGTAGAAATGGGTTTCACCATATTGGCCAGGCTGGTCTTGAACTCATGAGTTCAAGCAATCTGCCCACCTTGGCCTCCCAAAGTGCTGGAAATACAAGCGTGAACCACTCTGCCCCACCACAGATTTATTGAGATATAATTTACATTCCATAAAATTCACCCATTTAAAATGTGCAGTTCAGTGTTTGTGTATTCACAGAGTTGTACAACCATCACCACAATAAATTTTAGAACATTATCACCTCTAGAATAAAACTTTTAGCTATAACCTCTGCTATGGTCTGTGTGTTTGTGTACCCTCAAAATTCGTAAGTTGCAATCCTAACCCCTAAGCTGATGGTATTAGGAGATGGGGCCTTTGGGAAGTGAGTAGGTCAAGAGGGCGTAGCCCTGATAAATGAGCTCAGTGCTCTTATGAAAGTGGCCACAAACAGGTCACTCACCCCTTCTCCCTTGTGAGGACACAATGAAAAGACATCTGTGAGCTAGAAAGTGGGTTCTCACTCAAATTTCATTATGGTGGTGCCTTGATCTTGGACTTCCCAGCCTCCAGAACTGTAAGAAATCATTTATTGTTGTTTATCAGCTACTCAGTGTGTGGTACATTTGTTATGGCAGCTGGAACAGACTAAGATAACTCCCAATTCCTCTATTCTCCCCAGCACTAGGCAACCATGAATACACTTTCTGTGTGTGTAGATTTGCCTGTTCTAAACATTTCATATAAATGGAATCATACAGTCATTATACAGTATATGATCTGGTGTGATTTGAATGTGGATTAGGCCGTTTTCACACTGCTATCAATAACCTGAAACTAAGTTATAAGGAAAAGAGGCTTAATTGGCTCACAGTTCCACAGGCTGTACAGAAGGCATGGCTGGAGAGGCCTTAGGAAGCTTATAATCATGGTGGAAGGCAAAGGGGAAACAGGCTCATCTTACATGGCCAGAGCAGGAGACGGGGGAAGGTGCCACACACTTTTAAACAACCAGATCTCATGAGAACTCATCACAAGAAGAGCACCAAAGGGGGAAATCTGCCCCCATGATCTAATCACCTCCAATCAGGTCCCACCTCCAACATTGAGGATTACAATTTGACATGAGATTTGGGCAGGGTCACAGACCCAAACCATATCAGAATGTGTCCCCTAAAGTTCTTGTGTTGGCCACTTGATCCCCAGTGAGGTAGTTCTGGGAGATGGGGCCTAATGGGAGGTCAGTAGATTATGGGGGCACCACCCTCACGAATGGATTAATGCTATTGTGAGAGTGGGTCTGTTGTCACAGGATTGGGTTCCTTACAAAAGAACAAGTTTGGCTCCCTCTTGCTCCCCTATTGCCCTCTCTTTGCCCTTTGGCTATGGAATGGTACAGCAAGAAGGCCCTCAACAGACACCAGCTCCTTGATTTTGGACTTCCCAAGCTCTAGAACTATGAGGAAATAAATTTCTATTCATGATAAATTACCCAGCATAGCATTCTGTCATAGCAGCACAAAAGGGGCTAAGACATGGTCTTTGTGATTGGTTTCCTTCACTTACCGTAATGTTTTCATAAGGTTTATGTTATGGAGTATATTAGTGCTTCATTTATTTTATAAACATTCTTTCCTTTTAAAAAAAAATCTCAAATGTGATAGTACTTTTTTATTGTGGTAAAAAACACATAACATAAAATTTACCCTCTCAGCCATTGTCTTAGTTTGTTTTGTGCTGCCATAACAGAATACCACAGATGGTAATTTATAAGGGTGGAAAATTTATTGCCTCACAGTTCTGGAGGCAGAGAAGCTCGAGATCAAGGGGCCAGCATCGGATGAGGCCCTCCTTGCAGCATCATCCCATGAAGGAATGTGGAAGAGGAGATTGAACTCACGCTTTTGTAATGGCACCAATTGCACCCACAAGGGTGAAGCCCTCATGGCTTAATCACCTCTTAAAAGGTCCTGCCTCTTTAAACTCAACACCGGCAATTAAATTTCAACATGAGTTTTGGAGGGGGTAAACATTCAAACCATAGCATTCCACCCCTGGCTCCCCAAAACTTTTGTCCTTTTCACATACAAAATACATTCATTCCATCCCAATATCCCCAAAAGTCTTCACTGATTTCAGAATCAACTCCAAATTCCAAAGCCCAAGAGTTTCATCTGAAATCAGATATGGGTGAGACTCAAATCACTATTCATCCTAAGGCAAATTTCCAGCTCTGAGCCTGTGAAATTAAACAAGTTATGTGCTTCTGAAATACAGTGGTGAGCCAGTCATAGGATAGACATTTGCATTCCAAAAAGGAGAGACAGAGAAAAAGAGAGGAGATCCTAAGCAAGTCCACTCTGTGGCTTTCCTGGGCTCAGTCCACACAGAAGCTCTCGTGGGTTGAAATCTTGTGCCTGCAGCTCTCCCAGACTGGTGTTGCACACTGGTAGCTCTACAGTTCTGGGGTCTTGGGAATGGCCCTGCCTCCACAGCTCCTCTAGGCCTAGTGGGGGACTCTATGCAGTGGCTCTGACCCCACAGTTCCACTGGGCATTGTCCTAGTGGGGTCTCTCTACAGTGGCTCCACCCCTGTAATAAGTCTCTGCCCCAGGCTGTTCATGACATCCTTTGAAATCTAGGGCTACATTTAAGATCAGGTCATCTGCACATAATTTTATTTTTTCCAATTTATTGCTTAATTACTCTTACTAAGACCTCTAGTACTATGTTGAATAGAAGATGTGAGAGTGAGCTTGTTCCTATCTTGGAGGAAGAGCTTTCAGTTTCTCACCATTGAGCGTGATATTAGCTATGAACTTTTTACATATTGCCTTTGTTATGTTGCGGTAATTTCCTTCTGTTTTTAGTTTGTTGAGTGGTTTTTTAAAATCATGAAAGGATGTTAAATATTGTCAAATGCTTTTTCTGCATTAGTTGAGATAATTGTGTGTTTTTTTGTTTTTCATTCTGTTAATACGGTTTATTGCATTGGTTCATTTTCATATATAAACCATCCTTGCATTTCATGGATAAATCCCACTTGGTCATGGTCTATACTTTTTTATTTATTTATTTATTTTTATATAACTTTCATTTTTTAAAATTATACTTTAAGTTCTAGGGTACATGTGCACAACGTGCAAGTTTGTTACATATGTATACATGTGCCATGTTGGTGTGCTGCACCCATCAACTCGTCATTTACATTAGGTATGGTATATCTCCTAATGCTATCCCTCCCCCATCTCCCCACCCCACGACAGGCCCCGGTGTGTGATGTTCCCTTTCCTGTGTCCAAGTGTTCTCATTGTTCAATTCCCACCTATGAGTGAGAACATGCGGTGTTTGGTTTTCTGTTCTTGCAGTAGTTTACTCAGAATGATGGTTTACAGCTTCATCCATGTCCCTACAAAGGACATGAACTCATCCTTTTTTATGGCTGCATAGTATTTCATGGTGTATATGTGCCACATTTTCTTAATCCAGTCTGTCATTGATGGACATTTGGGTTGGTTCCAAGTCTTTGCTATTGTGAATAGGGCCGCAATAAACATATGTGTGCATGTGTCTTTAGAGCAGCATGATTTATAATCCTTTGGGTGTATACCTAGTAACGGGATGGCTGGGTCAAATGGTATTTCTAGTTCTAGATCCTTGAGGAATCACCACACTGTCTTCCACAATGGTTGAACTATAATTTTTTATTGTGCTGTTGAATTTAGTTTGCTAGTATTTTTTAAAAGGGATTTTGCATCAATTCCTCTATAAATCCTGATCAATGAATACATCAGGGATATTGAGCTGTAGTGTTGTGGTGGAAGGTGAAGAGGAAGGAGGCATGTGTTACATGGCCAGAGCAGGAGGAAGAGAGTGAAGGGGAAGGTGCTACACACTTTTAAACAACCAGATCTTGTGAGAACTCACTCACTATCATGAGAACAGCAGGGGGAATTCTACCCCCATGATCCAATCGCCTCCCACTGGCCCCTCCTCCAATGCTGGGGATTACAGTTGACATGAGATTTGGGCAGGGACACAAATCCAAACCATATCATTCTATTTCTATTATTTGGAATGGTTATTTTTAATATCTTAATTTAAGAGACAGGGTCTTGCTCTGATGCTCAGGGTGGAGTGCAGTGGCACCATCATAGATCACTGCAGCCTCAAACTCCTGGGCTCAAGTGATCCTCCTGCCTCAGCCTCCCAAATAGCTAGAACTGCAGGTGCACACCATCATACCCAGCCTATTTTTAAAATTTTTGTGAGATGGCAGGGGCTCACCTTGTTGCTCAGGCTGGTGTTGAACTCCTGGCCTCAAGTGATCCACCCACCTTGGCTTCCCAAAGTGCTGAGATTACAGGTGTGAGCCACCACACCTAGTCTATTTATATAAATATATATGTGTGTGTGTGTGTGTGTATATATATATATAGAGAGAGAGAGAGAGAGAGACAGAGACAGAGACAGAGTCTCACTCTGTCACCCAGGCTGGAGAGCAGTGGCGCGATCTTGTCTCACTGTAACCTCCGTTTCTCAGGTTCAAACAATTCTTGTGCCTCAGCTATTATTAATACTTTAACAAGCTAAATTAGCTTAAAGTGTATTTAAGACTCTAAAGTTAATCAGTTTCTTTATTGTTCCTACAGTGAAATAAAGGACCTTAGAATGATTTAGCATCAGTCATTTCGGTATGGGTTAGCTCTTGCTGCAAGCAAATATTCTAAAATGTAATGGTACGAAATGATAGCCATGCATAACTCTTCATGAATCTAATGGTCAGCTTGATAGTGCTCCCTCTCCCATTCAGGCTGGGCTCAGTTATGTGTCTGCAGCAAGGTGATGGATCAGCTGTGGCTGGCTGCCCTGTGATGGCCTTGGCTCTGTTTTCCTAGCAGCCTAGCTAACTCAGGCATGCCCTTCTGGTGGCAGGAGTTGAAGAGAGCAGAAGCATGCCAGCCTTTTTGAGGCTTCCACTCCAAACCAGTACACTGAAACTTTGATCACATTCTATAAGCCAGAGTTACAAGCCAGCCTAGGTGGGGAGAAAATCAACTCCAGCTCCTGATTTAAGGGGCTAGAAGATCACATTGCAATGAATGTGGACCCAGACAGGGATGAAGAATTGGGTCAGTCTTTGCAATCAGTGTGGCAGAATCACCGTCCCTCTGAAGTATTGGTTTTATTTTACTGACATTGTCATTGTTTTATGCAATCAATATTTGTTTAGACTTGCCCATGTGTGTATCACTATGCCTTCTTGCATTCCAGAAGGCCTTCGTATTAAGCTAGTAAAATGTAAGCTCACAGGGCCTCCTGGAATAACTTTTTTCTGAAGGCATCTTTTTTGAAGTTAGTCTGGTGAGGATCCGTAGCTGATAAATTGTCAGTTTCTGTTGAATGATGACATTTCCGTTTCCGTTTGACATTTTTGCCTCAGTTCCTGAAATGTATTTTCACTGGATGTGAGGTTCTAGGCTGCTGTTATTTTTCTCTCATCTCTTTAAAGCTAAACGTACTTTGGTCCGGCTTAGCTTCTCATGGTTTTATAATCATGAATTGTGAGCTTACATTTTACTGGCCTTAGTATGTAGGGATTCTGGAAGGCCTGTGTTGTGGGGCGTTTCTCCGAAGAAGAATTAAATAAATTTATTTCTTGAATTGAGATCTCCTGGACTAAGCAGGAAACATTACCTCAAATGCCAGACTCTCCTTCACACAGGTCTGTGGTTATTGACTCACTAAGGGAAGATCACCCCATTCCCAACTCCCATCACCAAGTGTGGGGTGCTTAGAGAGCCGCGTGTCTCTGTGGGCCCCCATTTTAGTGGTTAGATGCATTTCCCACCACCTGTTTCACTAAGGGTCTCAATCCACTGTGGTGTCCTGGATCCAAATCACTGTCTGCTCACGCCCAAGTCCTGGTCTCCTGGCTTAAGTGGCTCTTGAGTCCCAAAGTCCCAGGGAGTTAAGAGCAGCATGCAAGGCAGGAAATTTCTGGTTTCTTTTGTCCTTAGAAATGAAGTGTTTTATTAAATGAATTATTTTTCAAGACAATGAAATAATCACTACCACAATTTATTGATATGGCCCTAGAAAGAAGGGACCTGAGGCTCCTCTCTCCTCCCTCCCTTCCTTTCTCCCTCCCTTCCTTTCTCCCTCCCTTACTTTCTCCCACCCTCTTTCTTTTCCTTTCCCTTCCCTTCCCTTCCCTTCTCTTTGTCTATGCATGTTTTCCTTTTGCTGAACTATCTGCAACAGGATTGCTGACATCATGGCATTTTACTACTCATGTCCTGTATCTTATAAGAATATGTATCAGCATGTGTATTATTTTATTTTATTTTATGTTATTTTTTGAGACAGAGTTTCACTCTGTCTCCCAGGCTGGAGTGCAGTGGTGAAATCATGGCTCACTGCAGCCTCAACCTCCTGGGCTCAGGTGATTCTCCCATCTCAGCCTCCCAAGTAGCTGGGACTGTAGGTGCACGCCACCATGCCCAGCTAATTTTTTTTTTTTTTTTTGGAGAGACAGGGTTTTGCTGTGTTGCCCAGGCTGGTCTCAAACTCTGGGCTCAAGTGATCGCCTACTTCAGCCTCCCAAAGTGCTGGGATTACAGGCCTGAGCCACTGTGCCCAGATATTTTATTTTTAGAGACAGGATCTCTGCTCTGTTTCCCGGCTGAAGTGCGGCAGCATGATCATAGCTCACTGTAACCTTGACCTCCTGGACTGAAGCAATTCTCCTGCCTCAGCTTCCCGAGTATCTGGGATTACAGGCACACACCATCACATGCAACTAATTTTTTTTTTCTTTGTAGAGATAGGGTCTCGCTATGTTACCCAGGCTGGTCTCAAACTCCTGGGCTCAAGCCATCCTGCCAAAGTGCTGGGATTATAGCATGTGTCTTCTATGAGCAAGTATATTCTCCAACATAATCGCAACGCTGTTATTCAACCCAAACCATCTAACTCTGATGCAAGATTTCTGTCTAACACACAGTTAATTTAAATTTATCCAGTTATCCCCAGATGTCATGTACAGCTCCCTATCCAATTTCCAATCAGTTGGGACACACTGCATTTATTTGTCCTGCCTCTTTAGTATCCTTCTGTCTAGAATGGTCTTTCAAGCTTGTTTTGTCTTTCATGACATTAATATTTTGAGAAGTCCAGACCAGTTGTTTTGTAGAATGTTTTGTAGAAAATACCATCTGTATTTTCTGTTTCCTCATAATTAGATCCAGATTAAGCACTTTTGACAAGAAATCTACATATGTGTGTGATTTTCATTAAATGACATTAGGAGGGCTGGGCTTGGTGACTGTCCTCTGTAGTTTCAGCTATTCAGGAGGCTGAGGCAAGAGGATTGCTTGAGCCTGGGAGTTCCAGGTTACAGTGAGCTAGGATCACACCACTGCCCTCCAGCCTGGGTGACAGAGTGAGACCCTGTTTAAAAAAAATTTTTTTTTTTACGTCACATCAAGAGACTCAAGATGCCAATTTGTCCTGTTCCTAACGCTAAATTTTACTTTGTTCACATGTTGTCCAAATTCTCTAGTTGTAGTGAATAACTTCTCCCTTTGTATGACTATCTTGGTTCCTAACGTTTCACCAGTGTTTTTGCTCTCCATGGATGATACTTGCCTGAATCAATTATTACATTAGTGCCTACAAAATGGTGTTTTTATAATTCTGTTATTCCTCCCACATTGAGTGCTGGCATTCTTATGAAAAGAAGAGCTTTCTATCTTCACTTCCCACCTGGTGGTATTTTTTTTTTTTTTTATTGTGAAAGGAAAATATCTTGGCCCCCCTCCCCCCGAAATCATTAAGGAAAACTCAAGCTGGAAATCTGCTTACAGCAAACCTGCCTCCCGCTGTGTTCAAAGTTACCCCTCTGCTCACTGAGGCAGATTCTTATCTGATTTGCCTCTTTTGGAAAGGCTAATCAGAAACTCAAAAGAATGCAACCGTTTGTGTGTCACCTGTCTGTGACCTGGAACCTCCCTCCCCACTGCCAGTCTTCCTGCCTTTTCTTCCAGTTGTCCTGCCTTTCCAGACCGGACCAATGTACTTCTTACATAGATTGATTGACGCCTCATGTCTTCCTAAAATGTGTAAAACCAAGCTGTGCCCCGATCACCTTGTGCATATGTCGTCAGGACTTCCTGAGGCTGTGTCATGGGCGTGTCCTCAACCAGGGCAAAA
>NW_012109807.1:10042025-10046138 GCF_000951045.1 Mandrillus leucophaeus | reverse complement strand
AGGATGGTCTCGATCTCCTGACCTCGTGATCCGCCCGTCTCGGCCTCCCAAAGTGCTGGGATTACAGGCTTGAGCCACCGCGCCCGGCCATGAACTTTCTAAATTAACTGAGACCTGTCTCAGATTTTCTGGGTTCACAGGATCACTATGGGTCCATGGATTCCTTTTAAAGAAAGTTTTCATTGAGGGTTAACATTCCTAACATGTATAGATCTTCAGTATATGCTTGGTGAATTGTTATATGTCTATAAACCCAGGTAACAACCACCCAGCTCTTGGTCACGATACAGACCCTTTTCGTTCTGCTGGAAGGTTCCTCCATGCCCTTCCCTTCCCAGTTAATCCACCCCATGCCACCCCACCTCATCCTCCCAATGCCGCACCTCCCCGTCCCCGTGGGTGATCACGGGTTTGGTTTCTACCTCCTCTACTAGTTTTATCTGTTTGAACATTATTTAAATAAGATCCTATGGTACATACTCCTTTGTATCTGGCTTCCTCACCCCACATTTTGTATGATTCAACCATTCTGTATGTATCAGTTGTTCTTCTTTTTCTTTTTTTTTTTTTTTTCTGAGACAGAGTCTTGCTCTCTCGCCCAGGCTGGAGTGCAGTGGTGCGTTCTCCGCTCGCTGCAAGCTCCGCCTTCTGGGTTCATGCCATTCTCCTGACTCAGCCTCCCAAGTAGCTGGGACTACAGGTGCCCGCCACCACGCCTGGCTAATTTTATTATTATTTTTTTTTGTACTTTTAGTAGAGACGGGGTTTCACCATGTTAGCCAGGATGGTCTGGATCTCCTAACCTCGTGATCTGCCTACCTCAGCCTCCCAAAGTGCTGGGATTACAGGCGTGAGCCACCGCGCCCGGCCCAGTTGTTCTTTTTCACTGATGGTGTGGTATTCCACTGTGGGAATATACTACAGTTTTTTTATTCATTCTACTGTTGATGGATAATTGAATTGTTTCCAGTCTGGGGGCTCTCATGAATATAAGTGCATTTTCCTTGGGTACATATACCTAGGAGTAGAATTCCTGGGTCATAGAGCAGACAGATGTTTAGCTTTAGAAGATAATGTCAAATGGTTTTGACTTTACCAATTTACAACATCTCTGTCAGCAAGCCATGAGTTCCAGTTTGTCAACACTTTGTACTTTTCGTCTGTTACATTTTAACCATCTGGCTCATGTGCAGTGGTCTCTTACGCTGGTTTACATTTTCATTTTTCTGTGGTATATATATACCATGGAATAAAAGGAATGAAATAATGGCATTTACCGCAACCTAGATGGAGTTGGGGACCATTATTCTGAGCAAAGTAACTCAGGAATGGAAAACTAAACGTTGTATGTTCTCACTGATAAGCAGGAGCTAAGCAATGAGGATACAAAGGCGTAAGAATGATATAATGGACTTTGAGGACTCAGGGGGAAAGGGCGGTGAGGAGGTGAGGGATAAAAGATTACACATTGGGTACAGTGTACACTGCTTTTGTGATGGGTGCACCAGAACCTCAGAAATTACCACTAAGGTACTTATCCATGTAACCAAACACCACCTGTTCCCTCCAAAATTTGAAATATAAATAAATGAAATAAATTTTCATTTTTCTGAGTATTACTAATTTTGATCACTTTTTCAAGTGTTTATTGGATATTGCTTATATTCTCTTTAAAAGTGACTGAGTCTTTTATCCATTTAAAAAAATTCAGTGTTTTAAGTTCCTTTGCGGAAGTTCTTCACCCGTATTCTTAACACGAGTCCTCTGGTAGCTTCTGCGCCGGGAACACTGTCGCCCAGCACTCAGCGATGGTGGGACGGGAAGTGGCCGACTCCACGCTGGCTCCTCCGTCACCGCCTCTGGGCGCCTCCCTCCTTCTGACGCGATGGAGGTTTGAGACTCACTTTGTTCTTTCCTTGCACCAAATCTGGAATCAGCCAAGGATCCTTGGTTCCTTTCAGTGAGGAATGACTATGTGTTTTGGGATTGCTCCTATGTTTCCATGAGATGATTTATGATGTTTTAATCCAGCATTTCCATTTCAAAGTGTGGGGAGTTGTAGAGAATGCCCGCTTCACCCAGTGCTGACCTGACAGTGTCTGTGAGTGAAGTGTGGGGAGTTGTAGAGAATGCCCGCTTCGCCCAGTGCTGACCCGACAGTGTCTGAGAGTGAAATGGTTCGATACTTTCTTATAAAGACACCCAATGACCCAGCAATCTGACTCCTGGATGTTTGCCCAAGAGAAATGAGCACATATGTTCACAAAAAGACTTCTTCAAGCATGTTCCTAGTAATGCTTTTCACAACTGGAAACAGCCCAAATGTCCATTAGCAGTATAATAGAAAAACAAATTACAGTGTATTCACACAACGGACTACTCAACAATAAAACAAATGAGCTCATTTCAAAACATCATGTTGCGTGAAAGAAGTCAGAACACTACAGTACATTCTACATTGTTTCATTTATATGAAACTCTAGAAAAGTCAGCACTCATCTATAGTGACAGAAAGTGGAAGCGTCACTGCTACTTAGAGGGGTACCGCCTGGGAAGGGGCAGAACAGATTTTCTAGGGCGATGACGCTCCTTATCGCGACTGGGGTGTGCATACGACTGTGTATCTGTTTGTCAAAATTGTACAGTTAAGATTTACATATGCAGTGTCTATAAAATGTTCCTAGAATGCGTATACATATGTGAGAGGGTGTGTATAAATTATGTCTCCAAGTGTAAAACAGAAAGGAAGGACAGAAATATTAACTGCCTAGCCAAAGCTTGAAGTTGGCTGAGTAGATGAAGTCAATTTAACTCCAGGGGAACGTTTGGCAAAAGGGAAACAGGAGTGCTCTGCACTGTTACGGGTCTTCAGGGCTGTCATGCGGGGGCTCAGCCCTGGTTTCACTTGTTTTAGGGGTTTACTTGCTTCGGTAGTTCCCTTCAGCCTCAGCAGGTGGCAGTGTCGTATCAGCTGGGGCCTGAGAACCATCAGCTCTCAGGAGACCCTGGAGCAGCGGGAGAGCAGGTGCCATTGTGTCATCATCAGTCGTCTTTGGGCAGACTATGACTCATACTCATTCACCAGGCTTAGCTGGACATTTTTTATCTGTTTCCAAAAATTATATCTAGGGCACAAATGTGCCACCTTTGCAGGTATTCAAGAGACTGTGCCCGAGGCCCCATGGAAAGCTGGGTGGAGGAAGAGCTCCCAAATCCAACATGTGAGCTTCCCCCTAACGGAAGACGTGTGTGCGGCCTGATTCCCTGTGGAGGGGTCTGAAAACGTGGAGATGATTTCCCTCCTCAGAGATGTACTTCTGTGACTTTCGATTTGACTGGGGGCCCCCGGGCTTCACTGACGATTATTCACATGCAGTGAGCATTTACCATGCATCAGGCACTGTTTGAGTTGCTGGACATACATGATATCATTTCTGGTCTAGGAGGTAGGGACTATGAATATCCCAGTTTTTCAGGAGAAGAAACAGATACCAAGGGGCATTCCAGTGCTTGTGAGAAGGCAGCTGGCCTGACCAGGCAGTCCACTGCAGGCTACGATTCAGGCAGGGCGCCCGGGACACGCCTCGCCTAGCGGCTGAGCAGACGATAGGAGAGAGATTTTGGCAAACATTTCCATTACAGTATTTTGCTCTTCATGTCCTTAAAATCTTGGGTGGATCCCCCAGCTCAGTGTTTGTCTCTTTTGGTACATCTTGTGCACTTGGTGACACTGGAGCTGCCATTTACAGCCTATCTGCTTCAACGCACACTGTAAGGAGGTCAGTCTTTTTAGAGGCTTTGTCTGTGGACAGCAGCAACAACAACAACAGGAAAAGGATTCTGTTTTATCGTCGGTACTTAGCACATCTTTGTACCCGGGGCTTTAATGCTAATATAGACTGCTTTAAATATGCCTATATATACATGCGTGTGTGTGTGTGTATATATATGTATATGCATGTATTTAAGGGATATGCCTATATATACATGCATGTGTGTGTGTGTATATATGTATGTATATGTACGTATTTAAGGGATATGCCTATATATACATGCGTGTGTGTGTGTGTGTCTATATATGTATGTGTATGTACGTATTTAAGGGATATGCCT
>NW_012109807.1:10037831-10041940 GCF_000951045.1 Mandrillus leucophaeus | reverse complement strand
ATATGCCTATATATACGTGTGTGTGTGTATATGTATGTATATGTACGTATTTAAGGGATATGCCTATATATACATGCGTGTGTGTGTGTGTATATATGTATGTATATGTATGGATTTAAGGGATATGCCTATATATACATGCATATGTGTGTGTGTGTGTGTGTATATATATGTATATGTACGTATTTAAGGGAATAGAGTTGCAGAAATATTCCTCCATTCCCTCTTGCTTTAGTGTGGTGGAGTAATAGGTACTAAGTACATAATAGGTACATAATAGGTACTAAGTACAGGTTTGCGAGCTGAATGGCCTGTTGAATTCTTGGCAAAATGCACCTGAAATTACGTTTAGCTCTCTAATTAGTTTACTCATCATGTGGGATGTCCTCTTTCCTGCCTAATTGTTTTTGAAAGGCACATTCCTGAGGGATGACTTCAGGTGACATCCCGAGCCTCTGGTTTTATTTTCTGGAAGCACACCTTTGTCCAGAGTTTCTTTTCAGGACTCCAAATTAGAGTTTTTGTTTCTGTTTTAGTTTTACACATACACACGAGACTTACATTTGATTTTTTCCTTGTCTTTTTTTTCTTCTTTTTTTTTTTTTTTTTTTTTGAGACAGATTCTCACTCTGTCGCCCATGCTGGAGTGCAGTGGCACAATTACAACTCACTGCAGCTTAGAACTCCAGGGCTCGAGCCATCCTCCCACCTCAGCCTCCCGGGTAGCTGGGACTATAGCTACATGCCACTAGACCTGGCTATTTTTTGAAAAAAATAAAAACTTCTCGCTATGTTGCCCAAACTGCTCTCAAATTCCTGGCCTCAAGCAATTTCCCTGCTACGGCCTCCCAAAGTGCTGGGATTACAGGCATGAGCCACCTTTCTTAGTTTTGAGAATAGGTCAGTTTTGTGAAATATGTGTGTCTTTTCTTTTTTTTTTTTTTTTTTTTTTTTGAGACAGAGTCCCGCTGTTTTTGCCCAGGCTGGAGTGCAGTGGCGCGATCTCAGCTCACTGCAACCACCGCCTACCGGGCTCAAGCAATTCTCCTGCCTCAGCCTCCTAGTTTTGTAAAATACGTGTGTCTTATTCCAGGAAGCAGTGGTGCAAGTGGGAGTAGGTGTCCATTTAAATGAGGTCTCCGTATGGCACCAGCAGTCAGGCGCTCAATGAGGAGCATTTCTTTGGAAACAAAAGAAAAACAAAGTGTTTATTAGGATTAGAAGAAGGCCCCAGAAAAAGAATTTCTCTCTCTGACATTTTCCTACCCCTCTTTCACCTGCCCAAGGCCGGACTCTAATCTGATTGTGGGTCTAAGACCTTCATTTCAGAGAAGGTCCTGCCCCGCTCACCCTGGAAGAAGGAGTGCCGCACAGAGAGGCCAAGGAGAATCTGGACGGACGGGCCTTGCAGGGTTTCCCACCCAGTCTGTTAGCATTTGATCATGCTTTTTGTCCAGTCACATTTCTCCATGGTTGTTCAGGCTTCAGCCATGCCTATCCAATGAAGGTTCCATAAAAGGCCCAAGAGGACAGGGTAGGAGGTTCCAGGTAACTGAGCACATGGAGGCTCACAGGAGGGTGAACAAAACTCATTCCCGTGCCCAGAGGGTGGAGCACTCCAACTCCACGCGGGCCCTTCCAGACCTCACCCTGTATGTCTCTTCATCTGGCTGTTTACTTGTACTTTTTAAAATGTGCTTTGTAATAAACTGGTAAACCGAAGTCTTTCTCTAAAAACGCTTTGGGTTTTATGATTGTAACTTGCTAGAGCAGCTCACAGGACTCAGGGAAACACATGAATCTGGTGGGTCAGAAGTTCCGGAGGCCTGGACTTGTGCTAGTTAGAAGGAGGGGAGGGCCTTGTGGGAGTGAGTTCTCACCTGTGGTTTCTTGGGCCATCTCTGGGTAGACAGCATCAGAACTGAACTGAATTGGAGGTCACCCGGCTGGTGTCCACTGCACAACTCATTGCTTGCTTGGCGCGTGGGGAGAAATCCCCACACATTTGGTCACAGAAGTCTTCTGTGGTGATTGTTGCTGAGGGAGAGAACAGGAAAAAGCAAACTGGGTGTTGTTTTTTTTTTTAGACTTTCACAAAGATTCGTAATTGGGAGCCGAGTCTCTGAGTCCAGACGGCATCCAGTCAAGATTTCTAGAGTTGAGCTCAGAGCATCCTTAGATGATGGAATGCAGACAGCAGTTGTAGTTTGATGCACCTCCTGGTTTGCAGCTGGAATATTTTCAGTTATGGCACTGGATGTTCCAGTAAACTTTTTTTTTTGAGTCGGAGTCTAGCTCTGTTGCCCAGGCTGGAGTGCAGTGGCGCAATCTCAGCTCACTGCAACCTCTGCCTCCCGGGTTCACCCCATTCTCCTGCCTCAGCCTCCTCAGTAGCTGGGACTACAGGCGCCCACCACCATGCCTGGTTAATTTTTTATATTTTCAGTAGAGACGGGGTTTTACCGTGTTAGCCAGGATGGTCTCAATCTCCTGACCTTGTGATCCACCCACCTCAGCCTCCCAAAGTGCCAGGATTATAGGTGTGAGCCACCGCGCCCGGCCCCAGTAAACTTTCTCAGTGGCTCAGACAACAGCAGGCATGCAGTTTGTCCATATGGGATTTGTTGTTGCGATTTCTCTGAAGTTTATATCAAGTGGTCAAGTTTAGTTTGTTAGGGTTTCAAGAAAAGGGAAATTTTGCTTTTTAATGATTCCAAATCGGAAGGGTGGGAGAAAAATTGGAAATGTGTAAAACAGCAGGAGCCAGTTCAAAAGAGGAAGAAGCTCAAAGGTGGTGAATACAGTACTGTTCAACGCCTCCCCAAAGAATACAGCTTTAGTTGGAACAAACTGTCTCCCTACAGTCACCTCTGTTTTCATCAGAGATCTCCCGAACTGCGTGGGCCCACCGGGAAGTAGCCTTCTTTATTCACCTGGAAAGCAGGGGACTCTGTGGGCAAGGAGCCAGCCTGGTTTTGTCAGGGGGCTTTACTGATTCCACGATGTCACTTCTCGTTCCTTAAATCTTTTCCTTAAATCTGAAAATAGGACATTCCAGTCAAAGCCTTGGCGATATAATTAATGTTTTCAAATCGTGTCTTGTTATAGACTCTTGTTGGACCTATGCAAACAACTATATTGCCATAAAAATAAGAATACTCAAAGTTTCCAGAATTTTGGAGGAATCAGGTAGGAAGAAAAGGAGAAATGTCTCAACGTTATTTACAAAGGTATAATTTACCAGACTGCTGTGAGCTATAGATAGCTTAAGAGAAAAGAGAAAAGGGTTTCCTTAAATATGGTAAACAAGACGTTAAAGAATCACCAATGTTTTAAACAGTTATAAAAACTACAATCATCTTCTTTGGTGTGTTTAGTTCCATGTAATTAATTCTTGTTCTGCTCTATCTTGGATTAGCAGTTTTCTGAATCCATCCTTTTCTTGCATTAGAGCTATAGAAATTCTTACCACGTTCAGTGGTATGATCTGAACATTGTCAGGAGCCTGTATCATCGCATAGTACTTGTCAGAGTCTTTCCATGAATCTCTTCGAAGATGAAACACTTTTGTCTGTAGCTGGTTGTAAGAGCTTTCGGGAAAGCATCAGAGCACAACAACCATCTGTGACAGACAAAACAAACAAGCAAAAAACAACAACCCTCTAAAATAGTCATGATTGAGGATGTGGTGAGAGTTCACTATAATAGAGTTGGCAAGAAAATTGTATTTCTGTGGAATACAACACCTTAAGATACATAGAATTATGACTGATTATATGGACACTAAGGGCATTGACAAATTTCTAGGAATTTCACATACAGGCGTACATCATTTTTATTGCACTTTGATTCTTTATTACACTTTGCAGGTACTGCGTTTCTTACAAATGGAAGGTCTGTGGCCACCCTGCATGGGCACAATTTATCCAACAGCATGTACTCACTTCATGTCTCTGTGTCACATCTTGGTAATTCTCACAGTATTTTAAACTTTGTCACAATTGTTGGATCTGTTATGGTGATCTGTGATCAGTGATTTTTTTTTCTTTTTTTTTTTTGAGACAGAGTCTCCCTCAGTTGCCCAGGCTAGAGTGCAGTGGCGCGATCTC
>NW_012109807.1:10035466-10036586 GCF_000951045.1 Mandrillus leucophaeus | reverse complement strand
GCTGACGGGACGGGCTGACTGAGGGGACAGGCTGATGGGACAGGCTGACAGGACAGGCTGATGGGACGGGCTGACTGAGGGGACAGGCTGACTGACGGGACCGGCTGACGGGCTGACTGATGGGACGGGCTGACTGACGGGACGGGCTGACGGGCCAGGCTGACTCTCTTGTTAGGGCTAATGCAGCTGGTGACTTTAAATTGAAGCCAGTGCTCATTTGTCATTCTGAAAATCCTGGGGCCCTTAAGCATTGTGTGAAATTACCCTGCCTGTGCTCTGTAACTGGAACAACAAAGCCTGGATGTCAGCACATCTGTTTACAGCATGGTTTACTGAGTAGTTTAAGCCCAGGGCTGAGACCTGCTGCTCAGAAAAAAGATTCCTTTCAAAACGTCACTGCTCGTTGACGGTACACCTAAGCACCTCAGAGCTCTGATGCACAAGGAGATTAATATTTTCATACCTTCAGATACAACATCCACTCTGAAGCCCATGGATCAAGGCGTGATTTCAACTTTCAAGTCTTACTATTATTTAAGAAACACATTTCGTAAGGCTATAGCTGCCACAGTAATTCCTCTGATGGATCTGGACAAAGTAAATTGAAAACCTCCAGAAAGGAGTCGCCATGCTAGATGCCGTCAAGAACATTCGTAATTCATGAGAGGAGGTCAAATATCCACATTACTAGGAGTTTGGAAGAAGTTGATTTCAGCTCTCATGGATGACTTTGCAGGGTTCAAGCCTTCAGTGAAGGAAGTAATTGAAGATGTGGCGGAGAGAGAAAGAGAACTAGAATTAGAAGTGGAGCCTGGGTCGGGCGCAGTGGCTCACGCCTGTAATCCCAGCACCTTGGGAGGCAGAGGTGGGTGGATCACCTGAACTCAGGAGTTCGAGACCAGCCTGGCCAACATGGTGAAACCCCGTCTCTACTAAAAATACAAAAATTAGCCAGGCATTGTGGCATGTGCCTGTAATCCCAGCTACTCAGGAGGCTGAGGCAGGAGAATCGCTTGATTCTCCGGGAGGCAGAGGTTGCAGTGAGCCGAGATTGCACCACTGCACTCCAGCCTGGGTGACAAGAGCAAAACTCCGTCTCAAAAAAAAAAGAAAAGAAAAG
>NW_012109807.1:10030980-10032181 GCF_000951045.1 Mandrillus leucophaeus | reverse complement strand
CCCAGCTAATTTTTGTACTTTTAGTAGAGACAGAGTTTCACCATGTTGGCCAGGCTGGTCTTGGACTCAGATTAGTGATCTTTAATGCTACTATTGTGGCTGTTTGGGAGCACCATGAACCGCCGTTAAGATGGTGAACTTAATTGATAGATGTGTGTTCTGACTGTTCTCTGACCAGACGCTCCCCTCCCTACCTTCCTAGGGCCTCCCTATTTCCCTGAGATGCAGCAATATTGAAATTAGGCCAATTAATAACCCTACAATGGCCTCTAAGTGTTCAAGTAAAAGGAAGAGTCACATGTTTCTCATTTTAAATCAAAAGCTAGAAATGATCAAGCTTAGTGAGGAAGGCATGTCCAAAGCCGAGACAGGCTGAAAGCTAGGCCTGTTGCACCAAACAGTTAGCGAAATTGTGAATGCAAAGGAAAAGTTTTTGAAGAAAATCAAACATGCTACTCTAGTGAACATGCTACTCTAGTGAACATATACATGATAACAAAGCAACGCAGCCTTATTGCTGATGTGGAGAAGTTTTGCGTGGTCTGGATAGAAGATCAAGTCAGCCACAATATTCCCTTAAGCCAAAGCCTAACCCAGAGCAAGCCTTCAATTCTGTGAAGGCTTAGAGTGGTAAGGAAGCTGTAGAGGAAAAGTTTGAAGCTACCAGAGGTTGGTTTCTGAGGTTTAAGGAAAGAAGCCATCTCCATCACATAAATTAAGCACAAGGTGAAAGCAGCCAGTGCTGACAGAGAAAATGCAGCAAGTTATCCAGGATATTTAAGACCACTGATGAAGAGGGCTACACACAACAACAGATTTTCAATGTAGACAAAACAGCTTTCTATTGGAAGAAGATGCCATCTAGGACTTTCATAGGTGGAGGAAAGTCAATGTGTGGCTTCAAAACTTCATGGGACAGGCTGACAGGACTGGCTGACGGGACGGGCTGACTGACGGGACGGGCTGACGGGATGGGCTGATGGGACAGGCTGACGGGACGGGCTGACTGAGGGGACAGGCTGATGGGACGGGCTGACGGGACAGGCTGACGGGATGGGCTGATGGGACAGGCTGATGGGACAGGCCTACGGGACGGGCTGACTGATGGGACGGGCTGACTGACGGGACCGGCTGACGGGATGGGCTGACTGAGGGGACAGGCTGATGGGATGGGCTGACTGACGGGACGGGCTGACTGACG
>NW_012109807.1:10023107-10029240 GCF_000951045.1 Mandrillus leucophaeus | reverse complement strand
TTGGCCAGGCTTGTCTCGAACTCCTGACCTCAGGTGATCTGCCCACCTCAGCCTCCCAAAGTGCTGGAATTACAGGCGTGAGCCACTGTGCCTGACCTAAAGGATAGTTTAAATATTACTTTTATATGCACTGGGAAACAAAAAATTTGTATCACTTGCTTTATTGCAATATTTAACATATCAAATAAGCTTAAGGAGTCTAGTATATCTACTTTTATAAGATGAGAAACAAATCCTTTAAGATCATCCAGGGGTTCTCTGGGAAATTCCAAAGTTAATTCAAGGTTGGAAAAAAAAAAAAGACTCTATTTAGAATTTGTTTTCGGAGAGAAGCAAAGGTGTCCAGTTAGAAGCAGCTGTGGTTTGCAGCACTCACGGAGGGGAATGAAAGGAGCAAGTTAATACAGCACCTTCAACCGAAATATCCAGGTTCTCACGCTGGGACTGACTAGGCAAACGACTCGACCCATGAAGAAGGAAGAAAAGCAGGGTGGGGTAACGCCCACCCAGGAGCAGCACAGAGTCGAAGGAACCCGCACCGCCAGCCAAGGGAAGTGGTGAGTAACTGCAGCCCCACTAGGGAAACCATGCTTCTCCCGTGGATCTTTGCAACTCGTGGATCAGGAGATCTCCTCGTGAGCCCACACCACCAGGACCTAGGGTCCCTTACACAAAGCTGTGTGGAGTCTCAGCAAAGCAGCAACTCAGGCACACACAGAGACCCAGGAGTTTTACATACCGCAGCCCTGGGATCCCCAGCAGGGCGGGAGGTCCACTCGTACATACCCCTAGAAAGGGTGCGGAATCCAGGGAGCCGAGCAGTGTCATCCTACAGGCCCCACTTCCAGGGCACCTCTTAAGATAAGACCCACTGGTTTGGAATTCCAGCCAGCCAACGGCAACTGGCTGGAGTCTGCCTGAGACAGGACAGAGTTCCCAGGGGTGGGGCAGCAGCCACCGTCTCTGTGGTTCAGTCACCTCAGCCATTCCAGCCTGTCCAAATGGTCTGGAAGAGGAAGTGTCCCCCACAACGCAGTGCAGCTGCTTTGCCAGATCATGGCCAGACTGTTTTAAGCAGCACCTTGATCCATCCCTCCTCACTGGCTAGGACCTCCCTGCAGGGGCTTTAGCCACTCCAGTCAGGGTTATACAGACAGAGCTCTGATCTCTCCCAGGGATGGAACTCCCAAGGGGAGGGGCAGCTGCCATCTCTGTGATTTGCTCCACTCAGCCATTCCAGTCTGCTGGCTTTGGAGAGTCCAAACTGTCCAGACGTGGAAGGGTCCCCACCCCACTGCCCCAGTGCAGCACACCTGCTCTACCAAAAAGCAGCCAGACTGCTTCTTTAAGTGGGTCCCTAATTCCATTTCTCCTGACTGGGTGAGACCCCCCAACAAGCATGTCTGGGCTGGCAACAGGTCAGTACCCGCCTGGGATGGAGCTTCTGGAGGAAAGAGCAGACTGCCGTCTTTGCTCTTTCATAGTCTTCACTGGTGATACTGCCAGGCACAAGAAAAACTGAGGCAACTAGGGTTTGGAGTGGACCCCCAGCAAACTGCAGCAGCCCTACAGAATACTGACCTGACTATTAAAAGAAAAACAAACAGAAAACAAAACAACATCAACAAAAAAGACCCCACAAAATTCCCATTCAAAGGTCAGCAACCTCAAAGATCAAAGGTAGATAAGCCCACAAAGATGAGAAAAAATCAATGCAAAAGTGCTGAAAACTCAAAAAGCCAGAGTGCTTCTTCTCCTCCAAATGACCACAACACCTCTCCAGCAAGGGCACAGAACTGGGCTGAGGCTGAGATGGCTGAAGTGACAGAAGTAGGCTTCAGAAAGTGGATAATAACAAACTTTGCTGAGCTAAAGGAACATGTTGTAACCCAATGCAAAGAAGCTAAGAATCATTATAAAATGATACAGGAGCTGACAGCCAAAATAGCCAGTTTAGAGAGGAACATAACTGACTTGATGGAGCTAAAAACACAACATGAGGACTTCACAATACAATCACAAGTATCAATAACAGAAGAGACCAAGCGGAGGAAAGAATCTCAGAGCTTGAAGACTATCTTTCGAAATGAGACAGGCAGACAAGAATAGAGAAAAAAATAATGAAAAGGAATGAACAAAACCTCTGAGAAATATGAGATTATGTAAAGAGACTGAAGTTACAACTGACTGGGGTACCTGAAAGAGACAGGGAGAATGTAACCAAGTTGGAAAACATACTTCAGGATATCACCCAGGAGAACTTCCCCAACCTAGCAAGACAGGCCAACATTCAGGAAATGCAGAGAACCCCAGTAAGATACTCCATGAGAAAATCAACCCTAAGACACGTAATCATCAGATTATCCAAGGTCAAAATGAAAGAAAAAACGTTAAGGGCAGCCAGAGAGAAAGGCCAGGTCACTTACAAAGGGAAGCCTGTTAGACTAACAGCAGACCTCTCAGCAGAAACCTTACTAGCCAGAAGCAATTGGGGGCCAATATTCAACATTCTTAAAGAATTTCCAACCCAGAATTACATATCCAGCCAAACTAAGCTTCATAAGCAAAGGAGAAATAAGATCCTTTTCAGACAAGCAGATGCTGAAGGAATTCATCACCACCAGGCCTGCCTTGCAAGAGCTTCTGAGGGAAGCACTACATATAGAAAGGAAAAACGTACCAGCCACTACAAAAACACACTGAAGTACACGGACCAGTGACACTATGAAGCAATTGCATAAACAAGTCTGCAAAATAACCAACTAGCATCATGATGACAGAATTAAAGTCACAAATAACAATACTAACCTTAAATGTAAATGGGCTAAATGCTGCCAATTAAAAGACACAGAATAGCAAGCTGAATAAAGAGTCAAGACCTATCAGTGTGCTGTCTTCAAGAGACCCATCTCACGTGCTAAGATGCAAATGGGCTCAAAATAAAGGGATGGAAGAAAATTTACCAAACCTGTGGAAAACAGAAAAAAGCAGGGGTTGCAATCCTAGTTGCTGACAAAACAGACTTTAAACCAACAAAGGTTTAAAGAAGACAAAGAAGGGCAATTATATAATAGTAACAGGTTCAATTAAACAAAAAGAGCTATTATAAATATATATTCCTAATACAGGAACACCCAGATTCATAAAGCAAGTTCTTAGAGACCTACAAAGAAACTTAGACTCCCACACAATAATAGTGCAAGACTTTAACACCCCACTGACAATATTAGACAGATCACTGAGACAGAAAATTTGAAAAGATACTCAGGACCTGAACTCAGGTCTGGATCAAGTAGATCTGATAGATATCTACAGAACTCTCCACCCCAAAACAACAGAATATACATTCTTCTCATTACCACATGGCACATACTCTAAAATTGATCACATATTTGGAAGTAAAACACTCCTCAGCAAATCCAAAGAACTGAAATAATAACAGTCTCTCAGATCACAGCACAATCAAATTAGAACTCAGATTAAGAAATTCACTCAAAACCACACAACTACATGGAAGTTGAACAACCTGCTCCCAAATGACTCTTGGGTAAATCATGAAATGAAGGCAGAAATCAAGAAGTTAGTTGAAACTAATGAGAACAAAGAGACAACATACCAGAATCTCTGGGACACAGCTAAAGCTATGTTAAGATGGAAATTGATAGCACTAAATGCCCACATGAAAAGGCTAGAAAGATCTGAAATTGACATCCTAACATCATAACTAAAAGAACTAGAGAACCAAGAGCAAACACACCCCAAAGCTCAGAGGGAAACTGAAGGAGATAGAGACATGAAAAAACCCTTAAAAAAATCAATGAATCCTGGAGCTGGGTTTTTGTTTGTTTGTTTGTTTGAGACAGAGTCTTGCTCTGTTGCCCAGCCTGGAGTGCAGTGGCACAATCTTGGCTCGCTGTAAGCTCCACCTCCTGGGTTTACACCATTCTCCTGCCTCAGCCTTCCGAGTAGCTGGGACTACAGGTGCCCACCACCATGTCTGGCTAATTTTTTTTTTTTATTTTTCAGTAGAGATGGGGTTGGGGGTTTCATCGTGTTAGCTAGGATGGTCTCAATCTCCTGACCTCATGACCCACCCATCTTGGCCTCCAAAAGTGCTGGGATTACAGGCGTGAGCCACCGTGCCCAGCCTGGAGCTGTTTTTTTGAAAAAAGAAAATAATAAAATAGGCTACTAGCTAGACTATAAAGAAGAAAAGAGAGAAGAATCAGATAAACAAAATCAGAAATGATAAGGGGGATACATCATCACTTACCTCAAAGAAATACAGACAACTATCAAGAATACTATAAACAGTTCTATGCACATAAACTAGAAAATCTAGGAGAAATGAATAAATTGCGGGACACATACACCCTCTCAAGACTGAGTCAGGAAGAAATTAAATCCCTGAATAGACCAATAACAAGTTCTGAAATTGAGGCAGTAATAAGTAGCCTACCAATGAAAGAAAAGCCCAGGACCAGACAGATTCACATGCTGAATTCTACCAGAAGTACAAGGAAGAGCTGGACTATTTCTACTGAAAGTATTCAAAAAAATGGAAAAGGAGGGACTCCTCTCTAACTTATTCTATGAGGCCAGCATCATCCTGATCCCAAAACCTGGCAGAGATGCAAAAAAAAAGAAAATTTCAGGCCAATATCCTTGATGAACATTGATGCAAAAATCCTCAATAAAATACTGGCAAACTGAATCCAGCAGCACATCAAAAAGCGTATCCACCACAATCAAGTTGGCTTCATCTCCACGATGCAAGATTGGTTCAACATATGCAAATCAATAAATGTGATTAATCACATAAACAGAACTAAAGACAAAAACCACGTGATTATCTCAGTATGCTGAAAAGGACTTTGATAAAATTCAACATCCCTTCATGTTAAAAATTATTAGTAAACTAGGTATTGAAGGAACATACCTCAAAATAATAAGAGCCATATATGACAAACTCACAGCCATATCATACTGAATGGGCAAAAGCTGGAAGCACTCACCTTGAAAACCAGCAGAAAACAAAGATGCCCTCTCTCACCACTTCTATTCAACATAGTATTGGAAGTTCTGGCCAGGGAAACCAGGCAAGAGAAAGAAATAAAGGGTATTCTAATAGGAGGAGGGGAAGTCAAATTGTCTTTGGAGATGACATGATCCTGTATCTAGAAAACCCCATCATCTTGGCCCAAAAGCTTCTTAAGCTGATAAGCAACTTCAGCAAAGTCTCAGGATACAAAATCTATGTGCAAATATCTCTAGCATTCTTATACATCAACAACAGACTAGCAGAGAGCCAAATCACGGATGAACTTCTATTGACAATGGCTATAAAAAGAATAAAATACCTAGGAATACAGCTAACAAGGGAAGTGAAGGGCCTCTTCAAGAACTACAAACCACTGTTCAAAGAAATCAGAGAGGACATAGACAAATGAAAAAACATTCCATGCTCAGGGATAGGAAGAATCAATATCATAAAAATGGCCATACTGCCCACAGTAATTTATAGGTTCAATGGCATTCCCATTAAACTACTATCGACATTATCTACAGAATTAGAAAAAAGCTATTTCAAAATTCATATGGAACCAGAACAGAGCCCAAATAAAGAACAAAGCTGGAAGCATCATACTACCCAACTTCAAACTATACTATTAGGCTGCAGTAACCAAAACAGTATGATACTGGTACAAAAACAGACACATAGACCAATGGAACAGAATAGAGAACCCAGACATAAAGTTGCATACCTATAGCCATCTGAGCTTCAACAAAGTTGACAAAAATAAGCAATGGGGAAAGGACTCCCTATTCAATAAACAGTGCTGGAATAGCTGGCAAGCCATATGCAGAAAATTGAAACTGGACTGCTACCTTTCACCATATACAAATGTTAACTTAAGATGGATTAAAGATGTACATGTAAGATCTCAAAGTATAAGAATCCTAGAAGAAAACCTAGGAAACACCATTCTGGACATTGGCCTCAGGAAAGAATATATGACTAAGTTCCTTTTTTTTTTTTTTTTTTTTTTTTTTGACAGAGTCTCACTCTGTCACCCAGGCTGGAGTGCAATGGCCGGTAGTGAATTAGAATTACATTTGCTTTCTTGTTTTG
>NW_012109807.1:10015739-10023057 GCF_000951045.1 Mandrillus leucophaeus | reverse complement strand
GGTTCATGCCATTCTCCTGCCTCCGGCTCCCGAGTAGCTGGGACTACAGGAGCCCACCACCTCACCCGGCTAGTTTTTTGTATTTTTTTAGTAGAGACGGAGTTTCACCGTGTTAGTCAGGATGGTCTCAATCTCCTGACCTCACGATCCGCCCGTCTCAGTCTCCCAAAGTGCTGGGATTACAGGCTTGAGCCACCGCCCCTGGCTTATGACTAAGTTCTTAAAAGCAATTGCGCCAAAACCAAAACTTGACAAGCGGGACCTAATTAAACCAAAGAGCTTATGCATAGCAAAAGAGACCATCAAAAGAGTAAACAGACAACCCACAGAATGGGAGAAAATATTAACAAACTATGCATCCAACAAAGGTCTAATATTTATAATCTATAAGGAACTTAAATAATTAAAAACAAATAACCCCATTAAAAAGTGGGCAAAAGACATGAACAGACACTTCTCAAAAGAAGACATACAAGTGGCCAACAAACGTATGAAAAAATGCCCAACATCAGTAATCGTCAGGGAAATGCAAATCAACACTATAATGAGATACCATCTCACACCAGTCAGAATGGCTATTATTAAAAACTCAAAAAATAACAGATGCTGGGGAGGCTGTGTGGAAAAGAGAATGCTTATACACTGCTGGTGGGAATGTAAATTAGTTCAGCCACTGTGGAAGGCAGTTTGGCGATTTCTTGGAGAACTTAAAACAGAGCTGCTGATCAACTCAGCAATCCCGTTACTGAGCATATATTCAAAGAACACTAATCATTCTACCAAAAAGACACACGTGTCTTTGTTCATGTGTTCATTGCAGCACTGTTCACAATAACAAAGACACAGAATCAGACTAGGTGCCCATCAACAGTGGATTGGATAAAGAAAATGTGGAACGTATACCATGGAATACTATGCAGCCATGAAAAAAAATAAAATTGTGTCCTTTGCAGCAACATAGATGCAGCTGAGGCCATTATCTTAAGCAAATTAACACAGGAACAGAAAGCTAAATACCACATGTTCTCACTTACAAGTGGGAGTTAAACACTGGGTACTCGTGGACACACAGATGGAAACAATAGATGTTGGGGACTGCTAGAGGCAAGAGTAAGTGGGGAAGGAGGGGCAAGGGTTGAAAAGCTAACTACTGGGCAGTGTGCTCAGTACCTCAGTGACAGGATTAATCGTACTCTGAACCTCAGCATCCTGGAAGATACCCAGGCAACAAACCAGCACATGTACCTCCTGAATCTACAACAACAGATGAAATTATATTTTAAAAAGACAACATGAAGCACAACAAATTATTTTGATGGGATACAGACTTTTTGTTTCCCAGGCAGATGCCTAAAAAAGTAAAGAAAACCCTTCATAACGTGGGAGTTCTCATAAGGGATCAAAGGCTGAAAGAAACGGCAAGACTTGCTGCGTGTGTATCAGGTAAGACAAGGAGAAGCGACTGCAGAGAATAGCTGGCTATGTGGCGAGGTGCAAGGAAGGTCTGTTTGCAGGGAATTCTCTGGGCGACAAATCCCCATTGAAGAATGTTCCTTTCTCCTGGAGAAAGGAGGGTACCTTTCACGTGGGAGTTTTTGTCTCCTGTTTTCCTGGCTGCACCTGCTGTTTTCAAGTTGCCTTTGGCTTGAGGTAATCCTTCTGTCAAAGTGGCCTATTTTGGGGTTGAATGTTCTGCCACTTTTCACTGGGATTGGAGTGTGTGTGTGTGTGTGTGTGTGTGTGTGTATTTGGGGGGATTGGGGGCTTGAATTTGGCGGCTCTACCAAGACCCAGAGATCCAGGCAGATGGAGGCCCCACCGTCTTGTCACATCACCATCTCAGCACGCGGCTTCAGGGTCTCCCCAATGAAGAAGGAAGCCAGGCGACCTCACATCTACTTTGCTGTGCTTCAGCCAAGAGGTAACCCACTTTACTTTTACGTGCAGCCTGCTCGTCGGAATTAGCCACATGGCCCCGAGCCAACTGCAATTGAGGCTGGAATACGCGATCTGCCCCAGCATCTGGGAGAGGAAAATGAACATGGATCATCGTCTTGGCTGTGGTGGCCAACAAACATTTGGGACAGAACTTGACTGTGGGGGCGCCAAGTGGGAGGCGAGTGTTATGATCCGACGGCTTCACTTGTGAGCTCTTCTTCGTGATAATATGGGCTAGACCCAAGCCCTGGGCTCCAGGACAGGCAGTCTGCTGCCTTTGGCTAACTTTTAAGTGCAGAGGTGCTGGGCTTCTCCGCAGAGGAGCAGGTGCTGCTGAATCATGGTGGTTTTCCTGGAGAGAGGGTCCTAGGAGGGGATTCCAGGTGTTCCCCTCCCCACCTGAAGTAAAGGCTGTTCTTCCCACGGGAGTGCTCCCGGGGAGGAGCCGCACTTAACCCTGGGCTTCTTGTCAGAGCTGTGGTTTGGTGAAACCTGGATCCTGGAGCTGCCCTGGGAAGCTTCTGTCTCCAAGATTCACACCCAGGTCCGGCTGCTGCGTGGCTCCCGACGTATCACAGAGCCCAGTCTCCTTCTGGCGGGCCCGTGTCTGAGTTTCTGCTTTAAGCTTCTGGTGCTTCTCCCTGCAGCCTGCTGCCTGTTGCAACGTGTGCTCACCTGCCGCGCTTCGCTTCTGCGTCTGTGCTCACCGGCTCATCTCGTTCCTGCTGGGCGCCAAACACACACCCACCCTTTTATGCTGACCTTCTGTCCCTTCCTGGGTTTGCCACCTCCTTGCTTCACACTGACTTTGAAACAGTGTGTCTGGGCTCCATGTTACCTGCCTGCTCCCTGATCTAGCCTAGATCCTGAACGCCAGCCGTCCCCTCAGCTCTTCCTCTCGGGCTCCATTCTGCTGACACAATTCCTACTTTGTCTCCCCTTCTTATCAAAGGCCCGATCTTCATTTGGGGGCACTGCCTCCCTCACCAAAGTGCATTCCTGGACATCCTAGAGCAGCCTACTTCACCAGGTTGTAATTTACACCACAGGTCCCCCTCGGGCATTGCCAGTCTCCACGGAAACGTTGACAATGAAGCCAGTCTCCTGGGTTCTCATCCTCTCTCCCTCTGGGGACAAGAAGACTGACTGCAACAGTGAAGGGCCCGTTTCTGTCTCCCTGGGCCCAGGCAAACTGCTGCCTCTGCCTCTGCTGTCTCAGGCCCTGCCTCATCTGCAAGAATGCTGCTCAGTGGGGCAGAGCACCTGCTTCCCGTGTGACAGGAGGTGGGATCACCAGCAGCCGAATGGTGAAGTCAGGGGTCAACCTCAGAGGTCAGCAAGGCCAAACCCCGCTTTGGCACATGGAAGACTGGGGTCCTCAGTGGCTCATGAATCCCAAATGAGAAGGTGAGGGTGGCCTGCAGCCCAGGTGGTTCTCTCCGAGCGTGCAGTGTCCTCTAGGCACCCCTGCAACAGCGGCCTGCAGAGTTGTGTACGTGGAGAGGGCTCACATTCCAGCCCCAGACAGAACCCCATGTGATGTTATCATCAGGCTACAAGTTTGGGTTTTCAGTGCCAGGATCTGAGACAGGAGGAGACTCACGACAACGCAGAAGAGGGAGGCCCTGCAGGCAGGCAGCGCCCAGAGAGATTCCCCACTGCGGACACCTGTGAGGGCATCAGGAGGAATGTGATGACTGACATTCCTTCCTCTGTGTCACTTACCTTCCCTACCCCCAACCCTTCGTCAAAGACCCTTACACAATTCTTCTTTTTTTTTTTTAGACACAGTTTCGCTGTTTTTGCCCAGGCTACAGTGCAATGCAGTGATCTCGGCTCACTGCAACCTTCGCCCCCTGGGTTCAAGCGATTCTCCTGCCTCAGCCTCTTTAGTAGCTGGGATTACAGGTGCCCACCACCACGCCCAGCTAATTTTTGTAGTTTTAGTAGAGACAGGGTTTCACCATGTTGACCAGGTTGGCCTTGAACTCCTGACCTCAGGTGATTTGCCGGCCTCAGCCTCCCAAAGTGCTGGGATTACAAGCGTGAGTCACTAGACCTGGCCTCCACAATTCTTTTAGTGGAGATTCAGGGACAAAGGACAGGGACTGGCTCCCAGATTCCAGGTTGTGACCAGCAGCAAAGTGAGCAAGGGGACACTAGAGAATCCTCTACTGTGCTGAGGTCTTCGATAGAGGAAGTTGCCTTGCAAGGAGGTGGGAAGGATGCTGTGGGATGGGCTGAGCCATCTGGTTGGATATGAAAGGAGAGGGCCTGGGGACCTCCAGGCAGAAGTCCCTGGAGTTCCTCATTTGCATCTGGTCATGCATCGAGTTCCAGGGCCGTGGCTGGTAGGAATGGCCCCCATGCAGGTGCTGGGTGTTCCCCGTCTCCTTCAGAGCTACATAGAGGTGTGGTGCCAGTTGGTGCATGCTCTACCATATTTAAGTACCAGCAGAGTAAAACAAGAATAAAGGGAAAAGAGAAGACATGAATTATTTCGTTTACGCTTGATAAGCGCAGGATCCTATTTTAATATGACACAACTTATGGATATGTGTTTTTATTTTCTTCAGTATTATGTCACTTGCTTCTAAAATACTTCTACTAACTGGGGGCTAAGAGAGTAAAACTTAAATGTATTGGGCAGCCAGAATGCAAGTGAGGGAGAAGTGAGGGAGGACAACCACACTTTCTGACCTGTGCTCTGACAGGGAGAATTTGCCTGGTACACTCAAAACAAAATGCATCTACAGTCAAATAACTTCGAGACACAGAGGATGTCACTGGAGGCTGAATCCACAGGTGTCTACACTCCCTTCTCCCTGAGCCACAGAGCTCTGGTTTTATTCCAGGCAGCTGAGTGCCCGGCCGAAACTTCATATTTCTCACCCTACCTGCAGGTATGTGTGGCCTTATGACCAAGTTCTGGCTAATAAGATGTGAGTTCAAGGTCTAGGGATGACCTCTGGGAAGGCTGTTTAAAGGAAGTTGCCTCAACCAGGAGGGTTACAGCTCCTCTCAGCCATCTCTGAGCCTGGGATGTGGATGTGATGACTAGACCTTCTGCAGCCATTTTGTTCCTTGAAGCAACCACAAGTTTAGAGACTGCCTTGGGATGATAGAGTAGAAAGAGAGAAGGAGCAGGGGTTGTTGACGATTATGGTGCTGCCAGGACAGCCCTAGATTTTCAACCTCCAGTCTCATTTTAATGTGAGAAGAAATATATTTCTGTTTTGGTTTCCCCACTGTTATTTGGAGTTTTCTGACGTATTCAACTGAACCTGATCCAAGACATACTTGACACAGAAACCCCCTTCTGGGAGACTCAGAAGTTACAGTAGCAAATTAAAGACAATAAGGGGCTTTATAATCAAGAAACCTATTACAGGCAGAATTCTAAAGATGTCCTGGAGGACTCCTGTCCCTTGGCTGTTCAATCAAATGTCATTCAAGGTACGGCTGTGACAGGACGTTGCAGATGTAATTACGGTTACTAACCAGCTGTCTTGAAGATAGGGGATCATCCTGAAATATGTCATTGGTCCCAGTGTGAGTCATTAAATACAGATGAGGAAGCAGACGAGTCAGAGAGATGAGGCAGAAAAGATGAGAGAATATGGCAGATTCAGGAGTCAGAGAGATTTCAAAGGTGAGAAGGATTGGATGCACCCATGGCTAGCAGCCAGCAAGGAAATGGGGGCCTCAGTCCTACAGCCACAAGGACCTGGATACTTCCAACAACCTAGATTCTACCCCAAAGCCTCCAGATCAGAACCCAAACCATCAACCCACACCTTGATTTCAGTCTTGTGAGACTCAGAGCAGAGGAACCAGCCGAGCTACCCAACTTCCTACCTACAGAACAATTAGATCTTACATTTGCATGACTTGAAGCCACTAAGCTTGTGGAGATTTCTTTCAGAAATAATAGAAAATTAATACAGAAACCTGATCACTTTCACATAAAATATTAAACTTTTGGCAAAATATCACATACATTTGGTAAAAAATAAAACTGTACAAAAAGAACTATACTGAAAAATCAGCAAAAACCCAGCCCTGCCCTTGCTGCCTGCAGTCACGCTTTCTTCTCTTAATTCTTTTTTTCTGATATTACCTCCGTATCTCTAAAAAATATTGCTCTATCTAGATTTGTGAACACAGTCATTGCTTATTAACTTTCTGTTATGAGACACTCAAATGTAGCTGCTTCATCCTTTTTCATCACACTACAATTGCTTTAATATGTTTGTTTTTATTTTTTGTTTCTTTGGATTTTTTGTTTTTGTTTTTGTTTTTTTGTTATTTTTGAGAAAGTCTTGCTCTGCCGCCCAGGCTGGAGTGCAGTGGTGCCATCTTGACTCACTGCAACCTCTGTCTCCCGGATTCAAGCAATTATTGTGCCTCAACCTCCAGAGTACCTGGGACTACAGGCACCTGCCACCATGCCCAGCTAATTTTTGCATTTTTAGTAGAGACTGGATTTCCCCACATTGGCCAGGTTGGTCTCGAACACCTGACCTCAGGTGATCTGCCCGCCTCAGCCTCCCAAAGTGCTAGGGTGTGTTACAGGTGTGAGCCACCACGCCCGGCCACAATTGCTGTAATATGAATGAATTCCACCTCCAGCATTGGCCTGACGCTTGCGGGTGTGTTGTGATCCCATCTCTTTTCTTAGTCCATATTATAAAATGTCCCTGTTTGGTAACTTGCATAATTTACTAGACACATATCTTTATTTCCAATCCTCCTTCAGGCACCTTCTACAGAGTTTTCCTTCATTCTAGAATCCCTATCCCCAGGTATCCCTCTTTCCCATCCACCCTGCAACACACACACCACTCCTCTCCCACTCTAATCTGGTCTGGGTGGTCTCCAAGTTATGTAACCAGCGGGTTATCATCCTGAGGTGTCTCTGCCTCTCTTTTGGCATCGATTCGTTGTTTCCTGATTCCTGTATCTTTCTTATTCTTGGCTTGTGCCACCATTTTTGAGGAAAACATCCTCTAGGAAGTTCTACAAAAAATAATGCAGGATGTATTAATGTTTTAGGTTCTTTAGGTCTAATATAGACATGTTTATGCCACTGAAATGGTAATTTGGCTGGTTATAAAAGTCTGAGGGAAGATCACGTGGCCTCTGCATTTGGAAGCACTGCTCTGCTGTCTCCGCACTGGGGGGCACTGCTCTGCTGTCTCCGCACCGGGGGGCACTGCTCTGCTGTCTCCGCACCGGGGGGCACTGCTCTGCTGTCTGCACCGGGGGGCACTGCTCTGCTGTCTCCGCACCGGGGGGCACTGCTCTGCTGTCTCCGCACCGGGGGGCACTGCTCTGCTGTCTCCGCGCCGGGGGGCACTGCTCTGCTGTCTCCACGCCG
>NW_012109807.1:10011247-10015579 GCF_000951045.1 Mandrillus leucophaeus | reverse complement strand
TGCTGTCTCCGCACCGGGGGGCACTGCTCTGCTGTCTCCGCGCCAGGGGGCACTGCTCTGCTGTCTCCGCACCGGGGGGCACTGCTCTGCTGTCTGCACTGGGGGGCACTGCTCTGCTGTTCTCAGCACTTGGATGTTACAGCTCACTGTACTCCAGCTGGAGGCACAGCTCCAGTGTTCTCTGCATCTGGAAGGGAACATTCCGGTGTTTTCTGCAGGGGGAGGCCCTTGTTCCATCCTTCTGTGGATGTGGAAGGCACTGCTCTGCGTGTGTGTTTGGGGGACACTGTTCTGCCGCTCTCTGCTGTCCATCATCTTCGTCTGCAGGCACAAACCCCGTCTTCTGCTGTGGAGCCGCTGCCCCCCGCCCTGCCCCCCGCCCTGTGCAGGCTGAGGTGCCGCTCCACAGCTACTCTTCCCTCAGAGTCCGTGCTCCCCGTCGTCGGCATTGACCTGGGACTGCTTGGCGGTCCTGTGTATTTAAAGAGGCTGCATTCCCTCTTTGCGCTGTACGTGGAACACTCACGACCCACCCTGTTGTATTGGGAGGCAGGGCTCCCGTGCCCATTGCACTTGGCTGTCTCTGCTGCTCTCTCACGTTCATCTGGAGTCACTGCTCCCCTGCCCAGTGCATTTGGAAGGCACAGCTGCCCTGTCCTCTGCCTTCGGTGGAACTGCCCCACTCCACTGTGCGTCTCCACGGGTCCCTCGACCCCTGCTTGTGGAAGACACGGCTCCACTCTCTTCTACCTTCAGAGGCATTTCACTGTGTTCGGCCTTTGGGGACCCCGCCGCATTTACCCTGTGGTTTGGTTTGGATCTATGTCCCCTCCACATCTCACAGTGAAATGTAATCCCCAATGCTGGAGGTGGGGCCTGGTGGGAGGACTGGATCATGGGGACATGTCCTTCATGGATGGCTTAGCGCCGTCCCCTTGGTAATGAGCGAGTTTTCCCTGTGAGTTCACACGAGATCCGGTTGTTTAAAGGTGTGCGGCACCTGCTCCTTCTCTCCCCTGCTCCTGCTCTCGCCATGTGATCTGCCTGTTTCCCTCCACCTTCCGCCAGGAGGGGAAGCTCTCTGGGCCCTCCCCAGAAGTTGAGCAAACACTGGCACCTGCTGTGTGTACGGCCCACAGCACCGAGGGCCAGCTACATCTCTTTTCTTTTCTTTCTTTTTGTTTTTGAGGCAAAGTCTCGCTCTGTCCCCCAGGCTGGAGTGCAGTGGTGTGATCTTGGCTCACTGCAGCCTCAACCTCCTGGACTCAAGTAATTCTCCTGCCTCAGCCTCCCGAGTAGCTGGGACTACAGGCGTGAAACACGACGCCTGGCTAATTTTTGTATTTTTACTAGAGACGAGGTTTCACCATATTGGCAAGGCTAGTCTCGAACTCCTGACCTTAAGTGATTGTCCTCTCAAAGTGCTGGGATTACAGGCGTGAGCCACCATGCCCAGCCTCTTTTCTTTATAAATGGCCCAGTCTCAGGTAGGCCTTTATGGCAACGCAAAAACAGCCTAACATACCCTGTGTCAGAGGCTCTGCCCACAGCCCTCCGCGTTTGGAGACACTGGAGCTCCTGTCCCCTGAGTTTATGTGGATGTCACTGATCCAATGTCGTCTGCATTTGGAGCTGCTGTTCCACATCCTATGCTTCTTTATTTCTTTGAGACAGGATCTTACTCTGTCACTGAGGCTGCGGTGCAGTGGTGCATTCAATCATCGCTCACTGTAACCTCGAACTCCTGACCTCAAGCGATCCTTTCACTTACCAAGTGAGTCCTGTGCTTCTGGAAGGAATGGCTCCAACACTCCCTGTCCTTCTAATGCACTGCTAATCCACTCTCCTGTGCATTTGGGGGGTGCTGCCTCACTGTCGTCTGCACTTGGATGCCACTGCTCCACTGCCATCTTGGTTTTGAGGTCCTTTCTCCGCTGTCCTCTGCATTTGGAACGATCAGCTGGAGTGAGGTGGGCGTTCGTGCAGCGGAACTGCTTTGGTCACTGAGTTCATCTGTTTTCCTGCCAGCTTGGTAGTCCATCCCGAAGAGCTCCATGTAGACTTGCTGGCCCCCAGTGGTCCCCCAGAGCACTCCACAGGCTGCCCAGACCTTGGAAGGGAGTGTCTGCATCTCTCCACATGCCACAGTGGGTGTTACACCCTAAATTCCAGCTGCACCCCAAAGAACTGAAGGCTTCCTGAGATATGTTCTGAGGCCCATCTGCATCCTAGGCTCCTCCCAGCCACCCAGCTGCTTCCTGCCCCACCCCCTGTGAGAGCGTGGGGGGCACCCACTGTCTCCCACCCTCCTTTCTCATGCCTATTCCTTACCTGTGTGTCTTGGTCCCTGGGGCCTGGTGCAAAGGCTACTTATTCTCAGGGTACAGGCTGCGGTGGACGTGGAAGGTGGGGGGAGAGACAGCCACAGGCAGGGAAGGGATCCTGGCGCCCCCTCACCAGCCCACAGAAAGGTCAGGAACACATGAGATGGGGGTGCCCCTGCCCTACAGGATAAGAGCTGTGTCCTGTGAGTGGGGCCCGCGCTGCCCTGGGCCTCCTGGCCCACCAGAACCTCCTGGCAAGCTCACAAAACTCACAAACACTGAACTCCACTACAGGAGATTAGAATCTGGGGGCTCTGGGACGTGAGCCAGGCATCCGCAGGTGATTCTGACGGGCAGCCAGGCGGAGACATGGCAGTGAGAGATGAGCTCCCTTTGCAGCCCACCCAGAGAGGAAAGGCCTTTCCTTTCAAAGAGCCTCAGAAAGCAACGGTCCGGGTCCTTCCTGCTTCCTGGGAGACGCCACGTGGATCTACTTCTGAGAAGTCTGAGCAGCGGGTGTGGGAGCGCCTGGGGCTCCTGGGTGTCAGGTGTCCTGTGTCCTCTCCATGGTCTGCAGAGAGCCTGCAGAATGCGCCAGTTGTGCAGGAAAGGGAACTGCTGCTGAGAGTGGGGCCCTGGAGGGCTGCACCAAAGTACCTCTCCTCGTCCTTCCATGCCTTGAACGAGGCAGGCGTGGGTGGCCGGGTCTGTAAGGCAGAGAATGTGGGTAGGAAGTGGGGGAGAAGGCACGGTAGGGTCAGATCTCTGGCTGCTCTCAGTGTGGAAGATGGGAAGCCGACACCGCCTTCCCCTGGCCTTCCCATTCTCCCTCCTGACCCTTGGGGGCGGCTCTTGTCCTGGCTCGGTGCTCCTGGCCCTGCCTCATCTCGCTGTCACTGTCCTTCGAGGGAGTCCAAGCCGCAGAGCAGGGCGGGGCGGGGCAGGGCAGGACCACGGCACGGGCCCCAGCTGCCGGACCTTTGGCCTCCAGGGCCATCTAGCCTCGCAAAGGCATCCTGGCTTCTCGCCACACTGATGATAACTTGCGGTCAGCTAATCCTTGACCGTCTTTCTGTTTCCACAAACAGTTGTGAGCTGGGAATCCTTCAGTTGGCCATTTCATCCCTCCTGCCTCCCTTTCGGGCAGTGGGTGTGAGCCCCATTCCAGTCTCTCCACATCCCTTCCAGGCCCCCTCCTGCCATCGGGACCGCACACTTTCCTTCTCCCGGTTCTGTGCAGTAGGCCCTGCCGATGAGACTGGTCTCCAGGTGCTGAGCAAGGCAGGCTGTGAGCAGAATAGGTAATGGGCCGCCAGGACCTTCCTTCAGGCTTCGGGTCTCACGTTTCCCCCCAGCGTGGCACCCCCATCCCAGGCTGTTTTTCGTCTTTCGTCTTCAGGCCTAGCCCCACCTCCTGCTGGGCCCCACTGAAGACAAGCCTCTGCTCTTCCCTCCTGGGACTCCCAGAACTGTGTCGGGGACAAAGGGTGCATGACAAAGTCTGTCTGTTTCAGTGTCAGTGCAGAGCTCCTGAGCATCTGAGCAGGTCACATCAGGAGACTCCGGGGGCCACACAGGGTTCAGGAGAGTTTGATGGACAGTGCTGCTGTGAGGCCCCCAAGAGGCAGAAACAGACACGTGGCCCCTCCAAAGGGGGGACACCAGTGATCTCTCCTTCCACTGAATGTGGGGGAAGAGACTGAAGGGGAGAAGGTGTCAGGTTAGGCCCAGCGGCTTTTAGCCAACGTGTGTCCACTGTCTTTCTAAGTCCAGTTCTAGGGGTGCTCCGTGATGCTCCCAGTCCACACGTGGCCTCAGCAGCCTCGAGGTTCTGCACACCAGGCTTCTGTCTCTGCCTCCTCCCCAGGGTCAGGGCTCCAGGGCTCCAGGGAGACGGGCAGCTGATGCCGGTGTCCGGTGTGGCCTGAGCCTAACCCTGAGACAAACCCTTTGCTGACCTGGGAGAGAGAGGGCAGCCAAGGAGGCTCTGGCCAGTGAGGAGATCTGG
>NW_012109807.1:10003972-10011172 GCF_000951045.1 Mandrillus leucophaeus | reverse complement strand
AAGAGCACTCACCTGGCCACGGACCATGGAGAGGGGGCAGAGGGGACTCACCTGGCCATGGAGAGGGGGGAAGAGCACTCACCTGGCTGTGAACCATGGAGGGGGGCAGAGGGGACTCACCCGACCGTGGAGAGGGGGGAAGAGCACGGACCATGGAGAGGGGGGAAGAGCACTCACCTGGCCACGGACCATGGAGAGGGGGCAGAGGGGACTCATCGAGGGGACTCACCCGGCCATTGAGAGGAGGCAGAGCCTATCCCGTGGGCCTGGGCTGTAAGGACTGAAGTTTTTAGTGGACCCGAAGGCTTCCTACAGCAGCTGTTTCTGGAAGATCTGTTTGATTGTGGCCTGCTTTTTCTAGAAGCTCACGCTGCCACAGGGAACCAGAGCACAGCCACCCCTGCCTGCAGGGCCCCTGCCCTCCCGACTCTGACCACTTCTATCAAAGCTCCCTGAGGCCCTGATGTCCCGTGGCCTTCTAGTCCCTGCCAGGTAGCCGTGGTGAAACCTTACCGGCCCGCCGTCAGCGTCATGGGGACTCTCGACACTCTGCTGAAACCCTCACACACTCCCACACTTGGGTAGCCTCCGTTTGGGTTGCCTCCCGTCCATACTGCTTGGAGAGGCTCATGAAGAAGGTCCCAGGGCTCACCGAAGAGTCTCCTCCCTTTCCCACCCCAGCCACCTCACCCTTCCCCGCCAGGCTCACTCACCACAGTGGCACAGAGTTTTAGTTTAGGGACTCACCCATTCATTCTTCTTCTTTTTAAAACATCTGTTTATTTATTTATTTATTTATTTATTTATAAACAAGGTATGAGACGGGCTAATTTTTTTGTTTTTTGTATTTTTGATAGAGACAAGGTTTCACCATGTTGGCCAAGCTGGTCTTGAACTCCTGGGATCAAGCGATCCACCCACCCCAGCCCACACAGTGCTGGGATTACAGGCGCCCGCCACCAACCCAGCTAATGTTCGTATTTTTAGTAGAGACGGGGTTTCACTATGTTGGCCAGGCTGGGCTGGAACTCCTGGCCTCAAGTGATCCGCCCGCCTTCGCCTCCCAAAGTGCTGGGACTACAGGCGTGAGCCACTGCGTCCGGCCAGGGGTTTTGGTTTGTTAATTTTGATGACCCTTATGGGGAACAAATCTTATCTTTAAAGGTATTCAAATGATGTGCTTTTCCAAAGTTTCGAGACTGGAAAATATGCTGGGTTCTGTGTCCAGGGCTGAAGAGGATGCGACGGTGAGTAAAACTCAATCCTGTCTACGTGGGGGAGACAGACAAGGAAACAGGGAATATGGGGGCAGGTGTCACATTAAGGGATGCCTTGAAAGGACCCCTCACTCAGCCTGGGGGTCCTAGAGAAGGTGACCACTGAACAAAGCTTAAAGGATGAGCAGAAATTGGGTGAACGTGGAGGCTGGGGATGAAGAAGGGGAATCGTGAGCAGGGCCAGGATGGAGGGAGTGTGGTAAGGTGAGCCAAGGATGGCAGGAACTAGCCAGGGGAACTGAGAAGGGCTCCAATGGTGGAGGCCCTGGAGACAAATTAAGGAGTCCAGTGTAGGAGCCGTTAGGAGGTTTGAAGCAGGGGAGCCCGGGGTCCATGTACATTCACGATGGTCCCTTCTGAAGCAATACTCAGGAGGGGTGCTGGAAGGCTAGATGTGGGCTGCATGCCGGACCGACGGACGAGAAGTCAGGCAGGGACCCACATTCTGGGAGCGTGGTGGTCAAAACGCTCCAAAATATTCCCAGAAAGGCATCGCAGAGGCCTGTTCCCCCAGGGCCGCCACGTGCCACAAGCTTGGGCCCAGCCGCTGCGCTTGCTCCCTGTAAGGATGTCACAGCCAGAGGGCCCTGGTGGACTGGGAGACCCCGCCTCCGGTTGGGACCACCAGTTTCCTCCCGCTAGGATGGAGAGTGTGGCCTGTGGTGCTGGCGGGACTCATAGCAGACCACCTGGGAGAACAGGCAGACTCAGATCGGCAGGGCAGCCCTCCCTGCCACGTTGGGCGAGGGGAGCCCGTTCGGCAGAGGAGGCCGACGCCGCCCCAGAGAGAGGGTCTGAGACAGACATGGGGCCCTCGACGGATTTCCCGTTCCAGGCTCTGAGCCCTCCTGAGGGCCCTTGGACTCCAAAAGTGCGCTTGTGTCTCTATAATAAATGCTCACGTTTCAAATCCTTCCGCTGACCTAAGAGGGTTTTCATTCTTGCCATCAAAAATGGTGACTAAGACGGTGGCCGTGCCGTAGCCCCGATGGTCTGGTAAGTGGGTCTCTGTCCCCTTGAACTGGTTTAACACTCATTCCCAGGGTATGGCATGGATAGCAGAGGCAAGAAAGAAGAGGGGCCTGACTTCTTGCCTGAGGTTTCCCTGAGAGTGTCTGAGCATCTTGCCGGCCTGTTCCCAGCGTGGCCGCGTGAGGCAGCCAGAGGGGCCCAGGGGCTTTCTGGAGGGCAGAGTTCCTCCCCTTGCTGAGGTCTCTCCCTCTGCCCACCTCTTCCCCACCTTGGGGCTGTGGGGTTTGGGGAACATCGATCTTCTGGAGATGGTGAGTCAGGGTGAGCACGTGGCCCCAGGAGGTGTTTCCAGGGCAACCGGGAGCAGCTTCTCCTGGTCAACCAAAGAATTCCCCATGGAGGTCAGAGGGTGCGGGGGGTCAGCAGGAGCAGAGAAAGTACAGGTATGCCCAGAAAGATGGGAGGAAAAGGAGGGTCCAGGACCACCTTGGCCTCCCGTCCCCACTTCCAGAAGCCCTCCAGCTGGGTGACCTGCCCACCGCCCAAGGCCCTTAGTGGCCACCGCAGGGGCACCCATGCTTGTGAACAGTCCCCACCCGCCTGCGTGCTGGGCTTTTCCAGGGAATTCAGGGAGAGCAGTGGCTTCCTCGCCTCCTCTGCCCAGCTCCCAGGCTGGATCCTGAACCCCACCTGCTCTCCCATGCAGGGCTGGGGGTGGGAGGAGGCAGGGGCTGACCGGCGGGTCTGATGATAAATTGTTTATCAGGATCCCGCTGGGGAAGGGGAGCTGTCGTGTCCGCTCCTGGCTTGGCTGCTAACTCAGAATAGTCCTTTCTTCCATGCATCTATTTCTCCCGTCCGTTCAACAGGCAGATTCAGCATCTTCATCCGGCCCTGGGCTGAGGAAGAGGCTTGGTATGTTTTTGTTTATCCCAGGGGAAATCTTATCTTCAAACCACAGTGTTTTTACCATACACACAAATAAAAACAATAGCAGTAGCCAATGATTGGCTTAATTAGGACAATAATGGAGAAGAGAGAGAGGGTGGGAGTGGAGCACCTGGAGCCAAAGCGCTTATTTCCCAAGTCCCCGAGGGTTTTTAGCACTAACCGGGAAGCTGGGACCTGAATCCCCCACCGCTGGTGTGCTGGAGTCAGGAGATACAGAAACGCCTAAGAGACAGGTACTCAGGTGAGGTCTGTGTGCATCTTGCTGCTGATGGGAAGGGGGTTAGAAAACCATCCCAGGGGAAAGCGTTCTTTCTAACAGCATGAATTGGAGGGAGAAGGAGAAGGGAGAAGCAGTGAGGCCCTGGAGAGACCAGCCCTTCCTCAATGCAGCCTCTGGGGAACCAGGAGCCCCCAACATAGATACTGGGCTCAGGTGAGTCGGGAGGAAGGGCTGTGGGCGGGCCTAGGTGGGCACAGCCTGCACTGAGCTTCACAACACGGTCATAGGCAGTGTGGCCAGGGGCCTCTCTGCACATGCTGGGGTCGGAGCCCCACAGGAGGAGCTGGCCCTGGACCCTCCCTGGGGTCCACAGCCTGCTCCCACCAGACCTAGGGTGCCAGGACACCCCTAGACTGTTCTTCACTGTATCCCTGATCCTCACCTCTGAATCACCCTTTGATGGGGCCCCACTTCCTGTGTCTCCCCACTGTTAACTGGACTATGCCTTCTACCACTGTGTTCTCTCGTCCCCTGGCTCTGAGAAAGCCGCAGAGGCAGCAATGGGGGGTGTAAGAGCTCTCCTGTGGGCTCAGCCCTGATTCACAGGTAAGGCCCTAATTGCCTGATAACCCTACCAGGGACAGCCAGACATCCCTGAGCCACTCACCCACCCTGCAGACCATCCTGAACTATTGCCCTGGGCTGAGCTTAGGGGTCCTGGGAGCCACGGAGCCAGCCCTTCTCTCCAAGGCTCCCAGTCAGGGGCAAGGAGCTGCCATGGAAACTCACAAACTTCGATTACTTATGTAAATACAAGTAACACACGTTTCGTGCACAGCAATGAGGAAGTACACGTGAGCAAAAGAGAATGAAAAATTGCCGGCAACCCCACTGAAAAATGACCGCCGTTTTTCACCTTCACTGCGTGTACTGGTCTGTAATCTTCTTTTATTTTTTTTTAGAGACCGGGTCTCGCTTTGTCACCCAGGCTGGACTGCAGTGGCACAATCTTGGCTCACTGCAAGCTCCACCTCCTGGGTTCATGCCATTCTCCTGCCTCAGCCTCCTCAGTACCTGGGACTACAGGCGCCCCCCACCACGCCCGGCTAATTTTTTTTTTTTTTTTTTTTTTAAGTAGAGACGGGGTTTCACGGTGTTAGCCAGGATGGTCTCCATCTCCTGACCTCGTGATCCGCCCATCTCAGCCTCCCATCTGGTCTGTAATCTTCTATGTGTGGAAATGATCACCGTTTTACACCTTTACTGCGTGTGCTGGTCTGTAATCTGCTATTTGCACTTATGAGTGCATGTGAGTATTTTTCAGTCACAAGAGACATTTCCACAGCACGTTCCTTAGCAACTGCCCAGTGTATGATGTAAAAGGCTCGTTTGCCCGTTCCTCAGTGGTGGCTTTCAGGACTGTTTCTGATTCCCTCCAGCCCTTCAGTGAATTTTCCCCATGGCCTGCTCAGCTGCAGGCGACTTTCTGGGCATTGGGCATACAGCTGTTCACAAAACAGAGATCTGTGCCAACACATTTCTGGTCATATCCTATCAGTTCTTTCAACTGCTGACTGGATGAGGTACGCCAGGCCAAAGGGCACACCTCGGATTTGCCCTCCCAAAGGCCTGTGCCCGTCAGGGTGGGCCTGTGTTCCGGATCGGCCCGGCAGTGGGCACCGGGCATGACCTGCAGGGACAGCGCAGGTTCCAGATGAAGCAGGGAGAGCAAGCCTGGGTCCTGGCCCTGTGTGCCTGGTCTTATGACCATTTTGGCCAGGGCTTCACCAAGCAGCTGTTTTCCCAGCTCCCAGACTGGGCTGCTGGAGCTGGGCATGGAACAGAATATTTGAAATGGGGCCACTCTAGGCAATGGGATTGCCTAGAGTGGGAGCTGCTGAGGTACCTTTTGGACCCAGCTCAAGGCAGCCGTTGCCTGCAAGGATCTGGGTGGTGGGGAGCCCAGGCTTCCACCCAAGGCCACCAAGGGCGGTCCCAGCCTGGCCCTGCCCCTACCCTGTGCCTCCACCCCTGCCCTTCCTATGCTCCAAGGCAGGTAGGGAGGCGGGAGGCCAGGTAGCTCAGGAACCCAAACCTGTTGGGCAGGTTTTGAGAGCTGTGGAGAGAGGGACAGAGGCTGGAGAAGGATGCACGGCCTGCCCTGGGCTTGCCTGTTCCCTCCTGAGCCTGAGCCTGAGCCCCTTACCTTCCTGACCCCATGAGGCACGCACTGGCGCTGCTGGCTCCCCTGCTGGGCCTGGGCCTGGGGCTGTCCCTGAGTCGGCTGGCAGCGGGGGCCACAGACTGCAAGTCCCTTGGCCCGGCAGAGCCCCTGACATTCACCCCAGCAGCCAGGGCCCGGTGGCTGGCCCCTCGAGTTCGTGCGCCAGGAGTCCTGGACTCGCTCTACGGCACCGTGCACCGCTTCCTCTCCGTGGTGCAGCTGAATCCTTTCCCTTCAGGTGAGTGTGCACCTCCCCAGCGAGGGCCTCAGCATTTGGGTCCCCAGCCAGGCTTCCTCTGTCCCCCTCTACCATGAGATGTGCCCAATCTACCAGCAGGCACTGGCCATCTTCCTGGGGTAGAAGGCGGAGGATCCGGGGCGGGCTCCAGAACCTGCTGTGTGACTGTGGGTAGCCCTCGTTTCCTCTCTGAGCCTCAGGTGCTCTGTCTGTAAAGTGAGGAGGTCACATTAGAAATACATTAGACCTGACTCAGACATCCTCTGAGTCTAGTGGTGCTTGGGTTGGGTGGTCCAGGAGTGGCTGAAGGACCCTCCCAGTTTTGTCCCTTGCTGCTTGAGGGGAAGAACTGCCAGGCCAGGCCCCTTCTCCGCCTTTGCCCAGGCTCAGGACTGACCTGTAGGGTCCAGGAGGAGAGGTCTGCAGCCTCTCCTCTCTCACCCTCCTGTAGCAGTGCTGAGGTCAGGGCAGGATGGCGCAGGGCTGCGGTGATGCAGCCTCCTGCGAGGGTGCCATGGTGGTGGCAGGAGCCCTGCCTCAGAGCCACTTTGCCCTGGCAGTGGGGAGAGGACGGACACGGGGCAGGGCGGTGGCTGCCCCCAAATCCTCAGCTTGGCTCTTTCCGGTAGAGTTGGTAAAGGCCCTGCTGAATGAGCTGGCCTCCGTGAAGGTGAATGAGGTGAGCAAGCTGGGGAAAGGTGCTGGGGGAGGGAGTTCCGGGGTGAGCAGCAGGATGGGAGCGGAAAAGCCCCCAGTCCGCTCAGTCCACCAGGCGGGGGCTCGGGCATCCTCGCCCCTCCTCTGTGGGCCCTGCCGTCCGCAGACCTGGATGCAAACCACAGCTCTGCCATTTACTGGCAATGAGGTTTGCAGGGAGCTGGAACTTCCTGAACTTCAGCTTCCTCCCGTGTAAGATGGTGATGAGCAGTAAGAATGCGGTCGCCTCTGGGACGCGTTGCATGAGATGCAGGCCATGCCCCCGACAGCACTCCCACCCCTTCTGGTTTCCCTCTGGACTCCGGCAGAAGCCAGGGCTGGGCAGTGGGGGTCGGGTCGCCCCTCATGCCCTGCCGCCTGCCCAGGTGGTGCGGTACGAGGCAGGCTACGTGGTGTGCGCCGTGGTTGCGGGCCTCTACCTGCTGCTGATGCCCACTGCCGGGCTTTGCTTCTGCTGGTGCCGCTGCCGCCGGCGCTGCGGGGGGCGAGTGAAGACAGAGCACAAGGCGCTGGCCTGTGAGTGTGCGTCCCTCATGGTCGTCCTGCTGCTGACCACCCTCTTGCTGCTGTAAGGCACTGCCCAGAGCCCGGGCGGGGGGGG
>NW_012109807.1:9996500-10003922 GCF_000951045.1 Mandrillus leucophaeus | reverse complement strand
TCCTGGACTCGCTCTACGGCACCGTGCACCGCTTCCTCTCCGTGGTGCAGCTGAATCCTTTCCCTTCAGGTGAGTGTGCACCTCCCCAGCGAGGGCCTCAGCATTTGGGTCCCCAGCCAGGCTTCCTCTGTCCCCCTCTACCATGAGATGTGCCCAATCTACCAGCAGGCACTGGCCATCTTCCTGGGGTAGAAGGCGGAGGATCCGGGGCGGGCTCCAGAACCTGCTGTGTGACTGTGGGTAGCCCTCGTTTCCTCTCTGAGCCTCAGGTGCTCTGTCTGTAAAGTGAGGAGGTCACATTAGAAATACATTAGACCTGACTCAGACATCCTCTGAGTCTAGTGGTGCTTGGGTTGGGTGGTCCAGGAGTGGCTGAAGGACCCTCCCAGTTTTGTCCCTTGCTGCTTGAGGGGAAGAACTGCCAGGCCAGGCCCCTTCTCCGCCTTTGCCCAGGCTCAGGACTGACCTGTAGGGTCCAGGAGGAGAGGTCTGCAGCCTCTCCTCTCTCACCCTCCTGTAGCAGTGCTGAGGTCAGGGCAGGATGGCGCAGGGCTGCGGTGATGCAGCCTCCTGCGAGGGTGCCATGGTGGTGGCAGGAGCCCTGCCTCAGAGCCACTTTGCCCTGGCAGTGGGGAGAGGACGGACACGGGGCAGGGCGGTGGCTGCCCCCAAATCCTCAGCTTGGCTCTTTCCGGTAGAGTTGGTAAAGGCCCTGCTGAATGAGTTGGCCTCCGTGAAGGTGAATGAGGTGAGCAAGCTGGGGAAAGGTGCTGGGGGAGGGAGTTCCGGGGTGAGCAGCAGGATGGGAGCGGAAAAGCCCCCAGTCCGCTCAGTCCACCAGGCGGGGGCTCGGGCATCCTCGCCCCTCCTCTGTGGGCCCTGCCGTCCGCAGACCTGGATGCAAACCACAGCTCTGCCATTTACTGGCAATGAGGTTTGCAGGGAGCTGGAACTTCCTGAACTTCAGCTTCCTCCCGTGTAAGATGGTGATGAGCAGTAAGAATGCGGTCGCCTCTGGGACGCGTTGCATGAGATGCAGGCCATGCCCCCGACAGCACTCCCACCCCTTCTGGTTTCCCTCTGGACTCCGGCAGAAGCCAGGGCTGGGCAGTGGGGGTCGGGTCGCCCCTCATGCCCTGCCGCCTGCCCAGGTGGTGCGGTACGAGGCAGGCTACGTGGTGTGCGCCGTGGTTGCGGGCCTCTACCTGCTGCTGATGCCCACTGCCGGGCTTTGCTTCTGCTGGTGCCACTGCCGCCGGCGCTGCGGGGGGCGAGTGAAGACAGAGCACAAGGCACTGGCCTGTGAGTGTGCGTCCCTCATGGTCGTCCTGCTGCTGACCACCCTCTTGCTGCTGTAAGGCACTGCCCAGAGCCCGGGCGGGGGGGGCTGTGGCCCCAGGCTCCCTGTTACCCCGCAAGCGCCTCCCTCCTCCCTCCATTCCCACAGGATTGGTGTGGTCTGTGCCTTAGTCACCAACCAGCGCACGCATGAACAGATGGGCCCCAGCGTGGAGGCCGTGCCTGAGACCCTGCTTAGCCTCCGGGGCCTGGTCTCTGATGTCCCCCAAGTGAGCACTGTTACCCCTCACCCACATGTGCCCCTGTGAGCACCGGGCCCAGGCAGGACAGAGCCGAGTGGGCTCTCGCTGGCCCATCACCAGGGCATCTGAAAGCCGCCTCCTGTCCCGCCTTGCCTGAGAGTCCACCACCCTCAGGGCGGATGCCATAGGGGCAGGGAAGGGGCCAGGGACAGATGGGGGTCAGGACTGCGGGTGACCAGGAAGGGCAGCGTCAGGGCCTTGTGTTTGCCTAGGAGCTGCAGGCCGTGGCACAGCAGTTCTCCCTGCCCCAGGAGCGCGTCTCGGAGGAGCTGGATGGTGAGGGTCTCGGGGGCTGGCAGGTGGGCCGGCTGCAGGGCCCCTGCTCGGGTGCCTCGGTGGGGGCCTCTCACTCCCTCATTCTGGACCCCACCTGGGAACAGGCTGGTAGAGGTGGGGATCAGGCCGGCTGAAGAGCAAGAGTGGCCACCACTCAGCTACTGGAGGAAGAAGCCGTGTTGCCCCTCCTCCACTCCCCTCCACCCGCCAGCTTCTGCAGAGCCCGGTGGGGCCTGGGGAGGCAGGATGGGAATGGGGAGGCCCCTCCATCCTTGGGGCCTCACCCTGCAGACTGCCGTGTGCCCTGCAGGTGTCGGTGTGAGCATTGGGAGTGCGGTCCACACCCAGCTCAGGAGCGCCGTGTACCCCTTGCTGGCGGCTGTGGACAGTTTAGGCCAGGGTGAGCTGAAGCCGCCCCTGGATAATGTGGAGCCCAGTGGGTGTCCTCCTGGGAATGGTCCCACCTGCCCCCAGCCCTGGATTTCCTGAGCCGCCTCTGCCCCACCTATACTTCCCCATCGCTGTACCCCAGGATCCAGCCCCCCTCCCCTGGCTTGACGTACCCAGGGGCAGTTTCCACTGTAGGCAGGAGGTCAATGATTTGCAGGTCCCTTTGGCTGGGGGAGGGGAGTTCTGGGATGCCTATGGGGGCCACCGTTCAGGCTGGGTGTGGGTCTCTCAGCCCTGCAGGTCTCCATGCACCACCTGCAGGCCCTGAACGCTACAGTGGTGGAGCTGCAGGCCGGGCAGCAGAACCTGGAGTCAGCCCTCCAGCAACAACGGGACCGCCTCCTCCAGCTGCTGCAGGAGGCCGGGTGCCAGGGAGACTGTGCAGGGGCCCTGAGCCGGGCCCGCGCCCTGGAGCTGGGTGCTGACTTCAGCCAGGTGCAGACCCAGGACAGAGTCCTCTTAAAGTCACGGAGGGCCGGCCACCTGCCGCTCCTGGGATCCGGCAAATTCCCAGTCCCCTTCCCCCATGTTCCTCCCTTGCCCCACCCACCCGGGGTTAATGCCGGTCATCCTGGCTGTGGGTGGGGTGCTCCCCGGGCCCCGCCCTCTGCGTGAGCTCCACGTGTGTGAGCTCCTTGAGTTCTGGCTGCGGCCAGGAGCAGTGGGAGCCATGACAGTCCCCATTTTACACTTGAGGACATTGGGGTTCAGAGGCACCTGCCCCCTGCGTCCGCCCTCAGGGATCCCCTTCAGGCTTCTCCTTGAACTTTGTAATAACCCACCTTCCCCCGTTTCAGGTGCCCTCTGTGGACCATGTCCTGCACCGGCTGAAGGGAGTCCCCGAGGCCAACTTCTCCAGCATGGTCCAGGAGGTGAGAGTCGCCCGATCTGCCTGATTCCTCCCTCACCTGCCAAGTGAGGGCCTCCGTTTCCCCCTTTTGGGCAGGAACCCAGTTGAACCTAAGACTTGGGGCCCCACTCACCACACAGCACCCTGGGCAGGGGACTCCCGACGACCACCCTTGGTGTGCACACAGTCTGTGCTCGGAAGGGAGAGCTGGGACCTTTAAGGCAGCAGGCGTCTGGGGTGGCAAGGGAGCAGTGCCCAACCTGAGCCCAGGGGGTAGGCGGCTCCCTCGGGTGGAGATGGGCCAAGGGGGAGGACTCGGTGTTGTGAGTCAGCGCCCAGGACCCAGGACCTGGAGCTGGGGAAATGGTGAGTCAGCTGTGCTGGGTGGCTGGAGTGGAAGGTTCCAGAAGGAAGTCAGAGCCGAGGCTGGAAGGATGGACTGGGGCTGTATCTTCAGGAGCTAGACCTGGCAGTTGTGTGGAGGACAGCTGAGAGTTCACTGCAGTGGTGGGAGAGGGATGGGGGTAGGAAGAAGAGGTCCGGGAGGAGCAACCTTTTAGAAGTTGAGTCAGGCTGGGCCAAGGGAGGGGAGAGGAGGGCAGTGACCAAGAGAAAAGAGGGAAGCTGGGAGCACTGAGGGGGGCCCTCCCTCTAGGCCTGGTGACTTTGGGGTCTCCCAAGAGGGAACACTGGGCAGAGATGGGGAGGTCCATCCCTACTTGGTTCCTGCAGGAGAACAGCACCTTCAACGCTCTTCCAACTGTGGCTGCCATGCAGACGTCCAGCGTGGTGCAAGGTTAGGCCGCAAGGGTCAGAGGCAGCTGCCAGGCACAGCTTCCCGCCCCACCCCTACCAGAGAGGCTTGTTGAGAGAGGACTGGGGTGGCGGGGGACTGTCCTCCCTCTGTGGTTCCCAGATGTTCTTCCTGCCCACTTGTCTTGTTCCTGGGCCCCAGGGTGCCCTCCGCATCCCACAAGTCCCCGCTACTTTGGGCAGAGCTGAAGAAGGCAGTGGCCCAGCAGCCGGAAGGGTTGAGGACACTGGCTGAAGGGTTCCCAGGCTCGGAGGCAGCTTCCCGCTGGGCCCAGGCGCTTCAGGAGGTGGAGGAGAGCAGCCGCCCCTACCTACAGGAGGTGCAGAGATACGAGACCTACAGGTGCTGGGCACCCGCAGGGTGGGGTGGGGCGGGCAGCCCAACCTCTATGCCACCCTGACACCCTGAGCCCCATTCCCAGCCCCTATCAGCCCCTGACTATACTGAGCCTCTGTGTGTGTTTGTTTGTTTGAGACGGAGTCTCGCTCTGTCACCAGGCTGGAGTGCAGTGGTGCAATCTCGGCTCACTGCAACCTCCGCCTCCCGGGTTCAAGCGATTCTCCTGCCTCAGCCTCCCAAGTAGCTGGGACTACAGGCACCCGCCACCACGCCCAGCTAATGTTTGCATTTTTAGTAGAGACAGGGTTTCACCATGTTGGCCAGGATGGTCTCTATCTCTTGACCTCGTGATCCGCCCGCCTCGGCCTCCCAAAGTGCTGGGATTACAGGCGTGAGCCACCGCGCCCGGCTGCCTCTGCATATTTTTAAGCCAAGACCCCTGACTCCACAGGCTTCCAAGTCCCTACCAGGCTGTGTGCCCTCGGAACCTGAGCCTGGAGACGACACAAGAGCAGTAGGGCCTCAGGAAGGGTCTGTATCTGCATTTCTGAAGCCCCAGCCTTGGGGTTAGCGGCCACACCCAGCCACCAGGTCCCACACCTGTCCGTCTTGGTGCCAGCTGCCTCCCTTCTTAGTGACACCCGTGTCCTCTCTGTGGCAGGTGGATCGTGGGCTGCGTGCTGTGCTCCGTGGTCCTGCTCGTGGCACTCTGCAACCTGCTGGGCCTCAATCTGGGCATCTGGGGCCTATCTGCCAGGGAGGACCCCAGCCAGCCAGAAGCCAAGGGCGAAGCTGGAGCCCACTTCCTCATGGCGTAAGAGAGGGCTGGGAGAGGGGAAGGGTCCCCCCTTACAGGGCTGGCCGATTACTCTCGCTCCTGAGCACAGCTCCCGTGGCTGCCAGTGTCATCATCTGAATAAAGGGGTTGAACCAGAGCAGGAATGGCCAACAAGGAGCTCTTGCCTCCTACAGCAGGGGCAACTGCCGTAGCATCTAACAGGCACTCCTTCCCCTGAGTCAGACACAGCCTAGAGTCCTCACCCCAGCTTCCAGGCGGCCCCCACCACCAATAGGCAACAGCACCAGAGGTGGAATCTGTTTGCCAGCCCCAGACTAGATGGTCTCTAAGGCCAAGGCTGCCACATACAGTTGTACAGGCTGTTCACTGAACAAGAGTGCCTGGCTAAAGAGGTAAGTGGGGGCTGAAATCCACCCCACGTTTTACTTTCCAAGCCTCACAGCCTGACATAGGGCTGTGCCTACCTCATAAGCCCTTCGAGCCTCCTGGTCTAAGATCTTTACTCCTCAGGCCTGCTGGGATTCTTCCCTGTCAACAGGTCATGCCTGGCCGTGCCAGGTGACCCTTTTGAGTGCTGGGTCCTGGAGCAGGTCACCTCCACGGGCCCCAGGCACAGAAGTCAGCAGTCTTGGCTCTTTGGGTTTTGTTTTGTTTTTTGTTTTGTTTGTTGTTGTTGTGACAGGGTCTTGCTCTGTCACCCAGGACAGAGTTCAGTGACACCATCATGGCTCACTATAGCCTCAACCTCCCAGGCTCAAGTGATTCTCATGCCTCAGCCTCCCGAGTAGTTGGGACTACAGGCGTGTGCCACCACGCCCAGCTAATTTTTAAAATTTTGTAGAGACAAAGTCTCACTCTATTGCCCAGGCTGGTCTCATACTCCTGGACTCAAGCTATCCTCCCACCTCAACCTCCCAAAGTGCTGGGATTATAGATGTGAGCCCAGCTAGTCCTGGCTCTTTGAACAAAACAGCTGTTCTCTCCTCTAGGCTGCCAGGGCCAGCCCAGGCACCAGGCACAGGGTGGGGATGGGGTGAAGGTGAGACCGGGACAGTCAGGAATTCTGGGTTCTCCCTCCCCCCCCGGAGGCCAAGTCCTCCAAGCTCGTCTCCTCTGAAGGCTCTGTCCTGGGGCCAACTGGCTGAGCAGGCTGGCCCTGGGGTGCGGGTGGGACAGAGGGTATGGTCAGGGCGGCCAGTCCCTGCTGTCCCTCAGTCCTGCCTCTCGCCTTCCACAGAGGCGTGGGCCTCAGCTTCCTCTTTGCTGCCCCCCTCATCCTCCTGGTGTTTGCCACCTTCCTGGTGGGCGGCAACGTGCAGACGCTGGTGTGCCAGAGCTGGGAGAGCGGCGAGCTCTTTGAGGTAGGCCCGTCTCTGCTCACAGGCCCTCCTGGGGAGGGAGGTGGGGGGCAGTATGGGCAGACAGGAGGGTTGGGGGAAAGTGGTGGCCGGGGGTAAGAGGGAGAGAGGGAGGGGAGAAGTGAGACAGACATGGCCAAGGAAAGAGACAGAAACCCACCAGTGGACGGTGGAGGGAGAGTCCCTGAGATGCTGCCCAGGCCCCAGGGCAGGAACCTGAGAGATGGCACCCTGACCCATGCCCTCTCATCTCCTAACACTGTCTGGGAGCCGGCGCCCTGGTGCCCGGTGAGCTGCAATGCTGGACTGGGTTCTCTGCAGAAGATCGGGCCGGCCTCCCCTCCTAGGGATTCATGGGAAGAGCCCCTGTAAGGATTGAGGGTCCAGAGTTAGAGGCCAGGTGTGAGCTGGGCTGAGGGGATGTTTCCTGCCCCTCGTCTCTGCTGTGCCACGGCGGCACAGCACCAGGCCCTAGGGGACCCGGCTGGCCTTGCCCCCACCCCGCTCTGTGCCCATTTCTCACTGCCCCATCCCCAGTTTGCAGACACCCCAGGGAACCTGCCCCCGTCCATGAACCTGTCGCACCTTCTTGGCCTGAGGAAGAACATCAGCATCCACCAAGCTTATCGGTGAGCGGACAGCCTGGCGGAGCTGGAGACTGGGGAAGGAAGGAGACCGGTGTCCCTCAGGGGACCGGCCCTCCCGCCACCCCCAAGGCTCATCGTCTGCACCCCTCACTCCTCCTCAGGCAGTGCAAGGAAGGGGCAGCGCTCTGGACAGTCCTGCAACTCAATGACTCCTACGACCTGGAGGAGCATCTGGATATCAGCCAGGTGAGAGAACGTTTCGGGAACTGTGAGGAGCCCTCCCCAGATCCCCTCCCCGGATCCCCTCCCCAGATCCCCTCCCCGGATCCCCTCCTCAGATCCCTCCTC
>NW_012109807.1:9983996-9996125 GCF_000951045.1 Mandrillus leucophaeus | reverse complement strand
GGATCCCCTCCCCGGATCCCCTCCTCACATCCCCTCCTCACATCCCCTCCCCGGATCCCCTCCCCGGATCCCCTCCCCGGATCCCTCCTCGGATCCCCTCCCCGGATCCCCTGCCCGGATCCCCTCCCCAGATCCCTCCTCAGATCCCCTCCTCCGGTCTTTTTGCCTCTGTGGAGGCACGGTCTCTTTGAACCCAGGAGACCCGAGAAGTCTGTGTGAGCGATTAAGGTGCCCGAGGGCAGAGGCCCAGTCACCAGCTCTGGGGAAGGTTCCGGGTGTGTGGGTGGGTCCGTGTGCACCTGGAGGCTATGTCCAGCCCCAAGCACAGCCAAGGTGGCAGCAGGAAAAGCTGGTGACAATGAGCAGGAGGACGGGGGGCACACGTGTCCTGACTGAGGACAGGCATTGGCCGGGATGCTCTACTTGGGAGGGGGAGGGTGGGGAAGGACGTGGCAGTGACACGGACGGCGGTGGGTCTGGCTAACGCTGGGGGAGGGCCTGCCAAGCTCACGCAGGTGGGAGGTGGCGGCGGCAGGATTCCACCCCCAGGCTGACAAACCAGCCTCTTCCTGGAGCCTCTGGGCTTTGCTGGGACTTGGTGTGCAGAGCTGGAGACGCTCGCCAATGCTGGCGAGAGACCGTTCTAGAACGAAGGCAAGGAAGGGCTGTTTCACAAGAGGGATGGACGTTGAGAACGGGGTTCTCCTCATGGTGCACAGAAGCCGGAAGACATTCCCTCCTCGACTTCCAGGCTCCTAAACACATGCTGGGGAAACCCCCCATCCCCGGCCCCGGTGCCCCTCTCCCTCCCCAGACACAGAGCATGCTAACTCCTGATTTTGCATCGTCCCGGGAAACCCTTCCAACCCCTGGATCAACCAACCAGCCTCGGCCCACGGACGGCACAGCCACATGGCCCAGTCCCAACTCTGTGTCTTGAACTACACAACCTGGGACAGTCATGCAGCTCACTCCTCCTTCCACATCTTTAACCAGACAGGAGGCCGCTGGAGCAGGCGATATCTCAGTGCTAGGCTGAGACACTGCCCTGTGGAGGAAGGCTGGCCAGGGAGGGAGGGATGAACCAGGGCCCTGGGCAGAGGAGCCCCCATCCCCTGCTGGCGGGAAGCCATGGCTCTCGATGGGAGGAGTCCTGGGCTTTGGATTCGGATGCACTGGGCAGTCCTTTGAGGCCACCTGACAACGTACCCAAAGTGGTTGTAAGAATCCTTGTCCTCAAAGGAGATACGGATGGGTACGCAGACATGAGTAGGACACAGGGCTTTCCAGAGCACGGGGAGGGCACCACGCACCTCCCCACTTCTCGTGAAGCTGCTGCCACTGATGCCTGAGACACGGCCTGAAGGCCCCCACCCGAGAGGGCCAGGCCTTTTCTCCTCCAGGAGAAGGCAGCCTGGAGGGATGCGGGGAGGAGAGCCAAGCTGGGCCACCGTCTCTAACCAGCTGTGTAACCTTGGCAAGTGGACGCTCCACTCTAACCTCAGTTTCTCATCTGTTGAACACTCGGGCTGCATTTTATGACGTCTAAATCTCTTCCAGCGATAGTAGGAAAATGCTGAGGCTCTTTCCTGAAAATGCAGTTGCGTGCATTCATTCATTCATTCATTCACTCATTCACACAACTAACAAACTTGTACCCTGCCCACCACGTATGAGCCTCTGAGTTAGATGCTGGGGGTTGGGGGCAGAACAGGCAGGCAAAGCCCCGCTCTCGTGGAGCTGACAGCAATGAACAATTAACCTACAAGTAACATCATTTCACAGCAACAAGCGCTTTGAAGGCCTTGACACAGCTGACGGGATAAAGAGGGGATGGGAGAGCTATTTTATTTCAGGTGGCCAGGAAAGGTCTGTGTCTTGGCCCAGAAGCCAGATAGGCACTGGAGGAAGGCCAGGTCTTGGCATTTGGGACAGGGGCCTATGGGGAGCCTGTCTGGGGCTTAGGGTGTCCAGGGCAGGGGGCCCTGAGGGCCTGCCATGTGAGTCTGTTCTTGTGTTGCTGTAGAGGAATACCTGAGGCTGGACATGGTGGCTCACGCCTGTAATCCCAGGACTTTGGGAAGCTGAGGTGGAAGGATTACTTGAGCCTAGGAGTTCAAGACCAGCCTAGGCAACATGAGGAGACCCCCTCTATACAATTTTTTTTTAAAGCCAGGTGTGGTGTTTTGCACCTGTAGTCCCAGCTACTGGAGAAGCTGAGGTGGGAGGATCACTGGGACCCAGGAGGTCCAGGCTTCAGTGGGCTGTGTTTGTGCTATTACCCTCCAGCCTGGGCAACAGAGCAAGACCCTGTCCCCTCCCCCAACCAAAAATTTAAAAAAGCAACACCTGAGGCTGCATAATTTATAAAGAAAAGAGGTTTCAGTGCAGGCTGTACAGGAAGCGTGGCACCAGCACCCGTTTCTGGGGAGGCCTCAGGGAGCTTCCACTCATGGTGGAAGGCCGAGGGGAGCCAGCACATCACACAGGGAGAGCGGGAACGAGAGAGCCAGTGCGGAGATGCGAGAGAGGGAACGAGAGAGCCAGCGCGTCACACAGGGAGAGAGCGAACGAGAGAGCCAGTGCGGAGGTGCCACGCTCTTTCAAACAACCAGGTCTCACGTGAACTAACTGGGTAAAATCTCACTCATCACCCGGGCAGCGGCACTAAGGCCTTCGTGAGGGATCCGCCCCCGTGATCTAGTACCTCCCACCAGGCCCACCTCCACCCCCAACACCCGGGGGTCACATTGCAACATGAAATTTGGAGGGGACAAATATCCAGACCATATCGCCTGGTGACCGCCTCGCTTAGGGGAGCATCTCTGGGGTCCTAGCTCAGCAACTGGGCATGACCCCCACCCTGTCCCCACCCTCCCAGTATACCAACAAGCTGTGGCAGGAGTTGCAGAGCCTGAAGGTAGACACACAGAGCCTGGACCTGCTGAGCTCAGCCGCCCGCCGGGACCTGGAGGCCCTGCAGAGCAGTGGGCTCCAGCGCGTCCACTACCCCGACTTCCTCGTTCAGGTCAGCGGTGGGCACCTCAGTGGGGCTTCCTCGGCCAGGTGGTGACGGAACGAAGGGGCCCACAGAGGAGCCGGGTGTGCATCTCGCCTTATCCCGGCTCTGGGCTCTTCCACGTTTCCTGGGGCCTCTTCCTGTGGAGGTGTCCCCAGATCATGTGTCCCTGGGCCCGTCCTCCTGCCACCACCCAGGTCACACGGGAATGGGCGCCCTCTCCCCTAACCCAACAGCGTGTGTCACTGTTCATGGTTCTGAACCCACTGCTGTGGCGGACACAGTGGGAAGTCGCCTCTTCCTCAAGTTACACCAGAGGTGCCTTATTTGTTCTCGTTGTTTCCGTCTCATTGGGAAAATGTCTGAAATATTTCACAGTTCCAGGGAAAATCCACTGTGACTCATGCGTCACAAAACCCTTAGCTGGTGTCAGTTCTATTTGATAAGACGGGATTTGGAGGCTGGGAGCGGGTGGTTGTGGGTCCCAGGGGAGCTGGGTTCATCCCTCCTGGCCTCTCCTGTCCACCTGCAGATCCAGAGGCCTGTGGTGAAGACTAGCACGGAGCAGCTGGCCCAGGAGCTGGAAGGACTGGCCCAGGCCCAAGTGAGAGGGAAGCAAGGGCCCCCACTGGGCAGCAGGAGAAATGGGGGGCTTGGGAGGCAGGAGAGGGTGGGGGGATGTGAGGGCAAAGGCAGGGGACTGAGGACCACCACCAGTGAGGCCTGAGGCTCCTGACCCCTGGCTGGGCTGGATGGTTTTGCAGCATCAGTTCTTACTCAAGCTTTGCCACCCACTGGCTGTGTGGCCTTGGGCAAGACATGCAGCGTCTCTGAGCCGGAGCTTCTTCATCTGTTGGGTGGACTGTCCTCTGTCTCAGAGCAGATGAAGTAACTTTCTGGCCTCACGCAGTTGGGCAGGTGTTTCTATGTGTGCCACTGGGGGATTTGCTGGGACAGGGGCTGTGAGGACTTTGGGATGAATGAGATGTCATGGCAGTTGCCCTTGAGGGGAAAAATCGCATTTTATATTTGTAGCTATTTAGGGTTTAAAAGTTCTCTTTGAAACATCACATAGGCCCCGCAACAACCCCACAGGGTGGGCAGAGCCAGGAGCATCCTCAATTTCCGCAGGTGCCCCTGCAGCTCAGGCATGTTCTGTGACTGACAGGGACACCCAGCAAGCTAGAGTGAACTTAGAACTTGGATCTAGGCCCCCCAAACCCAGATCAGGCCCTGGAGCTTATGGAGGCTTCGGTTTTCTGCCTCTCACTTCCCCTTGGTATGTCGGAGTGAAAGCCTGGGTGAGGGGTACATGTGTCCTGGGTGGGGCCGTTCTGATTTTTATATCCTTTCAGGGCAATTCTGTGCTGGGGCAGCGGCTGCAGGAGGAGGCCCACGGACTCAGAAACCTTCACCAGGAGAAGGTCGTTCCCCAGCAGAGCCTTGTGGTCAGTTTGCAGGCCCAGGGAGCCTGGGGCCTGGGGGAGGGGAGAGCTGGAGAGGGGACAGTGAAAGGGGAGGGAAGCTCTGAGAATCTGTTCCCTCCCCTCCCTTCCCCTCCCTTCCTCTCCTCTCCACTCCTCTCCCCTCCCTTCCTCTCCTCTCCCCTCCTCTCCCCTCCCTTCCTATCCTCTCCCCTCCCCTCCCCTCCTCTCCCTTCCTCTCCTCTCCCCTCCCCTCCCTTCCCTTCCTCTCCTCTCCTCTCCTCTCCCCTCCCCTCCCTTCCCTTCCTCTCCTCTCTCCTCCCCTCTCCTCCCCTCCCCTTCCCTTCCCCTCCCCTAACCAGCCCTGATCTCTTCTCCACAGGCGAAGCTCAACCTCAGCGTCAGGGCCCTGGAGTCCTCTGCCCCGAATCTCCAGGTGGCTGCTGGTGGTGGGGACGTATGGTGGAGCAGGGGGGCTGCAGAGGGAGGCAGGAAGTAGGAGCCCATCTCACTCTGGACCTCAGAGCTCTGCCCAGGTTGTGGGTGGGGTCGGGAGGAAGATGGGGGTGGCGGCAGAGCCTGGGGGATCACCACCCTTGGCCTGTCTGTCGGGGCCAAACCCTCTCCCGCTGAGTGTGCCTTGGTGTGTGTTGAATTAATGAATGGATGCGTGAATGCGGGGCACTGAGTTGAGGCTCTCGTCCCCTCCAGCTGGAGACCTCAGATGTCCTAGCCAATGTCACTTACCTGAAAGGAGAGCTGCCTGCCTGGGCCACCAGGATCCTGAGGAATGTGAGTGGTGGGTGGGACGGGGAAGGGGCTTCCCCCGAGACTTCTCCACTCCCTGCTTCTCACTGTGGCTCCCAGGAAAGCTGGGACCGTCCTCAAGTTGCCACACATGGGAGGTGGCGCGGGCAGGGGGCTTCCGGGACCCCTGCGGCCCAGACCTCCTCTCCTTCCTGCAGGTGAGCGAGTGTTTCCTGGCCCGGGAGATGGGCTACTTCTCCCAATACATGGCCTGGGTAAGAGAGGAGGTAAGTGGGGCCTCAGAGCAATGACCGATTCCCTGCCCCAGCAGACCAGCGGTTCCCTCTGCTCAGCCCTGCCCCCGCCCCCAGAGCCCCTTGGGGGTGACCCAGGCCTTCAGGATCAAACCCAAACTCCCAAACCTGGCATCTGCACCCCTGCTTGCTGGCCAAGCTCTGCCCACCCCACCTCTGTTGCAGCCCTTCCCTTAGCTGAGTGTGAGCAGGGTTGGCGTTCTCCAAAATGTTTCCTCACACCTGGCCTGCAGGTTCTTCCCTGGGCCGGCCCTTCCCCAGCTTGTCCAAGGCCAATCCTCAAAGCCCACCTCCCGCTGCAGACCCTTGCTGAACACAGCCTCTGCCAGCTGTCTGGACCCCACACTAGGTGGCAGGGGTCTGGGTGTACCCTGAGTGTGTCTGTGTGCCTGTGTGTGTGTGTGTGTGCACGCATGCACACACACGTGTTGCCTCCCCAGTGAGAGTGGCTTGAAGCACGGTGCTGGGTCGTAGTAGGCCAGGCTGGTGAACAGATGGAAAGGGGAGGGCCAGCGAGGAGCCTGTGGGGTATGTCCCCATCTGTCTGTACCTGCCTCTCTGCATGTGTGTACGAGTGTGCGGTGGCCCCAGTGGTGTCCCCAGGCCTATCTGCGTCCCTGTCAACCACTCTCCCTGAATTGAATGTGGGTGTGCACCTGTGGGTCCGGGTGTCTCTGTGTCACCTGCCTCGTGTTGGCACCACAGGTGACTCAGCGCATCGCCACTTGCCAGCCCCTCTCCGGGGCCGTGGACAACAGCCGTGTGATCCTGTGTGATATGGTGGCTGACCCCTGGGTGAGTGCCGCAGCTCATCAGGGCTCGTCCACCAAGTCCCCAAGCCTTCCTGCTCTCAGGGAGGGCCGGGTGAGCAGGGAGTGAAGCCAGGCATGGCCCCTGCCCCGGCTCCGATGACCAGGCAGCTGGGTGGGGCTGGGTACCACGTGGGTTGGTGAGCCGACCTCAAGCCCTGTTGCAGAATGCCTTCTGGTTCTGCCTGGCGTGGTGCACCTTCTTCCTGATCCCCAGCATCATCTTTGCTGTCAAGACCTCCAAATACTTCCGTCCTATCCGGAAACGCCTCAGGTGAGGGGCTGCCAGGGCTGCGGGCAGCGTCAGGGGCCAGGGAGGTGTCCTTTCCGCAGCCAGGTCCCCTGTCACAGCCCCTCCTGAGGCCTCCCAGGCAGAGGAGGCTCATGGCCAAGCCCTGGAGAGCCAGGAAGTTCCCCCGTACGTCTGCCCCTTGTCCTTCTTGCTGCATCCGTTCGGGCGCAGGTTCGAGGGACCCTTCCCATCCCCCCGAGGGCTTCCGAGGAAAAACTCTCAGGGCTCTGGGTTTGTCCCTGTGTCTGGGCTGAGGGTCTGGGGTGAGGCCATGCTCTCTCTGTCTTCGACGCTGCAGCTCCACCAGCTCTGAGGAGACTCAGCTCTTCCACATCCCCCGGGTTACTTCCCTGAAGCTGTAGGGCCTGTGGGTGAGTTTTCCCCAGCGTGCTTAATTGCTCCCTGCCAGGGATTGAGTGAGTGGGGTGGGGAGGGGCTGGGGCCTGGGGTTTCCGGGGCCTCGGAGGGCAGGAAGGCTTGGGGACATGGTGGGGTCTGGGTGTTGGGTGTGGCCCGTCCAGCAGCGGGGCTGACAGCCCTGTTCTCCCCTCCCTCCTCTTCACCCGTTTCCTTCTTAATCCGTGACAGGGTGAGCTGACCCCAAGGCTGCCTGTCCTCCCCTTTGGTTCAGCCTGGGCCACAGGACTTCGGTAGCTCTTGCCCCAGAGCCCAGGCTGGCATCCAGGCCTGGACTGTCCCTAATTCCGACCTACCTGGCCCGACCTTGCCTGCTCCTTTCCACCTCTTTCTGCTCACGACCCCCATCATTCGCTCTCAGAATCACGTGGGACTTCCATGCAGCTGCAGAGCCATCAGGTCCCTCCAGGTGCCACCCCTCACCCCCCTGCTGGTGGCATCCTCACGGGAAGAGCCTGTTCTCCACCTGCCGGAGCCTGGACCCTGGGGTGGGACAGAGGCCTCGTCCAACCCCACTCCCATTCCCGTGTGTCCTCCCCGTGCCAAGCCTCCCTCTGCCCCTCTCTGAGCTCCTCGCCCCCCACCCCATCCTCATCTGGCCTCCCCGCTGGCTCCCACTTCCCGCTTATGCCCTTCCTGGCCCTTTGCTTCCTCCCTTTGTCCCCTCGTCACCATATCCCCACTGCTAGCTTGCTGGCCCAGGGGACCACCCTGCCCAACCAAACCACTCAGGTAACACCACTAATCAGGCAGGGGCACCGTGGCCTAGGTCTGGGCTACTGCAGGCCCTGCCTCATGGCCCCTGAGCCCTCCACTGCCCCAGAGCCCTGGGCCCTCTGCAGATCTCATCCTGGATTTATTGGTGCCCAGCGGGGTGATGGAGGCCTGTCTGAAGGCCGAGCCTCCCTGCCTGCACCCAGGTTAGAAATGGGGGTACCAGCACTTAGCTCCTCTCTGAGTGCTGGCTCCTGAGGAAGGGACCTGGGGCCTGGGCCACAGTGGGGACTCGCCCTTACCTCTTCAGAAGGAAGCATCTTCCGCAGCCCCCACCCAGCTTTCTTAGGAGTGGTCTGGTGGCCAGAACAGGGTTTTGCACTGCCCCTTCTATCCTGCGCGTGTGGCCGAGGGTCATCCCCAGCCCATCCCTGTGTCAGCCCTGAGTGCTGGACGCTGTGTTCCACAAATGAGGAAGAGGAGAGAGAGAAGAGATGGACAGACCTCAGATCCATTAAAGCGTTCTCACCTCCCTGAGACTTGGTTCCGGGTCCTTAAAACCAGGTTTCCTCGGCTGGGGCCCTGTACGCGGTTGGTGTTTAATGAGTGTGTATGGAGAGGAGAGTTCTAAGGTCACCTCTGGCTGCAGGCATCCAGGAGTTATTCCAGCAATATGCAGGTAGGGCGTGCATCCCAGCCTGGGAGCCTGCTGTCAGGAGCAGGCAGACCTAGACTCCCAGCCTGGCTGTGATACATGCTCGCTCAGCTTCTCCATTTATAAGATGGGGAGAAGAGTGGCAGCCTCCGCAAAGAGTTGTGCAAATCAAATGTGATCATTCACAGAAAGCCCTTAGCAGTGGCCTGGCACAAAACAAACGGTCATAGGAAGCTGCCTGTTATTATTGTCGTTGTTTGCCATGACTGCTCTGGGCCGGGGGTAGAGCTGGTGTCTGGGCATGTACAAGGGAAGAGGGAGACAGGCCTCTGTTCAAAGGCAGAAAGTCCTTTCAGATTGTGGTGGGCTGGGTTTCAGGGAGTGTCCGTGTTGTTTGTTTTTGTTTGTTTGTTTGTTTTGAGACAGGGTCTCGCTCTGTCACCCAGGCTGGAGTGCAGGGGTGCAATCTTGGCTCACTGCAACCTCCACCTCCTGGGCTTAAGCGATTCTCATGCCTCAGCCTCCCAAATAGCTGGGACTACAGGTGCGTGCCACTGTGCCTGGCTAATTTTTGTATTTTTTGTAGAGACAGGGTTTTGCCATGTTGCCCAGGCTGGAAGTGTCTATGATTAACTGCATCTTATAAACCAGCCACAAGTTTTCTACTAGAAATTAGAATGGTGCATACACAATGTATTGTTATCACTGTCAGAAGAGTGTCCTTGAATGTAGCGTGACTGCCTCTTTTTTGCCTTTCCTAGAGGGTTTTTTGTTTTTCTTTTTTTTTTTTTGCTTGTTACTCATCTGTTGACCTACCTGGGGGAAGTAGTACCCTTGCATTTAAAAAACAAAATTGATGGGATTACAAATGGAATAGAAGCCATTTTTAAAATATTTTCGGTTTTCTTTCAAAATTACCTATTTTATCTTTTATCTATTTGAACATATTAAGCATAGTTATTTTAAAGTTCAGTTAGCCCCTTATATGGAGCCTCCATTAGTCTGTTTCTAGTGCCTGTTGTTTCTCTTGTTTTTTGTTAGTTTTGTCCTGTCTCCTCCCATACTTGGCAATTTTTTTATTGAGCACAAGTAATTTCAGGTCTGGGATAGAGTTATCTTCCTCTGTGAGGATTATGTTTACATCTGGCAGGTGGCCGGGGATGCAGTGAGCCAGATCTCTTTCATCTACTTGTAGGGAATGAGATGATTTGAGCTACTTTAAGGGCTGGTCTACTTCTGATTCATCCGTATTCATCGGGTGAAGCCCGCTGGGGCTCCAACCCGAAGCGTAAGACATTTACCAGGTAGCCTTCCTGTGAGGGCTTCACAGTATCTTCTAGAATCCGCAGACCCCCTACAGAAAACGTAGTCCCAGATGCCGTGCATGTGTCTCTGAGTTGCCTCCTTTTCCTAGATCTTGGCCTTGTAATTCTTCACTGCTTTGTTTCCTTCCCAATACTCTCAATTAGACTTAAATATATATATGTACATATATTTATTAAATAAATAAATAAATAAATATAACTTTAAAAGCTGTTCAAAATGCCCGCCACCCCACCCCCCCAACACACACACAAATTTTGAGCAGCTTTTTAAGTTGTCCTGAACTGGAAATTTCGTCCAAATTACCCAGCCCACAGTTATTAGAAGTAGTCCTAAAAAACTGACTTTGATGTTCCCCTTGTAAACTGGGAAAAGGCTGCCACTGTTTGAATTTGGTGTCCAGAAACTGGGGCCCAGCTAATGGAACACTGTCTTTTGCAAAGGAGTTTTGTTTCGAGAGCGCCACGGTAATACCGGTCACCCGGGGATGGGGTGGCACTCGGCAGTTGGCAGAGAGACAGAAATAGCCACAGAGAAAGATAAATTACCTATTTCTCTGGCTTTTAAAATTCTGGAATCCTGAAATGCTAGTGCTACTTTATATGCGAAACAAAGCCCCTCTGAGGTCACAGTCTATTTCTTCCGTCCCACGACAGTCTCTGAGGGAGCAAATTCTCATCTGGTTGAGCAGAGGAAGCTCCAGGAAGTTCCAAGGCTGGTTCAGGGTCTCAGAAGTTGACGCCCAGCCAGGCTTTGGAAGCCGGTCCCCGGGTCCCGGTGGCCCTGGAGGTTTCTTCCTGGAGGCAATGCCAGTTCCCATTCCCTGTGGGCATGCGGGAGCGAGGCCCTCTCTCCAAGGCGACTTGAACCAAGTGTCCTTGCTGTCCCTATGGCAGGGATGACAGACTGGGGGTGCTAGGAGTTCTTCCAGACCCTCCAACCTGGCCCCCCAGCAGAAGGCCTCATGATAGATTCTGCCTAAGAAATGCCAGATGGGTCAGGGTGTCTGAGGTCCCAGGTGGCTGCTCAGGGCGGCTCCAGCTGGCTTGAGGTGTACAAAGGGAGAGTCACGTGGCCGGGGCAAGAGCCTGCCTGAAGGGACAAACACTGTGAGTTAATATTTATTTACTGAGTTCTGAGCATAGGTCAGGAAGCGCTTTCCATGAATTAACTGGGAGGCAGGTGTTGTTATTTACCTGCCTGACAGTTGAGAAAGCTCAGGCAGAGACTGGATGTGGGCGGAGTAGAAAGAGCAGCACTCCTCCCAGTGAATCAGCGGAGAACAGTGCCGCTCAGGCCACATCTGAGTCTTCTGGAATCAGCCCGAGGCCCCGCTCTGGGCGAATGTGGACAGCGTCCCCCTTCCCTACTCTCCCCGAGCCAGAGCCGTCCATCGCTTCTAGCCTGAGTGCCAGGAACTGAACCAGGAGGCTGGTGGCCAACCTGGTGCACACAGCACCTGCTGCCAGAATAAAGTTTCTTCTCCGTGGCCCCAGCCCTTCCTAGCACATGCTGGGTGTGCCCGTCCTTGGGTGGTCCGCACTCATCCGTCTTACAAATGCTGACCAAGAACTGCAGCTTGGGTGAGGAGGGAGGGAGGGGGTGAGTAGACGATGGGGCCCCATCTGAGCCCTTGACTTCTGCCCATGAGTGAAGCAGAATTTAGGGAAGAGGTGGCTGAGCCTCTACCCACACTGAGGGCTGGAGTGGGAGCCAAGGAGTCAGGCGCTGAGGTTAGAGGAGGGAGGTTTCAGGGAGGTGAGCTGAGTCCGAGGCGTGTGGTCAGCCGCCCTTTCTTCACTTCAAGCTGCAAGGAAAGGGGCTTTAAAGAAAGCCGCCAGAGAGCTTCACGGTGTCCCCTGAAGTCTGAGAAATCCCTTGGACTGACGCCGCACCCACTGCAAAGTCTCGAGGGCAGTCAGGCTGGCTGCCTTGAAGGCGAAGCTAAGGAGAGGGCTGGCGGCCCAGGTGCGGGCCTCCCGTGACAGTCGGCACGGAGTCTCCTAGGTCCAGTCGAAGGAGGCCGCCCAGAGAGTGAACCGACCTCAGCCCAAGAGGAGGCAGAGCTGCCATTAGGTACTGGGGGCTTGTGGGTTCCCTGAGGCCCGTGTGAAGCACTCTCGTCCGGGGACCGTGAGGCCAGGCTCCGAGGACCCTTGGAGGAGCCCTCAGAGAAAGAGCGACAGCTGTCAACCTCTGCAAACCCAGAGTGCAGCTCAGCTGGAGGCTGCCGTGCCCGCCGCCCGCCCCAGGCCGCCACCCCCAGGCCCAAGCTGGGTGGGGAGCAGGAGAGTTGACGACGACATGGGCCTGGATGGGGGCTGAGCCTGTGCTGTGAGATGTGAAGTGATGAGGACCATTTGTATTTTCCTACCAAGATGCCCCCAGCCGACCAGGCTTCTCTCTCTCTCTCTC
>NW_012109807.1:9980821-9982870 GCF_000951045.1 Mandrillus leucophaeus | reverse complement strand
CCTGGTCAGCAGCGTCTCAGGCCTGCTCTGCATCACTGCTGAGGTTACCTTAAGGTGCAACATGGCTGCTGGAGCTCCAGCCAGCACACGTGGGCTGATACTGACATATGGGCAGGAAGGAGAAAGAAAGAAAGGGCAGAAGGACCCAGAGAGAATCAGGGTCTTGAGCGTAGGAAAGAAGGGATATGGGGTTGGCACCTCAGTGTCTCTGGCCTGAAGAGATGGCTTCCTGCCTCTTTCACCTGTGAGGACAAGCATCCAAGCATGGGCGGGTGGCTTGGACCACACTGCCCCCAAACTGCAGGCCGCCCTAGATCTGTCCACTCCATCTTCCACGGTGCCAAGAGGATCCACTGAGGTGGTGGCATGAAGCCCTGTGAGCATGGCAACACTGCCCATGGAAAATGTGCCTTCTCTCCTGTCACCCCGGCACGGGGGTACACAGTGCGACTGTGCCCACGGGCAGAGACGCATTGTGTGACCCTGCGTGACCTCAGAGATGGGAATTTCCACAGCCAGGCTGCATACAGGTGTGCACACAGCCAGCTCTGGCCACCAGCAGAGGACAGTCCTCCCCTCCCTTGCCTTTCCTCTGCTGGTCTTAACTGCCAAAGGTCACTCTGGGAGCTTGGCCACTCCTGCCCCTGCCAGACTGGCAGAGTGGGTGGCCTGAGTCCTGCACTTACCTCTGGTTCTTCCCTTGGCCATTGTGGCCCTACACTGCCCTCCACCCTCCCACAACTGGCTCCTGGGCCCCAGTGAATCTCGCTGTGCTTGTGTCTGCTGGCGGCTTTCCTGTGACTGGCCTGGCCAGGGAGGGGAGTGAGACCCACAGCTTCTGGTGCTGGGCCCAGCAGAGACAGTCGTCCTAGGAGAAGCCACCACTAGGTCTCTCATCAAGATCAATGGGAGATGGTGAAAAATAACCTTCGTCTCTTGTGGCAGCAGGGACTGTAATCAGAGCTCAGGCTGGGAGGTGTTCTGACTCCTCAGGGTCATGGTCAGTGGCTGCCCCCCAGTGACGCCCCATGACTGCCCGGCTCCGCAGCCTTCTCCCCACACTCCCCAGCCGTTCACGAATTCTCACCTGGAGGGAGGCGGGAGGCACTGCCATTCCCATTCTAGACGCCGAGGCTCAGAGAAAGGGAACAGCTCCACGACTCCATGAGCTTGATCCCATGAGCTCTTAGGAGAAAGGATTGAAGGACCCGCAGGCTCTGCAGCAGGGGCTGCCGTCGCGGTGTTGGGGCTGTGGTGTCTTCACAGCCAGCACGTGCACCAGGAACCCCTTTTGCCTGGCTTCTAGCCTTGTTGCAGGGCACTGTGCCAGATGGGCCCTAATTTGCTCCCACATTTCAAAAGACCCCAGGCTGCGCTGGGAAGAAAGGGGCTCGCCTCAGCTCTCCAGGAGAGCCCAGGAGAAGAGCAGGGCTGAGGGCCAGGAGCCTTAGGGTGCCAGCGCCCATCTGGGCCATTGTCTCCTGCATTATCTCCCTGGACTCTCGTGCAGCCCACAAGGCAGCTGTTGGTCTCATCCCCACTTCACAGATGGGGAAACAGAGGCCTGCCCCAGACTGCAGGCTACAAAGAGCTGTGGCTGAGATTTGAATCCTGCTCTGTCTTACTCCAGAGCGCAGCAGGTCCCTAGGGCTTGGACGTTGTGGAAGAAGACAAAGCAGGAGAAGGGCATGCTTTTAACCGGATGCCAGAGGAGGGGCCCATCCCAGCCATGGGCCTGACTCCCTGGGCCGGTGGTCTGTTGTGCCCTCTGAGCCCTCTAGTGAGTGACACAAGCCAGACTCCACCTGGCCACATCCCCTGCAGTAGCCACATGACCTGGAACTAGTTGCCTCCCATTTTTGGGCTGTGGATCCAGAGCTAGGAAGGACAGGGCCCCGGCATTCTAAATTCATGCTGCCTCGTCTTATCAAGACCTTCTGCAGGAGGCAGAGAACTGCTTTGCTGACGTAGCAGAGGGGGCTTAGAGCCCACTGGCCCTCCCCAGCCCTGCCCTGGGCGTCCCAGCGACTTCCAGGAGCAGCCAGCGTG
>NW_012109807.1:9979089-9980771 GCF_000951045.1 Mandrillus leucophaeus | reverse complement strand
GGCTCCACAGCTGGGTTTGGGGGCCTGGGGAGGAGGGGCTTGAATTTGGGCCTGGAATGCGGGATCACGAGCAACAATGGAGGAAGGTGCAGAAGCCTCCAAGGTCTGTGGGCGCCGTGAGCCGTGAGCCGTGAGCCGTGAGCCGTGAGCCGCTCGCCTGGGGAGGACAAGAGCGAGGGCCCTGGTCAGCTGAAACAGCCCACGACGGCCTCCTGAAACACTGTGACGAGAAGAAACGCGACCTTCATCCGGGCTTGAAATCATCCCTTCCTTTCTCACCTCCAAACTCCCCCCAGCCTCGGTTTCTCCCCACAGCCCCTGTGTGAGGAAGCCACAGCGGGAAACAGGGCTGAAGCGTTCCTAGCGGACAAGACGAGGTCCTCTCGAGCCTCCTTAACCTCCTGTGGGTCTGACACACCACAGAGAACCCTGGGAATTGCCAAGGCCGTCTCTGGGAAGCCTGCAGATGCCCGTGTGCCCACACCGGGGCCGCCTCTGAGCCCACGTGGGAGTCCCAGACCCCTTTCTCCTCCCCTTGTCATTCCTGTGTTCCCTACAGGCCCAGGGGAGGGGCCCAGCTGGGAGTGCCTGGGGCCCTGGACAGGCCACTGAGGAAGCGGGGTGTGGTGGCAGGGGGCACACACGCTCCACCTCTGCATTTTACGAGGGGTGCCCACCTGGGTATTAGCTGCAGTGGGATGTTCGCAAGGCCCGAGCAACTGGTGGGCCCAGCAGGGCAGGGCAGTCGTCCCAGGCCTGCGGTGCCATACCTGTGAACGCCAAGGACAGCGCATCTGAGTGTGGGATGTCGGTGAGGGTGCCCAGCAGGGGTGAGCGACTCTCAGGGGTGCTGCTGTGATGAGTGGGCTCCTCTGCTCCTGACCCCTCCGGCCAGGCCATCGGGAAGACCAGCCCATCATGGCAGTGCGGTCACCAGTTTTCCAAGCTGCTGTGTAAGCTATGGGCACAGAGCCACCAACGGGATCTCAGCACCCGTGGTGCTCACTCCGGGAAGAAGGCGACAGGCTTTGGGCCCTGGCTTTACCACTCCCTAGCCTGTGACTTGGGCAAGTAATTTAGCTTTTCTGGGTCTCACCGTTATCATCTGTAGAGTGAGATAATGACACTTTTCTCCCAAGGCCACTATGAGGACTCAAGATGCTCGATGAGTCCCTGCTTGCGGAGGCTTGCTCAGAGTCAGAAGGGCAGGACTCTCCCAGGCGCTGAAGGGAGGATGGGGCTGGGCACGGTGGCTCACGCCTGGAGCTCCAGCACTTTGAGAGGCAGAGGCAGGTGCATCATTTGAGCCCAAGACTTTGAGACCAGCCTGGGCGCCATAGTGAGACGCCATCTCTACAAAAAAGTATAAAAATCAGCCGTGCATGGTGGCATGTGCCTTGTAGTCCCAGCTGCTTGGGAGACTGAAATAGGAGGAGTGCTTGAGCCTGGCAGGTCAAGGCTGCAGTGAGCCATGATCACACCACTGCACTCCAGCCTGGGTGACAGAGTGAGACCCTGTCTCAAAAAAAAAAAGCAGATGAGCTCCCAGGATGCTGGCCCTGAGCTGACAGCCATGAAGGGGCCTCCCTCCCTCCCCCACTTCCCAGGGTGCAGTGTGGGTGGGGCGCGGGGCAACTGGGGAGTCCTCCAGGCTCTGCTGAGCCCCTTCCCCGGTGTGAAGT
>NW_012109807.1:9975610-9978239 GCF_000951045.1 Mandrillus leucophaeus | reverse complement strand
TTGCTTTTCCACTTCCACGGTCCCTCCTGGGCACTCTGGGTTCAGCTGCTGCTCCTCCCCACTCCTTGGGGCAGAAACTCCTGCCCTGAGCACCCCTCTCCCCAGCCCCAGTTCCCCGCACCCCCTGCCCCCATTCTTCCTTGGTGACCAGGAAAGGCGAGGAGCAGAGAAAGAGGCAGATGGCAGAGGAGGCCCAGAGAGATGCTGGTGACAGGGTAGGGGAGAGGCCAGGAGAGCCAGACGGAGGCTCTCGACAGGCTCTGAGAGGCCGGATTAGGGGCCGTGGAGAGAGAGAGAGAGAGAAAGAGAGAGAGAGAGAGAGAGAAAGAGAGAGAGAGAGAGAGAGGGAGGGAGGGAGGAGGCAGAGGGGTGGAGCGATAAAAGCCGGCAGGGAGGAAGGGGTGGGCAGGGGGAGGGCGAGAAGCCGCCGTTGACAATTACGTCTGGGTCCAAGCAAACATGAGGCAGCTGCCAGCCAGCCTGGGCAGTCCTGTCTGCCTCGGCTGTGAAGTGGGGAGACTGGCAACAGTTCCCTTCGGCACCCAGGATGCAGCCGGCTAAGGTAGGTGCTGGGAGAATGGAGTCTTGCTCTAGAGGGGGGTAGTGGGGAGGAATGGGGGGTTCTGGGGGTTGCCCTGGACCAGGAAGCATTTTTCTTTGACCCCTGTCCCCTCTTGTTCCACTTTCCTTTGGGGAAAGTGAGCTTTAGGGTGTCGTGGCTGGCGTTGGGGTGTCCTGGCTGGGAGGCTGAACTCCTGGGGCTGCCTTGGGACGGGAGAGGTTTTAAGTGTTTGCGGAAGAGAAGCTGGACAGAGGAGGAGCTTGGGGTCAGCCCACGACTCGTCCCGCTCAGTTAGGCCCCTGGGCCAGGTGCCAGCGTGGCTGACACTGAGCCCGGGCCCCACAGCCTTCAGGGCTGGGGGAGGGGTGAGCCTGGGAGGGAGTCACTTGAGCTTGGAAGTTGGTCAGTGGACGCATCTTCTAATCAAGCAATTGAGTAATGAATGAGCGCTCACTTCGTTTCAAAGGGCTCGGAGCCCCTGACAAGGACACCCCCCACCTATTCCCTCTCAGCAGGGTTGTGGGGAGGTCAGAGAGAGAACACGAGGAAAATGCCTGGCACAGAGTTCGGGAAACAGTCGAGCAGGGACTGGTGGGGAGCAGGGCAGGGTGAAGAATTAAAGAAGGAACGAGGGAAGGAGAAATAAGCTGCCTTCCAGCCTCTAGGTGACTCTCGGAAGGTCTGGCCTGCTGCCCTGTGAGCTGCCCACACATTCAGGATCGTTCAGGACCAGGTCTGGCTGCTCATAATGGAACGCCCCAAGTAACAGTGGCTGGAACAAGGTTAGCGGGGTCTCTCTCTCATGCAGAAGTCCAGAGGGGCCGTGGAGGGCTGGCTTGGAGGCCGCCTGGTCAGCAGCGTCTCAGGCCTGCTCTGCATCACTGCTGAGGTTACCTTAAGGTGCAACATGGCTGCTGGAGCTCCAGCCAGCACACGTGGGCTGATACTGACATATGGGCAGGAAGGAGAAAGAAAGAAAGGGCAGAAGGACCCAGAGAGAATCAGGGTCTTGAGTGTAGGAAAGAAGGGATATGGGGTTGGCACCTCAGTGTCTCTGGCCTGAAGAGATGGCTTCCTGCCTCTTTCACCTGTGAGGACAAGCATCCAAGCATGGGCGGGTGGCTTGGACCACACTGCCCCCAAACTGCAGGCCGCCCTAGATCTGTCCACTCCATCTTCCACGGTGCCAAGAGGATCCACTGAGGTGGTGGCATGAAGCCCTGTGAGCATGGCAACACTGCCCATGGAAAATGTGCCTTCTCTCCTGTCACCCCGGCACGGGGGTACACAGTGCGACTGTGCCCACGGGCAGAGACGCATTGTGTGACCCTGCGTGACCTCAGAGATGGGAATTTCCACAGCCAGGCTGCATACAGGTGTGCACACAGCCAGCTCTGGCCACCAGCAGAGGACAGTCCTCCCCTCCCTTGCCTTTCCTCTGCTGGTCTTAACTGCCAAAGGTCACTCTGGGAGCTTGGCCACTCCTGCCCCTGCCAGACTGGCAGAGTGGGTGGCCTGAGTCCTGCACTTACCTCTGGTTCTTCCCTTGGCCATTGTGGCCCTACACTGCCCTCCACCCTCCCACAACTGGCTCCTGGGCCCCAGTGAATCTCGCTGTGCTTGTGTCTGCTGGCGGCTTTCCTGTGACTGGCCTGGCCAGGAAGGGGAGTGAGACCCACAGCTTCTGGTGCTGGGCCCAGCAGAGACAGTCGTCCTAGGAGAAGCCACCACTAGGTCTCTCATCAAGATCAATGGGAGATGGTGAAAAATAACCTTCGTCTCTTGTGGCAGCAGGGACTGTAATCAGAGCTCAGGCTGGGAGGTGTTCTGACTCCTCAGGGTCATGGTCAGTGGCTGCCCCCCAGTGACGCCCCATGACTGCCCGGCTCCGCAGCCTTCTCCCCACACTCCCCAGCCGTTCACGAATTCTCACCTGGAGGGAGGCGGGAGGCACTGCCATTCCCATTCTAGACGCCGAGGCTCAGAGAAAGGGAACAGCTCCACGACTCCATGAGCTTGATCCCATGAGCTCTTAGGAGAAAGGATTGAAGGACCCGCAGGCTCTGC
>NW_012109807.1:9965914-9974670 GCF_000951045.1 Mandrillus leucophaeus | reverse complement strand
GACTTCCAGGAGCAGCCAGCGTGCCCAGCCCTGGGCGTCCCAGTGACTTCCAGGAGCAGCCAGCGTGGCTTCTGCGGGGAAGAAGGCACTGTCAGTTCCCAGGGTGAAACAGAAGAGGGGAGAGAAGTGAGCACGTCTTCCCGACCTAGTGCCCAGACCTGGGGCAGGCAGGAGCCTGAGAGTTGGGGGAGGGCACAGAGTGGGGCGAGCCCCGTGCTGCTCCCTGCCCAGGGCTCCCGGCCCCAGCTGACTGGTGTTGCCCTTGAGCAGGTGCATCTGTCACCTGTGATCAGCTGATGCCCTAGAAGGCCACAGAGCAGCCCTGTGGCAGGGAGAGAAGCAAGGGGACCCACAGAGTTGGAGGAGCAGCTGAGCTGAGACGGGAGGGCAGCTGGGGGTGGCATGTCCCATACTAGGGTGGGCCCAGCTTCCCCCTCCGATCTGCTACCTCACCTCTCTGCCCAGCATGCCCTCTCCATCAGTCTGGCCAGGCCTGGGCCAGGCTCAGCCCGGAAAAGCAGCTGGTGGTCCTTTCTGACCTCACCTCCCAGCCTGCCCAACGCCCCTGGCCCTCCCCAACCTTCAGCACGTGGACAGTGGGCAGGGGCCGGGGTAGGCAAGGGGCAAGTCCCCTGCATCCCAGTCCCCTCCTGCCGGTGCCACATGCCCCTGTGCCCAGCTCTGTCGTGGGATCCTCTCTCAAGGTGGGCACTCTGGACAGCCCCACCTCTGCCCCACTGACTCAGGGCAGGGCCCTCCCCTCTCTGGGCCTCAGTCTTCCCATCTGGGTCTGAGAGGTGCTCACAGCGTCTGCCAGGCCCTGTGATGAGCAGTGCAGGGTGGGAGGGCACAGGCCTGGCTCACTCAAGTCGGGGCCACTGCCAACAGTGCCCCGCATGTGCACACAAATGTTCATGGGTCTTGCACAGAGCCCAGATCCTCACTGTGCGTGACTGAAGGACCCCGGCCAGGAGACCGGCACGGCCAGGAGGTGTCATGGCTGTGCCTTGTTGATTGTGAGCCCTGACTCTGCACCGGCAGACCTGGCTCAGCCCTAGCTCCGTCACGCACCAGCTGTGTGTCCTCTGACAGGTTACTGAGCTCCTCTGTGCCACTGTATCCTCATTTTCCTGGGGGACGTATGAATATCACAGAAACCCCAGATAAATGTGATCCTTTACCAAGCGGCTTGGCCTGGCCCCTGGCACGGAGCGAGGCCTCCATATGTGGAGGGAATACCTATGCCATCCCTTCTGGCTGTTGGGGAGAGCCTGGGAAGGCCACCAAGAGGCAATGTGGCCACGGGCAACTCAAGCTCTCCCCTGGGTGAACGTGGCCTCCCGGCTGCTGGGCAGCACGGGGAGCTTGTCCTTGCCAAGGTGGCAGCCATCAGAGCCGGGGGGACAGCCCGGCTCTCCCGCTCTGGTGCTGTGAGAGGGCTGGCTGGGGTGCAGTGCTGTGTGTGCGTGTGTGTGCACATGTGCGTGTCTGCATCGTCACGGACTCATGACGACCGTGGCTCCCCCGACAAGGCAAGCCGCCTGGCCCATGTCTGTCTGTGCGCAGCGGTGGGTGGAGAATCCAGGCTCTCCAAAGCTTCCCGATTCCGTACCCCGGGGCCTGCACGACACAACGCCCACCACTGCTTCCTGCCATCTGTCCCGAGGGATGGAAATAGAGCCAGCGAAGCAAGCAGTGCCGGGTGGGCCAGTCTGCACTGCAGCAGCCGTGGACAGGGTGGGGGTGGGGAGCCCCACGTCTGAGCAGCCTGGATGTCCCCTGCTGGCCCCAGCCTCGGGGAAGCCCTCCCAGAGAGGAAGGGGGTGAGAACAGGGAGACCCCCCTTTGTCTTCCAGGCAAGGCCAAGAATTTTCTATTTGGAGGGACAGACACTCTAAACAAATTCTGCAAGCGGCATTTTCAGATCTACCGAGGAGCTTTATAAGAACGGAGTAGCCCAGGCCTCTCTGCCTCAGACAATCCAGCCCCTGGGCAGGCGGATGGTGGGAGCCTCCTCGCGTGATTCTGGTGTGTGGCAGCTGAGAGTGGCAGGTTGGGCTTCCCTGCCAGGCATGCCAGGCTGCAGGCTCGGACAGCCAGACCCTCCCTGGGATCGGAAGGTCGAGGAATACTGACCCTCCCCTGCTGGGGGCTTTGTCACCTCGCCTTCCCCTTAACCCTGTGAGGGCATATTGTCACCCCCATTTTGCAGATGAGGAAACTGAGGCTCGGAGCTATCAGATTCTCTGTCAGGGTCACCGAGCTGGGAAGCGAGAGTGTGGGATTCACATAACTGGTTGGCCACAGATCCCTCCCACTGTCCTTGCTGCTGGACATCACATCCACCTGCCTTCGATCTCCTACCCTGCCCCCTACTAGCCATGCCCTCTGAGCCCACACCCAGGGGCCCTGGTGGCACATGCAAAGCCACTCACTTCTGTTTTGCATCCGTTAAGTCTGCAGACATCTGGGAGGAGTCAGCGATGCGTGTGCTCCTAGAACGCCACCTCTGGGGAACGGAGCCTGGACACTTTAGCGCAGGTTTCCCAGGACCCTGCCTGGCCTCTGGCCGTGCACCCCCACTTCTCACAGGCCGTCATGTGCCCCCTGCTCACCTCTGCCACGTCTGCTCTGGACGGCTCTCTGGGAGTTTCTCCGGAGCACAGTTGATAGGAACCACGGAGACTGAACTGGCAGCTCAAGGGTTTCACCTTGGCACGCCCCCGACAGTCTGACTGCATTTTTCTCAGTCCGATGGGCCTCCACAGGACAAAACTGTGCCATGCTGGGCATCGGACAGGGAGTGGGATGCTGCCCCGTGGGCCACCTGGCCTTTCAGGGGACCTACAGCGTAGGGAGCCACGAGGCAGAAGGTCCGGTCCAGGTCCTGGAGGTTTGTTCCAAGTGCACAGCCTCTGTCTGTGGTGTGGAGACTCTGGGGTGATGGTGTGGTGTTTGCGGCAGAGACTGGACTGTGTTCAGGGGGAGAGGAAGGCATGGGGGGCAGCCCTGCCTCCTACATCCCCCACAGTGACAGTTTTCTCAGGCACTGGGGAGCCACCGCCCCTCCCTCACTGCCCACATCTAGAGTAGGTCCTGCCTGCATAATATCCCCAGCACCCAGCCATGACCTCCGCCTGGCTCAGCCTTCCCCCACTCTCCTGGGCCTGGGCACCCATCGCCTTCCCCAGGTGGCCCCTGCCTCATCCACCCCCCAACCTGACCTGCACATTCCACCAGGCCACCCTTCTGAGGCAGCTCTGACTCCAGCTGCACTTGGGTGGCAGAGAACAGCTGCCACGGCTGTGCCCTGCCAGGAGGATGCTGCCCCAAGCCAGCCGGCTGGCAGGTCTGAGAACCATCCAGACTGGTGCTGTCCAACAGAGACGTGATGCAAGCCACAGATGTCACTTCAAATGTGCCGGTAGGCACAGTAAAGAAAGAAGAAAAAGTTAAATTATTTTAACCATATGTTTTATTAAACCCAGTGTCAATGATTATCACTTCAACCTGCCATCGATAGAAAGCATTTTTAATGCGCTATTTGATAGTCTAGTAAGTAAACATTTGGAGCCCGGTGTGTGTTTACATGGAGGGCACGTCTCAGTGTGGACCAGCCACATGTCAGTCTCAGCAGCCTGTGTGGCGAGAGGCCGCCGTCACTCAGACCTGGGGGGTCGCCTGGCCCTCAGCCTCAGCCACAGAGAGAAACACACGCTTCCTGCCTTTACTGTTTTGCTGTATCTGTTGTGACCTGTGCTATTGTTTCTTACCATTTTTCTTTAAATTAACTCGTGCGTTGAATTTTAGTGAATCCATTTAAAAGGGAGTCTTTAAATCAGTACTGTGAGTGGGAAGCCGGGAGCAGGAGTGGAAGGCAACCACCACATTGCCGTGAAATAAGGCGGCAGCGACAAACTCCCACCCACGGTCTGTGGCCTGTTGAGGCTCTGAGCTGAGGCCGGGCCCTCCCTTTGTAAAGGGGATGGCAGGGGGGAGCTGGAGAGTGCGATGGCCCGGAGTCTAAGTCATCTCCTGCACCTTGTAGGTGCAGCTCCCCAGGGCCGGAGACCTCAGGCCAAAGCCCCCAGGACGCAGCTGACTCGGAACAGGTTGGGTTTACCCCTGTTGAATAACAGGAGAACACGTACCCCAGGGCCCCTGGCAAGCTGCAGGAGAGGGGGTGAGCTAGAACCCACTGCAGGATTTGGGGCTCGGTTGGATGCGTTGGGTAATTTTGAGGTTCTAAGGAACCTCAAAAAGTTGGTGTGACCATTAAATAAGGTAACGCCTCCAAACAACTAACTCAGCACCAGCACGCAGCAGGGGCATCACCCACGCCATCCCTTGTCCATCCCTCCCTGGCTCTGCACAGGCCAGGAGGACTTAGAAGGAAGTTGAGGCCTGGTCCTGGCCTGCCTGGCTGGACAGGAGCCACAAATCTCGGCCCCCAGGTGACTGGCAGAGAACGGCCTGCCTGGCCGACCAGCAGCCTCTACCCTTGAGGGAATCTTGTGACCTTGGAGAAGGCTGCAGGTCCCCAGCGCCAGCCTAGGGCCGTTTCTGGGACACAGCCCTGAGTGCCCACACTGCCAAGTGTGCCACCAGGGACTCTGCCTGAACCCAGCGCCCGGATCTTCTGGCTTCACTGGTCTCTGCCACTCAACCCTGGCCATCCCCTGAAGCTGGTAGACGATGACAGTTCTGTCGCCCATTAAAATGAGGCCGGCACCGAGCAGGAGTGGGAGGGGAGAGTCCCGGGTGAATTAGGAAGAGCACAGGGGACTTTTGATCATTCGTGAATATTTATTCAGGGCCTCGTGCATGCTTGTGTTTTTAACGCCCTCTTTTTGGGTGGGTGAGAGTATTTTTTGATGGAAATCTTTACTGAGCTCATTGTAGATTCACGTGCAGTTGTAGCAGCTCACACAGAGGGCCCATGTACCCTTTACCCGGTTTCCCCAAAGACAGCACATTGCAAAACTACAACACAATAGCACAACCAGAGTGTCCGCAATGACGCAAACCACCAGCCCTATCCGATTTCCCAGTTCACACGCACTCATTCCCGTGTGCGTTTTCGCCACAATTTCATCACTTCTGTAGGTTCAGGCACCCAACAGCACCACCGAGATGTGAAACAGCTCCGTCTCCACAAGGTCCCTCCTGCCGCCCTGTGAGAGCCACACCCCTCCCCTCCTGCCACCTCCCCCCATCCTTAACCCCTGGCCCTCTCCTCTGTTCTCCATTTCTGACGCTTGGTCGTTTTACAATGTTATATAAATAGAATCACACAGAATGTGACCTTTTGGGTTGGCTTTTTCATTCAGCGTCATTCTCCGGAGGCTCACGCAGGTGTGGTGTGCGCCAACGGTTTGTTTGATTGACTTGTTCAGGATTCCGTGGTACGGACGCACTGCAATTTTGTAATCATTCACCCATCGAAGGGCATTGGGATGCCTCCAGTTTGGGGCCATGCCAAGTAAAGCTGCCATGAGCATTTGTGTACAGGTTTTCACTTGAACATAACTTTTCATTTCTCCGGGAGAAATGCCCGAGAGTACCGTGGCTGGGCTCTGTGGTAGCGCATGTCTGGTTTTTATAGGAAGCTGCCAAACTGTTTTCCAGAGTGGCTAAGGCGTTTTCCCTTTCCACCGGCAATGCAGGGAAGATTCCGTTTCTCCACATCCTCACCAGCGTTCAGTTGTCATTATGTTTGGTTCTAGCTGTTCGGACAGGCACATGGTGGTGTCTCACGGCGGTCCTCCTCTGCGTTGCCAGAATGGCTGATGACGGTAACATCTCCTCCGCCGCCTTTGCCATCCGCACGTCCTCTCTGGTGAAACGTCTGTGCATGTCTTTCGCACTTTCTAACCTGACGTCTGCTCTTTGGCTGCTGAGTTTTGGGAGTGAGGATCTCTTGGGTGCCAGGCTGTGTCACGAGGAAAAGCAGGTCACGTGAGCATCAGGTGTCACTCTCACAGAGCTGACGCGCTAAAGGGGAGAGACAGAAAATGCACCAGAAAACACAATAGTAGGATCGATTCACAGTTCACCAGCGCTGGGTACTGTGAAGAAGGGCTGAGATGGAGGCACACGCGGGAGGGTGGCCTAGGTAGTCAGGCAGGGGCTCTCCCTGAGTGAGGCCTTGAACGCCCAGGGCAGAAGCGTCCAATGCTGGGAGCAGCAGGTGCCAAGGCGGTGGTGCGGGAGCAGACTTGTAGGGGCACGGTGGGGCTGTCAGGGCCTGGCAGGGAGGCTCTGGGGCTGCCAGCAGGGTTGAGGCATCTAATTCATGTTCCATCTCATCACTGCCCCAGCTTCTCTCCCAGCACCAAGGCACTGTGGGGTGAGGGGCCATGGGGCCGCCTCTGAGGACACCCCACTTCCGTGCTGTGAGCCTCCCAAGCCAGCCGAAGGGTGCCTGTGCTGCTATTTAACATTCCCTGACAGCTCAGTCAGACCCTCTTCCAGGCAGACAAGTGTCAAATATTCATGAGGATGACCCGGTCACTCTCCCTCCTCCAGCCTCCCCGACAGCCTGATGGGCCCCAGCGCTTCCCAAGCTCCGCTGCTGGGGTCTCCCTGCCCTCCCCGCCCCCTTCTCCTCAGAACCCACCGCCAGCCTCACACGGGGGTGGCCGTCCCAGGCCCGCCTCACACAGGGGGTGGCCGTCCCAGGCCCGCCTCACACAGGGAGGTGGCCATCACAGGCCTGCCTTATGGGGTTCCCAGGTGGGATTCTGGCCCCTCAGCCAGATGGAGGAGCCTGGCCTGGAACCCCCGCCCACTACTCCACCCAGACTCTCTCCACTGGGGCCCCCTCACCCAGGAGCGCGTCACAGCACTCCCCAACGGTACTCTTGGAAGGCTGCTGATGTGCCTAAGGGGCTTCAGAACACATCCAGCTCCAGAAAGCGTCCCAGGGACCCAGGCCGAGAAACAGTGTCAGCAGCAAAGCCCGTGGTCAAGCCCCTGTGAACACTGGAATCAGAAGACGATACGTATAGCGTGGGCCCGGCACGTCCCAAACTCAGGGAATTCGTTTCCTCATCTGCAAAACGGGGATCGTGTTACTGACCACAGCGGGCTGTAGTGACGAGATTCCTTTCAGCTCAGCGTCGACATCCACTTGGGAGGTGCTCGGCCTGCCCTTTGGGCTCAGCCACCCTTCCTGGGAGGACAGAGCCCTGTGAGCTAGAACCCAGGACACCCATGGGATCTCCCGCAGGACCTGGGCCTGGGGCTTCAAGACAGAATCCCTGTGACTAACCCTGGGCCCCGAGAAGCAGCCTTGCCCACCAAGCCAGTGCTGTTCTGAGATGGGCGGCAGACGGGGCTGGGGGTCTCAGTGAAGGGCTCCTGCCAGGGGGGTCCCCGGCTGCCTCAGTTTCTTCTGATGCCCTCTGCTCACCCGCCGTGTAGAGCCTGCGGCAAAGAATTTGTGATGTAATAAAGCGCCCGCTGCCGCTCTCTCCCCTACTCCCCTCCCCCTTTAACCCAAATAAAGACTCCTGAGTAAGATCCTGAATAATGGAGAAGCTGCGTCTCTGACCCAGCCTGACAGGACGTGTGTGTGTATATGTATGTGTGTGCACGTGCGCATACGAGCATGTGTACGTGTGTGTGATATGCATGTGTGCTTGTGCGTGCGTGTGTGCATACGAGCATGTGTACGTGTGTGCATATATATGTGTGCATGTGTGTGCACACACGTGCATGTGAGCATGTGTACACCTGTGCGTGCATGGCATGTGCATGTAGGGAGCTTCCCTCAGCACCCCAGGCACCCGTCCACTCCCAGCTCTCCCCCTCTTTCTGCTCCATCAGCATGGCCAGCGCCACCTTCTTGCTGCAGCTCTGGGCACCACTGAGCCCCCTCGTTGCTTGGTGAGCCTTGGAGAAGGGGAGGGACGTACAGGGGTTGTTGCCAAGGGTGTGTCGGAGGAAGGGTGGATGGTGACTGTGAGCTGGAGGACTGGTAGTTGGGACCTAGCTGAGGAAGGCCCAAAAGCCAGGATAAGGGAACTGGACATCTCCCGGCCTAGGGGACCACTTCACTAAACTGAATAGTGGGCCGGCTGCCCATCCCAAAAGTGGATGGGCCTCAGGGGACCATGAGCCAGTGAAGTACCCGGAGAATCCTCCCTCAACTGGAGCCTGCAGTGTGCGGAGACCCGTGGGGGTCCCAGGCCCGTGCCTTAGGAGGGGCCAGACTTTGCAGCAGCAGCAGAGCCCCTGGGCTCTGTGTGGACGGGCACGGCCAGGGCCGGTGTCCAGCGCTGCTCTCTGATCTCGCCTGCTTTCCGGGACTGGCTCTCTGTGCTTCCCTGCAGGCTGTGACTGGCCCGGGCTCCCTGCTGCCAATTCTGCCAGTTCATACCAGCCGGAGTCAGTCTCTGGCCCTCGCACCTGAGAGTCCAGCTAGCACAGGGCTGTCTTGCGGGGCTGCGTCTCTCTAAGCTGCTTGACAACCACGCCCATCTGTTATTTACTTTGAACAACCAAATACTTTTCAGGACTGTGCAAAAGTAGCACACACGAGACCCTGTGATCTGGGAAGGGCACGGCCAACCCACCCCCGAGTGACCCTCTTCACTGGCCAATGAGTCCAACCGCTCAGAGCTCATGTGCAGGTGAGGTGGCGCCAGTGCCACAGCTGGAGCTCAGGCAGTGCGTCACGGACAGAATGGGCATGAGGGCCGTTGGTGGGCTGTGGTCCAATTGGCCAGGCCACATCTGTCCCCCTGCCACCC
>NW_012109807.1:9953411-9964749 GCF_000951045.1 Mandrillus leucophaeus | reverse complement strand
AGGAACCTGCCCGCACTAGGCGTGCAGCCCTGGAAGGAGAACCCTTGGTGGTGTTCAGGCCTCACCTAGGATATCAGGGCAGCTGGGGACCCTCCGGGGTCCTCCTTCTGAGCTGGGGCTCAGGGCTGCTCTGCCTGTTCCTACTGCAGGAGGTGACAAAGGCATCGGACGGCAGCCTCCTGGGGGACCTCGGGCACACGCCACTTAGCAAGAAGGAGGGTGTCAAGTGGCAGAGGCCAAGGCTCAGCCGCCAGGCTTTGATGAGATGCTGCCTGGTCAAGTGGATCCTGTCCAGCACAGCCCCACAGGGTTCAGGTAGGGCCAGGATGGGCTGTGGTCAAGGGTGGGGGTGGGGAGATCTGTTCTGAGCACTGTCCTTTCTGAGGGCTCAAAGGCCAGCCTGGGACCCCAGCCTGGGCCACACCGCCCCTGTCTCTATCGAAGGTGTGTTTTCACTCACTCACACCCTTCCCCATTCACTGAGTGCCTGCTTCACACAGGCCACTGAGCTCCCGGTGGGACCCACAGAGCATGGGTGCAGAGAGCTGGGACCACACTGGGGTTTTCCAGTTGGCTAGGAAGACAGAGCCAGGCTGCAGAGTCCGACACACCAGGCTCCACCCTGCCCACTGTTCACGCCCTGAGTAAGCCGGGGGACCTCCTTCATCCTTTCTAAGCCCTCCGTGAGAAGGCAGGCTGGAACCTGTCCACAGGGCACATTTGAAGAAGGGAAATAATGTGTGCAGTGCCTGGTGATGAGGAGACCCTGCCCTCAGCCCCTACTTGGTCCTGTTCAGTGCACCCCAAGGATTGGTGCCGGCTCTTCGTCTTGGCCTGCGTTCTGGTGTGTTAACGAGAGAACTGGCAGGAATCACTGCCCTGGGCTCGCCGTGGGTGATATTTGGTGCTTGCCGGGTGTGACAGGGCCACAATCTCACACACACATGCAGACACCTCCCACTCACACCTATGCACACACGCCGGTGCCTCTACCACACATGAGCTTGCACACTCACCACGCACACATAGGTAGGCATACCATACACACTTGCATACTCACATACACACACACCACATGCAGGCACACACGCACCACGCACACTCATGCAGGCACACACACACACCATGCACACACACGCCACGCACACTCATGCAGGCACACACACACACCACGCACACTCATGCAGGCACACACGCACCACGCACACTCATGCAGGCACACACACACACCATGCACACACACGCCACGCACACTCATGCAGGCACACACACACACCACGCACACTCATGCAGATGCACACGCACCACGCACACTCATGCAGGCACACACACACACCACGCACACTCATGCAGGCACACACACGCACCACGCACACTCATGCAGGCACACACACACCACGCACACCACATGCAGGCACACACACGTACCACGCACACTCATGCAGACGCACACACACCACGCACACTCACGGGATCACACAGGTGAGCATGGTGCGTATGAGAGTCTGCCTCTGACTTTAAGGAAAAGGTGCCGACTTGCCTTTAACAGCTGCATCTGGTTTGCTGTCTTGGACCCTCTCTAGCTGTGTGATTTCCAGGAAACCTTGGTCCCCTGACCAGGGGATGGGCACAATAGGGGTCCCAGCCTCCCAGGCTTGATGGGGGTCATGCATAGAGGTGATCACCTGAGGGGTCTGGGCAAACAGCAGGTACCGTGGCTGACAGCCACAGCCAGGGGTCCACGCCTGTGCACAAAGGGACTGGCTGCTACGCACCAGATCCCTGTCCTTTACCCACAAACACCGCTCCATGGTGCTCCCAGCACGATTCCAGCCCCCTCCCTTTTGCCACCACCACCTCTGCTTCCCCACAGAGCCCCTACCCATCTATGATGCTGTCACCTTGGCTGACACTTGTTCCCAACCCCTTTCCATGGAAGCGCTGGCACCTGTGAAGGCATGGGTGAGGTCCACGTGCACCCCAACTTCTCGGGGATGGGGCTGGTAGGTTTTGCAGGCAGCAGAAACTTGATGAGTTGACTAGAAGCACATGCACATAGCTCGACCGGGAAGGACCACCTTCAGGGCACTGTCCGTTCCGCATCAGAATGAAAATGCGTCTGTTCTCCCTTAGGGTGGGGACGAGAGCACGGTGGCCATTGCATGTGCTGGGGGCTCAGGTCCACTCTGACAGGCACAGCTTCATGTCGTGCGAGACTCAGATTTCCTCCACTTCAGTCTTCCGGGGTTTTCTTGGTGGCAACGAGTATTTAAGGGGTACTGCAGTGGAACCCTCCCTCCATCCCTCAGGTCCTGCAGATGCTCTGCCTCATCCTCCCGTCTCTGTCTCTGGCAGGCAGAGATGGCTCGGGACGGTCTGGGGCTGGTGTGCACCCTTTGCCAAAGCTTTCTGCACACCCGTGACAGCAGCAGCTGTTCTGAGTGGGGTGGACGGGGAGGAAGGCGAGACAGGGGCTGGCTTGGCGTGTTCAAGTCAGGGCTGGGGGGGACCATCCCTGCATGCCCCACCTTACCTCAGGGCAGCTTCCTAGAGGGCAGGGCCTTTCCACACCCAGCTGTCAGGACACGTTTGCCGAACAACTTGTCAAAGACACACAGGCGACAGGGCCAGGGCACCAGTGATGGGTTCGCTCCCGTGCGTGGACGCGTTTACCGGACCTTGTGCAGGGACTGGGAGCAGATGTGAGTGACACGTCCAAGAGCCTGTTTGATTGTGCAGGGAGCAGTGTGAAGCTCATCTCCCTGGTGTGCCAAAGCGTCCATGGCAGCTCGGGGAGGTCACATGACCCAGCAGGTGGCACAAGAAGCGGGGGTTGGGGCAGGGGGGGCTCGGGCCCGGAGCTCCACGGTGCCCACCTGACGAGCGTCTTTGGTGGGAGCTGAGGGAGGAGGGAGCCCAGGGACCTCACAGAGGGAGGAGCCAGGACTGCGATGTGACCTTTGTCTCCCTTGGCCATAGCTCCTGCGTCTCCTATCTTCAGTCCAACATGTCCAGCGTGTGTCCCGCAAGGAGGGCGGGCTGGTGTGGTCACACTGAGGCCTTTGTGCGCGTGTGAAGTGCTGCGCCGTGTGCAGACGAGGCATCCCCACTCTTTGGGAGCCTGCACAGGCTCTGGGTGCAAAGAACAATGGAGCCCATTCAGTGTAGCCCCGCGGCATGCTCTGCGAGGCCCAGCATGGTGTCCTGAGCCTTGGGGTCCTGTGGGAGGCGGGCGGCCCAGACACTGTGCCCTTGTACTGGGGCTTTTCCATTTGGCAGAAGTGGGGCCAGAGACACAAGTTGGTAACAGCTGGGAGTGAAAGCCAAGATCCAGCTTGGGCGAGGTAGAACGTTGGCAAAGAGCGGGCAGGAACCAGGGGCCTGGAGACACTGGGCAAGGGCTGGAGCATCTGTGGCTGGGCCCTGAGTGGCCCCTCCTGGGTGTGAAGACCCCAGGATGGAGTCAGGAGGTGGCCAACAGCGGGGCCTCTAAGAGGGGAGCCCAGGAGACTCAGAGCACAGGCAGCCTGGCCCCACTCTACCCAGGAGATGCCCCCCGTCCTCAGCCTACAAGCTCCTTGGACCCTCCTCCATTATCCGAAAGCTGGGACTCTGGCCTGCCCTGCGTGTCTCCCCCGCATCTGAAGTCCCTCCCTGCAGGACGCCTCTCCAGAGGCATGGCCAGTGCCACACTGGACAGACCTGTTTCTCAAGCCTGGTGCCCACAAGGGCTGTGGGACTTGGGTTTCTTCAACTGGAATGATAATGTCACCCACAAATAACCTGGGGTCCCGGCTGCAGACAACTGAAACCAGGCAGGCGGGTTTAAGTGGAGGCGTCTGCTCCAGGCCTCAGGAAGTTCACAGAAACTCCGGAGGACTAGAGAACGAGGTCTGAATGGGATGAAGCCAGGGCCCCACCTACCGCCTTGGGAGATGCCTGGCATCCTGGACCACTCTGGCAGGAACGCTCTAGCAGCTGCTGCACCCTTCTGTGTGACACGGTGCAGCCATTTCTCATACACACACACAAACACACACACGCACACACACAAGCGCACACATGCACACACATATACACACACGCACACACACATACACGCACACACACAAGCACACACACAGCACACACACATACACACACATGCACACACAAGCACACATGTGCACACACATACATGCACACGCAAGCACACACATGCACACACACGCACACGCAAGCACACACAAATCACGTGCACACACGCACACACAACCACACGCACACGCAAACCACACACGTGCGCACACACACAAAGCACACACATGCACATACATGCACACACACAGCACACGCACGCACACACATGCACACATGCACACACACGCACACACACGCACACACACGTGTGCACACACGTGCACACACACATGACCCCACACACGAGCAGACACACACACGTACACACACAGAGCACGCACATGTACACACACAGAGCACACACACATGCACACACACACACGTGCACGTACACACACGCACACACATGCCCCTCCCCCAGAGAGAAGACCCACATCCTCCTCAGCCGCCCGTGCGTCCCAGGGAGACGCTCATTCTCCCCTGGGTTCAAGGGTAACCCCACGTAAAATCATCACCACCACCAGGGCTCCTGGTAAAAAGGGGTAGCAGAAAGGTATGGGAACAAAAAGTGAATTAACTCGTCTCTAATACGTAAAGATCTATAAACATAATTTTCGTGTATTTGAAGATACAAGATACAATTGACGTCATGAGGCATCGAGATACATGACATCAAAGTGAGATGTCAGATGGGTGCAAATTGTCAAGGGTTTCTGAAAATTAACCCCTTTCCATGGGTTGTAGTGTGACATCTGTGGCCATCTTTAATCCACCGCAAGGGCCTTGGCTGAGTCCGGGGTGGAGTGATCCAAACCCCCATTCCTGAGGGATCTGAGTCATTGGTGGTCCTGCCTCAGTGGGGTTGCTAGAAGCCCCCACTGACTTTCATCACTGTAACTGGCAGTGTTGCTGGCTCCCTGGAGAATTCACTGGACTTGAGGTAGAGTCCTCCCTGCTCCCCTTGACAACAGGGTCATTCGCTGACTGATGGCCCTTGATGCCAGTTGGTCTGAGTGGTGTGAGGGACCCAGCATGGCCAAGCGGCCGTCCCCGCTTGCAGTTCAGCAGAGCCCATGCCGCCTCCTGCAGGGGACACATTCTCCCACGGGAATCTGAAGCCTCTAATCCAGAGCCTGGAGTATTGGAGACGAGCAGCAGAGGTGCGGTGAGCGGGCCTGGATGAGGGAGGGGCCTTTGCGCGCTTTCCCGGTCTCTGAGCTTGCTCTTCTGACGCGGGGAGAAGCAGCACATCCAGCAGGGTCACCGGCGCCGGACAGGGCAGCCCTGGAACCCGCAATTGGTGCCAGAGCCAGCCTTCAGTGGGTCTCGTCACTGTTCCGTGAGGCTGGCTGCTTCTGGGGTGGGCACAGGACGGGGACAGGAGCCTGTGAACCCTGGCCTTTGACCACACTGCTCTGCTCCACGGTGAAACGAGTCTGTTGCTCAGGATCTATGGCGCGGGGGCGCCGTGATGGGGGGAGGTGCTGGCAGCACCAGGGCAGGCCAGAGGGAAAGTCACACCCAGAGTGACCGTCACTCCCCCGAGGATAATGGGAGCCCCGGAGTGATGGCAGGGACGGGGTCGCAGAGCGGCTGACCTGCCACCCGGTGGCCGGCTGGGCACTGAACGGCAGCTGCAGCCTGATCAGCCCAGGGAGAAGTTCTTTCATTGAACCGGTGGTTCTCAAGCAAACGCCAGAGGGGCCGGGAACAGAGGCTGTGAGGTGCACAGAGGGGACCACTGGCCCACCTGATCGTCCAACCGTCCAGCGTCTCCTCGGCCCTAGCGCCCCTGAGGGCACCTGTGAAGCACTTGCTGTCCCACTCTGGGTGGTTCCTCCACAGGCCTCCCAGCCCTTACTCCCCCGACCCTGGCCCTCCACCTCCCTGACCCCTGAACTAATGGTTAACAGCCATCCATGATCAATGTAAACCTGTGCCTCGGGCCCTCTCTTCTTCAGACAACGTGGGCAACACACGTACCAGGAAGATGTCCCTTCTCCACGTCCTTCCCCTAGGTGGGCCTCAGTGTCACCTGGAGTTGGTGCCAACATTTCTTGCAGCTCTGTCTATAAGTCACCTCTGAATGTTTTTCCTCCTCAGACGGCCTTGGAGACCATGGCAGGCGGGCGGGCTATGGGGAAAGCCACAAAGCAGCAGGCATTGTGGGAGTTGCAAGCCCCGCAGGTACAGCCTCCCTGCGCCCTCCAGACCCGCCCTGCCTCAGGCCCCGTCCACGGCACCTGGGCATGACGACAGAGCACTGTGTGCACATGCAGATACCAGGGGGTTGGGCGAGAGGTTGATACTTGGCTCCTGGTGGGCGGTTCGGGGCTCATGGCCACCTGGTGGGTCTGTCTCTGTCTGTCCCACCATCAGGCGGTCCACCCCCACAGCAGCCCAGCAGTGGGCAGTTAGCTGAATGCCAACAGGAGAGACCTTTGACATTGCTGAAAACCCAACAGACCACAGATTTCCCCTCTGGGGGCCTGCCACGGCCCCGCAGAGCGTCCCAACTTGCCTTAGACTCATCGTGTGTCATTAAATGTGCTGGGTCATTAGGCCCAAGGGGCAGCGCTGCTTGTGCTTGGCCTGCACCTGTGGCACAGCCTCTGAGCGGCACATTTAACTGCAGTGCACAGGAGGCCCGCCGGGCACTGCACCTTCCTTTACGGGCGGGCGTGCGAGGCGCAGCAGCTCGTCTTTCCCTCCGCAAGGGATCCCTTGGCTTGCCTGAACTTGCATATAACAGAAACCCCAAGTAACAGTGGCTTGGTCGAGACAGGTGCATCAGCTCCTACATGGGAAATAAGGGGCAAGGCAGTGGCTGGTGCTAGTTTGGCAGCTGGGGGACGTCAGTGTCAGTGTCTTTGGTTCTTCTACCGTTTCCCTCGCTGTGGCAAGGTGGTTGCTTTGCAGCCCACACAGCCTCATTTCAGGCAACAGGAAGGAGAACCAGGTGGAAGGGGAGAGTGGTGGTCCCCATGGCAGGAAGGCAGCACTCACAGAAGTCTCTGGAAGATGGACGCTTCCATCCCACTGGCCGGAGCTAAGCTGCCCTGGCTGCGAGGAAGGCAGGGGAATGTGGAATTCTCAGCTGGGTGCGTTTCCATCTCCGACAGCATCTGAACCCTGTTGGTGAAACTCAGAAAGAATGAATACAGAGCTGGCATTCTCAGCCACACGGAGCTTGCAGGGTTGTTTTCATGACTGAAGGCACTCACTGGCACCCAGAAAGACCTTAGCGAGCTGCCTGGCTGTGATCGCTTTTATTTATCGCTAGGTGCTCAAAAACGTGGAGGGCAGGGGGCTGGTCAGCTCCAGTCATGAATTCGGCTCTCCCTTCTCCTCCTCAGCAGCGGAACCCTTCCCACTTCCCCCTCTGCACTTCAGAGAGGCACAGCAGGGCTGAGGGACAAGGCCGGTGGATGGAGGTCAGAGGTCAAGAGACAGCCTAAGGCTAGGGCCCTACCAATACCCCCGTTCTGCTCAGAGCCCCTGGCCCCGAGCCTCCTAGGGAGGGACTGTGTGGGCGCAGGCTGCTCCCTTTCTGGCTGCAGAGAAGCCCTGGAGCCTGGGTGAGGCCCCTCTGCAGTGAGATCACAGCCTCAGCTGATAATCACACTAGTGTCACCTCCTCAGTTGGTGCTCGGCGCTCAGGAGTGATGCCCCATCCCCACGCCTCCCAGCCCAAGAAGCCGCAGGGGCCTTTCTGCCTCCAGGAACAGTGAGCTCCGGGGGCCTGGAGGCTGAGGCCAGGCACCAGGTGAAGGGGCAGGCCTGGGGCAGGGGCAGGGGCAGGGGCAGGGGCTACTTGAGGAGGCCGACCCAAGGCAGGGGGGCTGAGTGCACTCTGGCTGCCCCGGGGCTCTGGGCTGAAGGGCAGGCAGTCCCTGGAAAGGCTGGGAGAGCCAGAGGCAGGGACAGAGAGTAGAGGAGAGAAGGACAGGCCTGGAGAGCCCAAGACACTGGGAACAAGCCGAGACCAGGAGGAGAGACACTGCGTTTGAGACAGAGACAGACAGACTAGGAGAGGGGAGTCCTGGAGAAAGAAAGGTGCTGAGTGTCAGGCTGAGGAGAGGCTGGCAGAGGAGGTTGGGGAGCAGCCTTGTGGGGGCACCGCCTGCACAGTGGCAGGCAGGGCAGAGCTGAGGGCAGGAGCCGGGCGGATCAAGCCAGGCCTAAGGATGGCAGGGTGCAGCCCTGGCCCGAGGCTCCAGGAGTGCCAGCATGGCTGTGGGAAGCACCTGGCAGGCACCATCAGCGTCGTCTTCCGCTTCATCTCTGGGAACCTGGCTCAAGGTGAGGGCTGCTTTGGTGGGGCTGGGACAGGGCTGCAGAAGGGGCAGCTTTGGGCTGAGGACTGGGCCTGCCTTGTCTGGAGGTGACGGGGGCAGGGGTGGGCAGTGGCCCTGGGAGCAGGACCACAAAGAACTGCAGCCTCTGCAGCCAACACGACAGTGAATGCCAAGCCTGGGATCCCCAACTCGTGGGCTCAGAGAGGGAGAGCAGATGGGGAGGGGCCGGCTTCTCCGTGGGGTACACAGACTCAGGCCCAGCCTGGGCTGGGAGGGAGTGGGGCAGCTCTCAGGCCAGCCCTCCTCCTGTGCACACCGACTCCACTGCCCAGGCCGTCCTCACTGGAGACCGTCTCTTCTTCCATCAAAGGCAGAAGTGGTGTCTGTGATGAGGATTGACAAAAATGGGCAAGTGTGTATTGAGACCTCAATATAGAAAGTTCTCAATTAATGACAGCCACCTCCCAAAACCTGTGAAACCCAAGCAACCTGGAGGCCTTGGCAGGGATGTAGGGGGCTCCCCGAGTCTGCGCTTGTGGGCCCAGGCCCATGGGAAGCCCCGGAGGCGGGTGATCCACAGCCCGCCAGTCCCACTCCCGGTTTCGGCTCTACCTCCTCGGCCTGCGCCCGGGGCTGAGCAGGACCAAGACCAAGGCTCTGCCTTGGGGACCACGAAGCAGGCACAGGGGTGGTGTCCTGCATGGGGGGACCTGGCATTTGCTGGGAAGGACACGGGGGAAGGGTTGATATCAGGAGCTTCAGATCCCGAAAGGAGTGACCATCAGCCGCTTGGAGTGCTGAGCAAGTGCTGCGGGAACGTGGAGGAAAGCAGGCTAAAGAAGTCAAGTGATTTCCAAAGAGAGATAAAATCAAGTCCCTAAAACAAAGACGAGCTGGCGTAGACATGTGACGCGTACATCCCAGGACCTGGTGCTGCCAGAAGATGCTGCTCCACGCTGGGAGGTTACCTGCAGCCGCCGGCAGGGCTGGGCTGCCTCAGCCGCTCCAGGGACGAGGGGCTCGTCCGCCCCTGTTGTCCCTGCCTTGTCCTGAGTGCCTCGCACAGAGCATGGCACACGAAATACCTGTCGAATTCATGCATGACATTTTGAGAAGCATGCAAACGTAAGACGGAGCACACACTCACGCACACACCCAAACCGGTAGCATAACAGAGGCGTGGAGAGCGGTAGATAGCACAGAGTCTGCAGGAGGAAGGCAGACCCTGCTGTGCAGAGGCTGTGTGGAGCGGGGGGCTCAGTCTAACCCCAGGTGGCAAGTTGGGTAGGGACTTGGAGAGCCCAGGGTTCCTGGGCCTTCCAGTTTTTCAAGACAGGGGATACTGTGGCTGCCTGTGCTGTCCCTTCGCAGTGCCCCAGGCTCCTGAGCCTTCCCTTCCTCAGGAAGTTTTTTTGGGGAAGGAGGAACTTTGAAGATAGTGGACCCTGGGCTGCTTCTGTGTGAGGTGAGACACGGGCGGGCCAGGCCCGGGGGAGAGGAATGTGCCCGGGGTCACTGAGCCACTGGGCACGAGCCTCTGAGCTGGGCGCTCCTCCTCGCTCCTCCTGGCTAGTGACCCCGAGCATTCCTCCTGCCTGCTCTTGGCCTGGCTCCTCATCTTCACTGGGGGGCTACGGTGACAGTGCCTCCTCCGCTGGGTGGCCCAGAAGGCCGGTTTATGGCCATGGTGGTGCCATAAGCAAGAGTCTGTATTGCCGAGAGCTCCGGGTGCCCGTGTCTTGCCTTTGTCCTGCCTCACAGGTGCCCGGGCTCCTGGTGCTCCCTCTGGCTCCCTCCGCGACGCCATCTGTCTCAGTCCATGTTCCTTGTCTTCCTTGGGGAGAGTGAGACATAAGCCTTGTACTGGATTAGGAGGCCAGGAGGGCTGTTCCCAAGGTAGTCACTGAGCCCCAGCTCAGAACAAGGGAGGGAGGGCAAGAGCAGTGGGTGAGCCTCTGCCCGGGGCCCCAGGTGCCTCTCCTGGCACCGAGGGCTGGGGCTTGCTGGTCGTCCTCTGAGCTCCTCCCAGCTCTGGCGATGCCGGTTCTGGGATCCTCAGCAAGCTGGGGAGGTGCTCCCTGGGAGCCGGGGTGAGGAGGCTGAGAGCTGGCTGGGTGTGGACCCGGAGGCGCAGTGGAGAATGGGGTGGGTGCCGCTGAAAACACCACTGTCTGCTGCCAAGGTGTGGACCCACGTGGAGGGAACCTGAGGCGCTGCAGCCTCTGACCCTCGGTCCACTCGCTGGGGCCGCCGCTCTTCCCTGCCATTTGCATTCAATTTTCTGCAGGTCCTGTGGTCGCTTTTCAGGTGTCAGCAAGTACTCAGGGAATCCCTTCCAACCCGGCACCCTCCTTTGCTTCGGGACTCCCTCCTGCCACTCACCGCAGCCTGGCGGCTTGGGGAGGAGGAGGCAGGGTGTGGTGAGCTGTGGGTGGGTCTCGGAGTCTCTGTGCCCTTCCCAGGCCTGCCCAAGGTCGCCACCGCTCAGCGGCCCCTGCCACCCCTCGGCCTGTCTCCCAGGTGCTGAGGCTGCTCCTCTTCAGTGGTCCTTCTTGTGGGGAGGATGGGACTTTGAAGACGGATTTCCCGGGAGCATCTCCTCCGGCTCCATGATGGCCTCTGGGTGGGTGCCCAGTTCACTGTCCTCACCTTGACAGCCGCCGGCCAGTGTAGCCAGTCACCACCCGACCTCCTCCAGGGGCAGATCAGACCCAACTGGCCCCGCATCCCCCAGACTCCAGGGGCACATTCAGATCACCACGGGCTTCTCAGAAGTCCCTGAATTGGAGGGAGGAGGGGACTGAAGCCCCCAGGGTGGGAGAAGAAGGAAACACCTGCAGCACCCCACCCAGCCTTCCCTAGGCCCTGTCCTCCCCGCACCCCACCCTCTCCTCCCTGCCCACCCAGCCTTCCCTAGGCCC
>NW_012109807.1:9928232-9952244 GCF_000951045.1 Mandrillus leucophaeus | reverse complement strand
CCCTAAGCCCTGTCCTCCCCGCTCCCCCCAGCCTTCCCTAAGCCCTCTCCTCCCTGCTCCCCGCAGCCTTCCCTAGGCCCTGTCCTCCCAGCCTAGGGAAGCCTAGGCCCTTTCCTCCCCAGCCCCCCAGCCTTCCCTGCGCCACCCTCTGTGGGTGAAGGGTTGGCTCACGGAGCCGGTTTTGCAGCACCTTAGTGTGGCCTGCAGAGCTGGTCCTGCATCTCTCGCTGCATCTCTCGTTCCTGGCTGTTGAGACTTCTCTCAAATGCAACAGGAAAAGTTACATTTAATACCAGATATAACCAGATATGAGCACGGAATTCACACCAAGAGTGCACCAGCCCTGTGCTCTGGGCCACTCACCCTATCACAGGGCAGGTGCCCCGGATGGAGCCCCAGAGACAAGGCTAGGGTGCAATGGAAGAAGAGGGGTCAGGGCTGGGGCTGGGGCACCCGACGGAGGCAGCAGAGACCAGAGGTTACACACAAAATGGGGCACATCTGGCTCGAATTGACAAAGCGTCATTCTGATGCACTAAAATGCAATTCTGCAAATAGATACGGAGTGCGTATCAGGGTTCTGTGGAACTCCTTAACAAGGAGACGAACATGCGGCTCTTTAGAGGGTGGGAACTAAAGGCAGACAGAGACAGGACTGCTCAGTTACACAGACGGGACATGAAACAGAAAGACCCAGGTGAGTGAGGCCACTGCCTGCAGGCTTGTCTTCTCGGCCACAGGGAGAGGAAACCACGGCATCTTATCCGTGTTACAGGCCTGGAAGACATCGGAGCCCTTAGTTCTGCCTCTCCGAGAGCCAGATGCCCCGACCGCCATGCTAGATAGTGCCTGGCGGGACCTCAACGGGCACTCAGTGCTCCTCAGGCCACAGTTCCACGACTCTTAAGCATCCCATCTCTGCCGCTCATAGCTCTGTGTGAAGCAAATTGCTTCTAACCTCTCTGAGCCTCAGTTTCCTCATCTGCAAAATGGACATACGAATAATGAGGTTGGCAGGGCCTGGTGGCTCATGCCTGTAAATCCCAACATTTTGGGAGGCCGAGGTGGGCAGATTGCTTGAGCCCAGGAGTTCGAGACCGGCTTGGGCACACAGTGAGATCCCATCTCTACAAAAAATACAAAAATTAGTCGGACACGGTGACACACACCTGTAGTCCTAGCTACTTGCTGGGAACACGGATGGACAGATCGCTTGAACCCAGGAGGTCAAGGCTGCAGTGAGCTGTGTTTGTGCCACTGCACTCCAGCCTGGGTAACAGAGTGAGATCCTGCCTCAAAAAAAAAAAAAGGATGAGGTCACGGTGGAGGTTGTTGTCAGAGGCACGTGAAAAGCCCTGTCCCCGCGGGACAGCCTGCTGCCCTCCCCACCCTGCTGTGACCTTGGACAAGCTGCTGGGTCTCTATGCATCTCAGTCTCCTCATCCATCAAATGAGCATAATGGAGAGTGATTTTAAGGAGTCAATCAGTGTCCATAAAGGGCCAAGGCAGGGCTGCCCCCGGCCGCAGGGCAGGGCTGGTGATAGCGGGACTGGTTTCCAGGCCCTGGATGGGGCCTCGGTTTCCTTGTCTATGAAGTGAAGCTGGAGAGAAGGATTTTCAAGGTCTAGGACCAGATGTCTATCCCGTGATTTCTCCCCTCCCCACTTATCCAGGCACACGGGCCAGGGAGGGGTGTGTGCTTGTGGCTCCTGCTCATGGGACGGGGCCTGCCTTCAAAATACCACCTAGCCTCGGCCTTTGGCAGCTCTCCCTGACGCTTCCGAGTGCTGTGAGGCCCTGTGCCCCTCCGCTCAGAGCACTTCTCAAACGCTTCCCCAAGGCCTTGCAAACGACGCAGAGTTCATTAAGAGCCACTGCGAGCAGGTTGAAGCTCTTCTTTACCCAGGAATTTAGGATTCTCCAGGAAGAATGGGCTGCTGTGGTCCTGGCCCTCGCTCTAGCCTCCACCCACCCAGCCTCCCCCATTGCCTGCCTCCAAATGGCCAAATAGAACATGTAGGAGGGGGGTGGACAGGAACTCTATGGGAGGGTCAGCGGAAGGACGAGCTGACGGGTGAGGTGGAGGGGGCAGCCTCCAGAAAAGTGCAGAGCCACCTGCCCAGGCACAGGGCCCTTTGGCCCCATGGCCACCTTCCTAGCGCCAGGCCCCTCCCCAGTATGCTGCGCATATGGGACCCACACCCCTGCCCTCTGGGGTGCAGGAGGTTGGGAGTTTTTTCGGAAGGTGGGGAGAGGAGACGGGAGCAGCTTTCAGAGGAAGGTGGGAGGAAACGTCTGTGTGTGCTTGGGGCGACCAAGGAAAAGGCAGAACTGCGGTGGCAGAGAGGGCAGTGGGTGCCCAGGGCTCCGCAGCGGCATCTCCCAGGCTGGAGCCTGCAGGCCTGGCCACCCCTCCGGGAAAGGGCCCCTCCCGGCCGGCGCAGGAGCGCTCTCTGCAGGCGTTCCGTCCTCTTCCACCAGGGGCAGCAGGTGCCAACGCGTCCGCCTCCCGGACCACTTCACTCCTTCAGGTCACCGGCTCTGCCGCGTTTTCTGTTCCCACCCGTCACAACGTTGGGACTTAAAGACGCCAGGATCTGGCATCCCCGGGATGCCACCTGTCTTCCGGGATGTGTCCTGGCTCCCAATGCCCTGAGCTAAGCCCCGGACAAGCTGGGACCCTCTCCCCAGCAGCCCCTGCCCCGGTCCCTATGTCCCCGCGGGGGGGTGGCCGTGGCCTCGTCCCTTGTCACCCCAGAGGCCTCGGGAGGGCGGTGGGTTTGAGACGTCATCGGGGAAGGCCTGTCCTCCTGTATGGACGAGGGGCCAGCTCCTGCGGGCAGGCGAGGGGAGGGCTGCCAGGGCCACATGCGGGGTTCCTGACTGCGGGGCCTGCACCTGACGGGGCGGGGGAGGCTGAGGGAGCCCGTGGCCACTGCCTTGGACTCCCCACCACGCAGATACACCGGGGCGCCTCCCCTCCGTGGGCTGGCGGGGCCTCTGCGGGGAATGAGGAGAGATGGGCCATGGGCTGACTTGGTCAGCGAACTAAACGGATTCCCTGTCGCAGACTCAGGTTGCATTCTTGTTTGAAATAATGCTGAGTAGTTTTTCTTAATAACGTGAGATAGTTTTTTAAAAATAATTTTTTCATGCCCTTGCTTTGCAAAAAAAAAAAAAAAAAAAAAATGGCAGTTTTGGCTGGGTGTGGTGGCTCACACCTGTAATCCCAGCACTTTGGGAGGCCGAAGTGGGCGTATCACAAGGTCAGGAGATCGAGACCAGCCTGGCCAATATGGTGAAACTCCACCTCTACTAAAAATACAAAAATTAGCCGGGCCTGGTGGCGGCGCCTGTAGTCCCAGCTACTCGGGAGGCAGAGGCAGAAGAACGGCTTGAACCCAGGAGATGGAGGTTGCAATGAGCCGAGATGGCGCCACTGCACTCCAGCCTGGGCGACAGAGTGAGTCTCCGTCTCAAAAACAAAGCAAAACGAAACAAAACAAAACAAAAGACAGTTTTATGGCCTCTTCCAATTTGGGAGGAAATGCAAAGAGCCCAGAACCACGGTGGCAAACTCCTGGCTGGCTGAGGCTGGGCTGGGAGGTAGAAGGGAGCTCCAGTCCCTTGCTGGCTGAGTGACGGACAGGGACAGTGTGGGGAGGGAAGTGTCCTGGCTGGGCCCCTGCCTCCCTTCGGAGCAAGGTGCAGCCGCGCTGGTGGGGTCCACAGGCCTGGACCCCAACTTGACTGACTGAGAGCTGGCCGTCCCAGAGAGGGATGGGTTTGGGCCTGGGCCCGAGCAGTGACGGGAATCCTGGGACTGAAGTGGGGACTGGCGGAGACGGTGCAGGAGCTCATCTGAGCAGCAGGGAGGCTGTGGATGGAGTGCTGGCCGCAGCTCAGCCCAGCAGGAGGGGCGCGCGGAAATCTGTGCTAACCTCTAAGCCTAAGAAAGGACACAAGAGGACAGTCGGGGGGCGTCCCAGCAGCTTGGGGTCTGGCTGAAATCTGGGTATCGTGTGAGGAGGGTCCCGGCCAAGCAGGAGGTTTAGGGGGCCAAGGCAGCCATTGTCCCCTATCCCCAAAACAGGTTGCCTGGAGTGAGGCAAGATGCCCAGGGCAGGGGGCAGGTCAGGGCACATTCGCGCGCACACACACTCAGTCACACACATACACATACACACTCATACACATACACACTCATACACATACACACACACTCATACACATGCACACACACATACAAATACATACACTCATACACACATATACACATACACACATACACACGCTCACACATACACTCATACACACACTCATACACATACACACTCATACACATACACTCATGTACACACTCATACACATACACACTCATACACACATACACTCATACACACATACACACACTCATACACATACTCATATACACACTCATAAACACACAGACACACTCATAAACACACACTCATAGACACTCATACACACACATTCACTCATACACACATACACTCATATACACACTCATACACACATACATATACATTCACTCATACACACACATACACACACTCATAGACTCACATACACACACTCATATACACACTCATAAAGATATACACATTCACTCATATACACACTCATACACACACACACACACTCATACACATACACATTCATACATGCATACATACACTCACACATACACACATACACTCGCATACACATACTCATATACACATACACACATACACATGTGTACACACATGCACACACGTGCACACATACACACTCACCCCAGCACACACTCTCACATGCACACACACTCACATACACATACACGCACTCCGCTCGGGAGGGCCAAGAACAGCTTCAGGTTGGGCTCTGGGAGGCCGCCAGCTCCCAAATTCCTAGTGCCCAACATGGCCTACAGGGCCTGTGTACCTGGCTCGGCCTGCCGGCCCTGTTCTCAGATGGGGAGCCCTACCCTGCACCGCGGCTGTGCTTGTGAATGGTGGTGGGAACGCCCATGGCGGGGTTGTTCTTGACTTGGTTCCTTGTTCCCCGCCTCCCACCTAAGGTGTCCCCAGACGGCAGGCGTCCTCTGGCCACCTAGCCCAGGGGCAGCTTCAGAAACATAAACTGGAGTCTGCCACCTCCTGCCAAAACCCTGGTTTCCGTTGGTCCTCGAATAAATTCCAAATGTACCTCAGCCTACAGGGCCCTGTGGGACCTGGTTCTGCCCACATGGCTGAGCCCCTCGGCCCCAGTAGGCCTCTGCCTGGAACTCCCCTCGCCCTGCCCTTCCTCCGCAGGGCATTCATGCGTGGGGCCCTCGCTGCCCCCAGCACCCGCACCTTGGGCCGCTCTCCCCAGCAGGGCTCGATTTACGGGTCTCCTCCTCAGAAGCCTTGACCCCTCTTATCACCACAGTGCTCGGCCGCCCAGTCAGATTGCATGGGACCAGTCCCTCTCTCGCTGGAGGACTGAAGGCTGACTGTTCACTAGACCTAGACTGTGCCACATCTACGGAACAAGCCTTGAGTAGGTCACCATTCTAGGCACCCTAGGTCAACCTGCCGACTCCCAAGGTCTCTGCAAGTCCTGATGATGGTGCCTTACACTAACCATGCCCACCTTGTCTGTAGTGAGTGCCACCACTTGCCCCCAGTTCCCATCCCCAGGACCTCATTGCCCCCCCTTGCACTCAGCGATCCCAGCTCAATGGCTCTGAGGCCACATGCGGACCCCCTACCTGCTTTTCAAGAACCTGGATGTGCACCTACACACATTCACACACACGCACGCATGCACACACACACATACACTCACACTCACACATGCACACACGTACACACACACACGCTCACCATGTGCGCTCACACTCTCTCACACACACATGCACCTGGAAGCAGTGGCTGTTTTCATTTATAGCCACAGTTAATGCGGCTTTGGTGCACCTCCTGGGGCCAGAGCAAGGGGATGTCCACTGTGAGGAGGGAGCTGGAGTGGCAGGACACCTTCTCTGTCTCGGGCAGGTGCTGGTGCTCACCTGTGTCCTCAGCTCGTCCTCATGCTAATCCTGGAAGGGCATCACCGTCGCCCCCATCTTCCAGGGGAAGAGCTTGAGGCTGAGAGAGGGAATGGTTTGTCCGTTCATCCGTTCATCCATCCATCCATCCAACACACAGCATGAGACACCCTGGAGGCTGCACGCAGCAGGACTCAGCCCAGCTGGGAGGGAGGAAGGAGCCAGGGAAGCCTCCCCACCTTGCAGGTCCCCTTCCCATCTCACCCCAAACTTTCATGCTAAACTTGCGGGAGAATCTGCTGTGGTTGGGCTGTCGGGGACAGACCTGAGTTGGGGAGATTTGCAGACCTGCTGGCAGCCTGTACCAGACAGACCTGGGGCTCCGTGGTCCCCACACACTCTCAGGGAAAGAGAGCAGAGGCCCATATGCAGTTTATCTCGGCCTCACCCCCTGGGGCCTTCATCATGAGGCTCTCGCACATGCAAGCCTGCACTGCCCCCCGGGACTGGGAAAATGGACCAAACGTGACGGCATACCCTCCCCGTCCCCGGCCCCGCTGGCCCTCGTCGCAGACCTGCTGAGCTCTCATGGCGCCAGTGAGGAAACAGAGGACTGGAGAAAGAATGTGAGCCGTCTGAGGTCGTGTAGGTCTAACTCCCAGAGCCGTGCTGCTGCTGCTCCACACACTGTCTGAGCCGCAGTGTCCCACGTGGGAAACGGAGGCCCACAAGGTGAGGCTGTGGGCTCTGTATGAGCACCTGGAGGAGAGCGGCGGGACGGGCAGGGGGCAGCTGAGCTGGTTCCAAGCACTGATCTCACAAAGGAAGTGGTGGATCTGGGGAGGGCGGGTTGGACGCCGCTGCGTGCCCGCTCAGGTGCGTGTACCCATGTGTGTGCCACATGCATGTGTGTGCACACCCCTGTGTGTGTGAGCGTGCTCACCACCTTCAGGGCCTCCGTGCCTGCCGTGCCTGTGTGCTGGGGAAGGGCTCGGGTGCCATTCTTGCGGCAGCATTCTCAGTCTGTAGTCAGATCTGCTAATTGACCGCCAGGGAGCCTGGCCTGAGCAGGCATTGCTCCCCAATACCAGACTCTTGGGGTGGGGGAGTGTGTGCCTCAGCACACACCTTGGAGGAAGAAACACAGGTTTCAGCTCTAGCTGCCTCCGGGCTCTGGCCTTTGCTGGGCCTTAGCTATGCCCTCAGGAATGCGGGCCACTGGCCGGGGCCAGGGACCTCCCTCAGTGACCCATGGAAGGAAGAGGGGAGCTGCAGAGGAGTGGGGGGCAGAGGATGGGTGGGTCTCAGTGTAGCCCAGCGGTCTCTAGGAAGGGTGGGAGGGCTTGGACTGCAGCGACCTTGGGCGAGTCACCATGCCTCTCTTGGCCTCCACTTCCTCATCTTTAGCATGGGCTGTGACGAGAGAAGAAATTGCCTCTTTGGGTTACTTTGAGGATTAAATAGAACACGGCGATTAGCCCAGGAGCACTCTGTGCACAGTAAGTGCCCAGTTCGTGCTGTGGCTCCCAGCGACGGGCTGAGCCTCAGAGTGGTCCTACAACCCTCTCATCCCACAGCACCCCTATGGAGAGTATCCCACTTTCTGGAGTAAGCAGGTCCTGTACTTCAACTAAGCCAAAGGCATGGGGTAAGAGCAGAGGCCCAGGCATCTCCCTTGATACCTGCCCTTCACCTCTGGACCACCAGACCCCAGGCCAACAGGAATGGCATTCGCTGGGCACTGGCCAGCCTGGACACTGCACTGGGCTTTCTCACATGCCCTGACGTGGGCATCACTAGCCCATCCTACAGGGAGTTAAGCAGCCTGTCCGGTGTGACCAAGTTGGTAGGGCCCCCCTGTATCTGACTCCAGACCCCGTGCCCTGAGGGCACCTGCACCGCTGGGGCTCCCTCACCTGGGTCTCACACAGCGCTGGCCTGGCTGCGGGGAGCGGGGGGACCCGGGAGCAGGCTGAAGCCGTGCCCTCTGGCCGGCCTGACAGGGGTCTGCTGGGCATGGACCCTTACGTCAGGTTCGTGGCTGGCGCGCACGTTCCCAGTTAAGCCGAGTAAATATTTACAGCCATTACAGCCATTGATCGCCTTCGATCCTGGGCGCTGCTGTGCGATGCCCCTGCTTACTCATGCTTTCTTAAAAACAGCTCTTCCCTGCGTGTCTTTAATAATTCAGCTCCTAATTGTCTCCAGACGCAAACCTGAAAATGCCAACTCAGGGCCTTCGCCCCCGCTCTGGTCCCCCGCTCGTCCCCCTGCTGGGGACCCCTCTCCCCTTTTCTGCCGCAGATCCTGGCCTCCCTGCCCTGCCTCTGACCGCTTCTTAGGAGGGGCTCAGGACGTCCCTTACCTCCGGCCGCAGCCACCGCCGGCTGCCGCAGCAGAAGTGAACTGGGAGTAATTGACTTGCAGGGCTGGGGCGAGAAGAGGCAGGAGCAGAAAGGTCTGGCCACGGCTCCCCAGGGCGCCCTGAAGTGCTACTGGGCAGGGAGGGGCAGGGATCTGGGGCATCTCGAGGTGACAGGGGAGGCTGATCCTGAATGGGTCCCTGGACAGGCCTCAGCCCAGACCTCCCCTGCCAAGGGCTGGGGGTGGAGGTGAAGCCAAATCAATATTTATAGCATCTCCTGGGCACCAGGTCTCCTGGCTGTGGCTGCTCCCCAGCAGCCTCTGAGGGCCATCCCATATGGGGTGGAGTCTAGGGGACTGCGTTGTGTCCCAGCCCTGCCCTCGGGGCAGGGTGACCAGGGGCTACCGAGAACTCCACTACCAGCTTCACTTCCCTCTCCCTTGAGGCCCAGACAGGGTCACACGTCGGTGTTAGGGTAGACTCACCCGTCCGTGCCCCCCAGGGCAGCTTCCCAGTGTAAAACTCTCACAGCCAAACACCACCCAGGGCCTGAGAGGACAGACACACAGTCACTAGGACTGCAGCTGACCCAGAGCCAGTGGCCACCGATACAGAGGGCCCTTTCGGCCAGGACGCCGGGGCTGCAGCTCCCAATCCCAGGTCACCGGGCTGGCACTGATCCCTCCTCTGCTCTCTGGTCTGAGAACACTTCGTTGTGAAGCCGTGGGGCTCCTTATCTGGCAGGCAAGGTCCCAGGCTCTGGGGAAACGGCGGGGAACCGGACGGAACAAAACGCCCTAGAGCTTATAGGCTATGAAATGAGTGATGAATAAACGATCTGTGGGAAGGGAACAGGGTTGCAGAAATTACCTAGGATGGGGAAGAGGGGAGGAATGCCCAGGGCAGGGCCTGCAGGGCACATGGCATTCAAATACAGATCCGAGGGGTGAGGGAGAGTGAAAGGGAAGCTGCCCAGGCAGGCAGAGGGGCAGCAAGGGCCAGAGCTCAGGTGTGAGGCGAGCTGGCGGGAGAGGCCCCTCCTGCTGTTGAGGGGTGGAGGCCGAGCCCGAGGGCGGCAGGGCTGTCCAGGGTGGCAGTGGAGGAGGGAGGGAGCAGCGGTGCGTTTGGAGGCACTTTGAAGATGGGGCCCAAAGGATCTGCAGATGTCCTGGGTGTCAGCCGCGTGAGAACGAGAGGAGTCAGGCCAAGGCTTTTGACCTGAGCTGCTGGAAGAACCAAGCTGTTATTCACTGTGGTGGGAGAAACAGAAGCTGGCCTGGCATGAGGGGAGGAGGGGGCTTGGTGGTAGCATTTCGAGTCTGAGACATAAAGAGATCCTAGCAGAGGCTTCAAGGAGGCAGGTGGGATCTGCAAGGGTTGGAACTGGAGGGATATATTTGGGGGTCATCAGCACATAGACGGATTTGAAGCCGAAAGACTGACTGAGTGCGGCGTGCACACTGATGTCTAAAGGACTCCTTGCCCCCTCTGCCTGCGCCCATCCCTAGAGCTTGGCTTGGACATTTGCAGAAAGCTGCTGTTGTTTTTTCTGTTCAGAAAGACACCTACCCACACTCCAAAGAGTGCCCCGCATCCTGTTCTGCCATCGGTAGCCACGAGGGCTCCCAGCTTCTTACCCGATCCAGCTGGTCAGTCATAACAGGAATGCCCACTGGCCAGGGCAGGTACCTGACCCAGGCTGGGCCAAGGAGATCCCTTCCCAGATCTTTTGACAGTGGGTGGCCCCGTGACTGGGATGCAGAGAGTGTGACATGCAGGCCTGGGCAACCTCTTGTAGCCAACCATGAAGCCACATGGAAGAAGCCACTTGAGAAGGGACGCTGACGTGCAGCGTTTGCATGTGAGAGGTGGAGGACGCAGTCAGTCTGAGCGGACTTTTCTGGTTATCCCCGCCCCGTTCTCTTCCCATGGTTTGGTTTAAGGGCTGAGAAGTCCCTTTGACTGAGCAAGTTCTCTCAAGTTAGGCTTAATACAGCATCTCAGCATTCAGACAGAGAGAGGAGGCACAGGCCGAGGAATCCAGGGGCCCAGGAGCACAGCAAAAGGCCGGTCCTCCTGAGCCCTGGACCAGACGGCACAGAGCCAGGCGAGAATGCGCATGTGACACACAAATGGCCCTGGCGCTCGGGGGCAGATGCGTACCAACAGGAGAACATACTGATGATCTGATTCTATTCTGAGTCAACTGTTTTAAGGTTTATATCAGGCTGGCCAGTGTGGTGGCTCACGCCTGTAATACCAGCACTTTGGGAGACGGAGGCAGGTGGATGACCTGAGGTCAGGAGTTCGAGACCAGCCTGGCCAACACGGCAGAACGCCATCTCTTATTTTGAAAATATCAAAAAGAACTTAAGAGTCATGGAGGAGAGTTCGGCACGCTCCTCTTTCACCTAAAAGGAGTCCCAGAAAACAGGCGAGGGGACGGAGAGGAGGAGGTGTTCCTTAATATTAAAGATAACAAATGTAAGCATTATTTCATTTCGTCTTCAAGTGTGGGGCATGGGATATTAATACGTGTCATGTGGAGAAGGTATTTTGTGGCAAACACATTTGGGGAGTACTAGTCAGATGAGGCTACACAAATTCTTTCCCTACAGACCTTCTCAGAGCCTTTACTATACACCCTTTATATTTTCAAGACAATGTGGGGATGGTGAAGAGCCCTGGCTTTGGAGTCTCAGACCTGGGTTCTCAAGCCTTCCCTGCCTCTTTTTGTCTCTGTGATGTTTGGGAAAACCTTTTGTCCCTCCGGGCCTCAATTTTCTCATCTGTTAAAAGGGAATCACAATTACATCCTTGTGGGTCTTCCAGACTTAGGGAAAAAGGGAGAAGACAAATGTGAAGATGCTTAATAAAATGTAAGGTTATGTGAATGTGAAATGCCCTGTCTTGCGTGAGTTCTGTGACAGCCTGTGGCTAGGCCTCACTTGTCCCACCTGTGAAATGGGAGTTGGGGTACAATCACTGTAGCTCCCCTACCCCGCATGTAGTCACGCGCAGCCAGAGTAGTTCTTGTAGAGAAAACAAAAACCAAACGAATGCTCCCTTGCTCTGAGGATAAATCCCCGGTCACAGGCTTGGCCATGTCCTAATAACTGTTTGACTGTTTGCCTACACCTCTAGAGTGTAAGCTCCTTGAGGCCAGGGCTGCAGCTGCAGCATGTAATGCCACATCTGGCAGGCACAGAGTCGACTTGGGAAGTATTTGTCAAATGAGTAAATGCATGAACTTAGGCCTCTTCTAACTCTGAAATCTTACATCCCTCTGGATTGAGAAAAGAATCAAAAGCCTTTCTCCCACTACTGCTGCGGGAAACAGACTCCCCTGGCCCTGACTCCTCCCCTATGGTGGCCTCACCAGGGCCTGCCCTCAACCAACCTAGCCTCGAATGCTTGGGTGTTTCCAGGGACTCCTCAGAGCACGTGCTCAGGGTAGAGACCATATGGGCAAGTCCTGTAGCCTCTGTTAGTTGCAATTGTGATAGCTCATAGGAGCACGGTGAGGATTCAATGATACTATGTCAGTGAGTGCCTAGGACAGTGCCTGGCACGTGGTAAGCAGCAATGAATGACACTGCTGCTATCCGTTATTGTTACCCAATTCCCTCACTGAGTCCAGAGGGCGTGATGGGTGGCTGAGTCCTCCCAAATTCCTTGAGGCAAAGGTGGGACTTGGATAGGGGGCGTCTCACTCCTGCCCAGCACCCTGGTTGCTCCCCTGCTGCTTTCTGACTCAGACCCCAAGGTTTTGGTTCCCAAGTCATTCATCTGCATTCAGCTGACACAGGCCATCTGCAAGACACACACTTCTCCGAGCTGTCAGAAGACACCGCAGAAGCTGAGATCCTGGCACCAAGCGTCCCAGATGGAAATTCCCCAAGACACCCTTGGGCCCTCGGCTCAAGTTCAAACAAAGAAATGCTTATGTTCAGAGATCTTCACAGATCCCCAGCGAGGATGTGACTTGAGAGCACTTTGCGTCAGCATCATAAAACATGAGGATTGATGACCCGTGCGACTGGGGCGAGTGCCAGGGGAACGCAGGCTCTGAGTTGGCCGGCGGTGCTTCCTGCGTACACTCTGTGCAGAGGGTGCCAGCCTAGACTGAGGGGCCTGTTGGAATAGTGCCACACTAGTTGGCATGTCCCGCAGACCCTCGTTTACAGCACACTCGCACGGGCATGTGTGCATCTGGTACTCATGACGATATGCGGGGTGGGCAGGGGTTAAGGAATGCGTCCCCACTGTGGGGATGAGGGAAACTGAGGTTCGAGGAGGTGTGAAGCCAGGCCGCTGAGCTCACACGATCTTGGGTCTCCCTACTCATCACTACCCTCTCCTCTTGGCAGCAGAGAGAGGTAAGCCAAGGTCAGCCAAAACCCAGAAATTTACCCAGAGAAATTCACAAACCAACATGATGGGCCTTGTACAAACTCTAGGAGTATGAAGAGAAGAGCTACAGATGGTCTTACCCAGTCCTGTCATGCTGGGGCCCGTCAGCTCCCCTGGACTGCATCTGGGTAGGGACATGAAAAGACACAAGACGGGATGAGAAGTCCTCCGCATGAGAGAGGAAATGGGAACCTCTCATCACTGCGGACCAGGAAGCAGGGTGAGGGGTTCACAGGACAAGCTGGCCTCAAACTTCCCCCTTCCATTGCCCGTTCAATGTTACCAGATACTTGCAGATCTCTGGCAGAACAGATGAGGATTTGGATACGCTTTGTATGGGGATGGGGGCAATCAGAGAGATTCGTTCCCCCGACCAAGAGGGAGTCAAACAGGTCACTGGGCGCTCAAAGGAGAACATTCCCAGAGTTATGCAGTGAGGGGCCGGCTATCACAGTAACACCTGGGAATGTGTCAAGTCCCCACTTGGCCAAGTAGCTTGGTCTTCTCCTGCCTTCCAAGTCTTACCTGACCATGAGAACCACGGGAACCAGAACTACTTAATTAAGGAACATGAAATTCCTTTCCTTTCAGATCACCGGTCCTGATTCTGGCCTAAGATGCTAAGAGATCACAGCTCCTGTGACGGGAAAAGATCTGTTCCCAGAATGTGGTTCCCACACGGGAAACACGACAGTTTTCAGTTCTTAGAGAAAGGGAAACATACAAATTCATCTCTAACAATAGAGTTTTTAAACGATTTAACTCAGGCAGGAATTTACCACATAGATCTTTTTATAATGAGCAATATTTTTAATTGTGATCTTATAAAAAGCATAAAAATTCTTTTTGTTATGTTAGCATGTTCAGTTCATTGCTGCGTCACCTGTTCAGTACTCCTTGTGGAACGTATCTACTAATGATATATTCTCATAATTTTTACTTAACTCAGAATACCTTAATTTACCCTTCATTTTTTAAAAGACATTTTTGCTGGGTATAGAATTCTAGGATGGCCAGTTACCATTCTTTGAGCACTTTGAAAAATGCTATTCCATTGTATTCTGGCTTCTGTGGTTTTTGTTGTGAAGTCTGTCAACTTTTCTGTATCGTTATTTCTCTGAATATAATGTGTGTGTTTTTCTTCTGGATGCTTTTAAGGTTTTCTCTTGACTTGTAATTTTCAGCAGTTTGACTATGCACATGTCAGAGCTCCACACCATAGCACATGTGGTTTTCTTTGTATTTATCCTGCCTGGGGTTCATTGAGCTTATTAAACCTGTAATTTGATGTCTTTCATCAGTTTTGGAAAATTTCTTCAAATTCTATTGTTATTTCTTTAAATTATTTTTGTAACTATTATCATAATTTATTCAAGTTCTAAATATTTCTTCTAATTCTAATTCTGTGCTTTTCTCTCTCTCCTTTTCTTCTGAGAGTCTAGTTATACATTTGTTAGACTTTTTTACTTTGACCCACACATCCTCCTTAAATTCTTTCCTGTTTTTTTCTTCCATTCACTTTTAGTCCACTCACATTTAAGGTAATTATGGATATGATTGGATTTATGCTGCCATTTTGCTACTTGTTTTCTATTTGTCACATGCCTTTTTGTTCCTCTGTTCCTCCTTCACTATCATCTCTTGTATTTGCACTTCCTTGTCTCTTGCCATGTCTTGTAATTTTTTGTTGAACACCGTAGCTCTGTGACAGACAGTGTGAACTTCTTTTGCAGGTCACCCGTGTTGTCAGGTTTGGGGGTAGTGAGAGACAGATGTGGATTCTAGTTTGTCCTTTCGAGTTCCAGTTTGTTCTCATTTTCTCTTACTTCATGTCCAGTCTCTCCTCCCATTTTCTGGTCCTGCTGACCTACAGCAACTTCAGGCATACGCAGAGGCAACAGCCCTCAATAAGACTTCTTCCCCAGCTTCCACAACTATACAAGGTCTCATTCTTATAATAAAGCCCAGATTCCATATCACTCACAGTGGTTCCACGTCTCTGATCAAGGCTTCAATGATACAAGATCCAAATTCTCTGTTAAAATTTAAACTGTATCTTTTCATTTATTTTGTCCATTTCTTTTTTCTATTTTTTAAAAAACATATTTATCATAGTTATTTTGAATTATGTCCTTATCTGCTAACTTAAACATCTGAGTCATCTCTGGATTTTATTTCTATTGACTTCATAATCAGCCACTTTAACAATTCTCTTCTCATGTCTAACAATTTTCTATTGCATGTTGGAAATTGTGAGTGATATGTTATACAGGCCCTGGATTTACTTACCTCCCTGTAAAGAGCACTGAGTTCTGTTTTGGAAGGCACTTAAACTCCTGACAAATCACACCATCCCTGTCAAAGTTTGTTTTTAGCCTTTGTTAGGACAGGTCTGTTTCAGCTTTTTTCCTTGTTCATAGAGTACAGCTCTTCTCTTAAGGCATGATCTTAATTCTAACAAATGGCTTTTCTGAGGTCTCAACAGAAAACCCAGGGTGTTCACCAGTGTTCACCAGTGTTTTGGCTGGGCCTGAACCTCCGTATTTCCTCAGTGCTGTCTGACCCCTGGGATCTTTGCTCTGCTCTCCACATCGTGGCAGCTGTTCTCTGCAAGCACTCCAGAGTCTCTCCTGCTAACGCAGAGCCTAGCAATTAGCCAAGGCCCCGAAGGATCTTTTCATGCAGATTTTGGGGGCTACTTCTTCTCTGTGGCTCCCTCCTTTCCAGACCCCCATCACCTCAAATCATAGCTGCCTTAGCAACCTTGAACTCTGAGCTCTATTTCCTTTATCCAGTGTGACCATCAGTGCTAGGTGATCCTGTATGCCCAGCATTTTGGAAAATATACTCAAGGATAAAGATGAAGTGAACTGCGGGGTCCATTCAGTGTGATTCTCTATTCTCAAGGATCATTGCCCTCTGTTAGTTGCTGTCCAGTGCCCTCACGGAGTTGCTTTACTTACTCTGTCCAGATCCTAGACCTATTTTCAGTGGTCAGATTCGTCTGATGCCACCTACTGTATCATGGTTGGAACCTTCCTTTCCTGGATTCAAGGGGCGGGGAAAGGAATGATGTCTGCATTGTTAAAAATACAAATTTATTCAAACTCATCTATGTTTCTGCTTGGTCTCTGAGCGTGTCTTTGGGATATAAAATGAATCTTTTCTCTGTCATAACAGTTGAGGCTACAGCCCTTATTGAGTACCTCAAATGGACCAAGGTTTATTCTGAAGTGCTTTATACATCTAATTGATGCCACCTTCCCGCTCACTCTGAGACATATGCACTACCATCATTCCCGTTTTGTAGTTGCAGAAATCGAGTGATGTTGAGGCTAAGTTACTTGCCCAAAGTCTGTTGGCTTTATTACTTCCCCTTGATGACGTCCCCACCTCTCCAGTCCTTCTGCCACCACCTCAGTCCAGGCCACCCTCATCTTTCACCCAAGCTCTCCGCTGTCCTCATGATGGGCTTTTCTGCTTCTAGGCTTCTCTGAGAAGCAGGGCCAGAGTAGAAAGGTGGGCAGCTAGGCTGGGGGTGCTGATGAGGACTGGGGCCAAGAAAGTCCAGGCCCAACCATGGGGCTACAGTGTGGGGAACTGGAGGTGGTGAGGGAAGCAGGAGAACAAACAGTGAATGCTTCTCAGTCAGGGATTAGGCCTGTGGAAGGAGACACGGGCCCAAGACTGATGGCCCACGAGGAGCAGGCAGACACCAGGCAAGGCAGAGGCCCTGAGGCATCGGCAAGGCCAGGGCAGGAGGTGGGTGGGGAGGTAGGGGCCGTGGGGCAGCATGTCACTGTGGCACTGCCTTCAGGCTAAGTTCAAACCCCAGCTCTATCTCTCACCAGCTGTGGGCTCAGTTTCTTCACCTTAGAATCCATTTGAGGTTGACGTTAGCTTCGTGAAACAGAACACCTAATTATGGCGACTTAAATGAGACGAGTTTAGCTTTCTCAAGCAATGAGAAATCCAGAGGTTTAGCTTGGCAGCTCTAGCCATCAGAGCCCAGGAACCTGTGTCCTTCTTTCATGGTTCCAGGGACAGTCATCATAAGCCCATCCCAGAAATGAGGGAGAAATGGCAACAAGAGGATGCTGGCTGAGTCCTTCCCATTTCCATAAAGATGGTTTCCTAAAAGCCCTACCCAGTGGTTTCTATTTATGTCCCATTGGCCCAAACTATATCACACGGTCATCTAGCCACAAAGACCCCGGGAAATGTAATTCTGTGGCAAAGAACACTGTTGCCCCCAATGAAATTAGACTTGATCTCAGCCAAAAGGCAGAGAAGCAATTCTGACAAGATAAGGAGTCTACTCGAGGGGAAGAAGGGGAGAGGTGACACGAAATCGGCAGCCGGAAGTCTCTGCCACACGGGTAAATGGCGTCACTTCCTTTATCCACGAGGTTGATGTGAGGACGAAATCAGGACATGCGTGTAAAGCACCGGACGGGTACTTGTTCAGCAAATGGCAGCAGGTATTCTTGAGTTTGAGAAACTTTCCTAATGACTCCTCGAAGGCCACCCCCAGAGACAAGGCTTCATAGGTGCTTGCAGCATTGACTTGGCTAAGCCTCACCCAGAGAGAGGCCCATCAGTACAGGCTGACGGGCCGCAGCCTGCAGCCGCCGTAAAGCCCTGCCTTGGAGGGAGGTGATGCCCTTTACTTGCTATCTTGACTCAGTGGGCGGAGGATGAGGTTCTGGGCCCTGTGCCTAAATACCACAAGGAGCTGGGTGTTCGTGCAGACACTGCCGATTGTCTGCCCCCCTCTATCCCTCTCCTGCTTCCTCTTCTAAAAGCTCTGCTTTTGGCCCCAGTTTCAGGTGTCCTCCCTCCTCCTTCAGCCACAAGGGGAGCCAGGCCTGGCTGATCTGATCATCATGCTTGTGGTAATTAGGTCAGGACAGGTGCGGTGGCTCACACCTGTAATCTCAGCACTCTGGGAGGCCGAGGCGGGCAGATCACTTGAGATCAGGAGATCGAGACCAGCCTGGCCAAACATGGTGAAAGCCTGTCTCTACCAATAAAACACACACACACATTAGCCGGGCATGGTGCTGCATGCCTGTAATCCCAGCTACTTGGGAGGCTGAAGTAGGAGAATCACTTGAATCCAGGAGGTGGAGGTCACAGTGAGCTGAGATTGTACCAGTGCACTCCAGCGTGGGTGGCAGAGTAAGACCCTGTCAAAAAAAAAAAAAAAAGTTTGAAAATAATAATAAGAATTAGGTCAAACCAGGTGCTGTAATAATGAGACCCCCAAAACCCAGTGGCATCAGTCTTATCTCTTCTGTTTGGTCCAAAAGCAACTGGCTTTTCCAATACTGTGAATAAGCCTTCAATACCTGGTATCTCCATCTCTCTTTCCACCTCTATTTCCAAATTGATAGCTCTTACTTGATCTCATCTCTTTCCTCAAGGCATAAAAAAGTGTATTTCGTTCTCCCTTTCTCCCTAGACGAGAGTTCTACATTGGTGGGAGGGTCTGTTCCATGCAGCCATTCAGGCACCCAGGCCCTTTCCACACTGTGGCTGTTTTCTCCCCCAACCCCTAAGATCTGCATGGCTGAGGCTGGTCACCAACAGGTGTGAGTTCCGGCCAGTGGGAAAAGAGAAGCGAGAACAAGTAGGAGAGTCACTTACTGTCTTAAGACCTCGGTCCCAGGCCGGGCACGGTGGCTCATGCCTCTAATCCCAGCACTTTGGGATGCCGAGGCAGGTGGATCGCCTGAGGTCAGGAGTTTGAGACCAGCCCGGCCAACATGGCGAAACCCCGTCTCTACCAAAAGTACAAAATTAGCCAGGCGTGGTGGTGCACGCCTATACTCCCAGCTACTCAGGAGGTGAGGCAGGAGAATCACTTGAACCAGGAGGCGGAGATTGCAGTAAGCTGAGATGGTGCCACTGTGCTCCAGCTTGGGCAAAAAGAGTGAAACTCCATCTCAAAAACAAAAACAACAACCACCACAAAACAACAACAACAAAACCTCCATCCCCAAAGCCGCACTCATAGCCTCCTTTGGCAACAACACACATCCACACTAATTACAAGGAGGCCTGGGAAATGCAGTCCCTGCCAGACGGTTGCACGTGTAGCTAAGACTTTGTTACTGCAGAAGAGAGGAGAACGGGTTTTGGTGGCAAACTGGCAGTCTCTGCCACAGTGTGGCCTCTTTTCCGTTGCCAGCAATTGGTTTCGGCATGGCATGTGCCACTACCGTAGCCAATGACACATGAGGGGATTTTTCATGCGAAGTTTAACGGGAAAGTCTTTCTCACAGTAAGAGATTCCGGAAGAGGTGGTTTCTTCTCCCCTTGGACAGTATCATGTCAGAATGTGATATCTGGAATTAGGCACCTGTCTTGTGACCATGATGGGAACGGGCTGTGGTTAAGGCAGATGCTCTAAAGTTGGTAGAGCAGTTAGATGCAAGAGCCCAGGTTCTTGCTGGTACCACTGCATCTAAGCTGGCTGCCCCAGAAGCCACCCTCTGGCTGGACTTCCCACGTGTGACACTGGACATTTCCTTACGATTTAAGCCAAGGAATGGGGTTTTCTGTTACTTGTAGCCTTAAGCCTCCCAGATTTCATGTGAAGTTAGGCCAGAGCAGAGGCTGTGGGGAAGGGATCCGTGCGGCCCCTGGGGGTCTGATTCAAGGGTGATATGGTTTGGGTCTGTGTCTCCACCCAAATCTCAAGTCGAATGGTAACCCCGAATGTTGGAGGTGGGGCCCCGCGGGAGGTGACTGGATCATGGCGTTGTTTCTCATTGATGAGTTAGTGCCATTCACTTGGAGCTGAGTGAGTTCTTGCGAGACCTGGGTGTTTATAAGCGTGTGGCACCTCCCCCCTCACTCTCTCTCCTGCTCCTGCACCTGCCATGTGAGACAGGCCTGCTCCCCCTTCACCCTCCACCATGATTGAGGATACCAGCACCACGCTTCCTGGTCAGCCTGTGGAACCATGAGACGAATACACCTCTTTTCTTTATAAATTACCCCGTCTCAGGGATTTCTTTATAGCAATGTGAGAATGGACTAATACAGAGGGCTTGGGCAATACTCTAAGGTCAAGAGAGCTGGGCTCCCTTGGTGTCATTTCGTAGGTTGTTCTGGCTCTGAGGAAACAGGCTCTCTCCAGAAATGAGGTCCCTCTTGCGCGTCTTCAGACGCTTTCACATCCATAGTCCACTGTGCAACAGGCAGGTAAACATCACCAAGTGACTCCATTTTACAAGGAGGAAAGGGAGGCTCAAAGAGGCAATGTGCTGTGGCCACGTCCATGAACAGGCTAGGGTTGGGACCAGGAACTCAGCCCTGGATCTCCTGGACTCCCAGGCCTGTGCTCTTGCTAGTGACACCAGGGCATCCTCTGCTGAAACAACTGGGAACAGGTGTCGTGGGAGCCCTGTCAATTATAATAAATATTTATACAAGACAGGCAGTCGCCGTCCCTTCGGGAAGCTTGCAGTCTAGTGGGAGAGCAGAAACAAATAAACACGTAAGCAAATATCTACATTCCCACTGCAGTAGCTGCAAGGAGGGAAAAGGACGGAGGTGGGGTGGAGACGGATGACAGGCAGGAGATCTAGGAAGGTGAGTCTGCGGAAGTGACACTGGAGTACAGACCCCAAGGATGATGAGGCATAAACTGGGCAAAGACAGGGAGGAGGAAAAGAGTTCACAGTTCAGGGAAAAGCACGTGCGAAGACGCCGAGATGAGAGAGTGCTGGGCTCCTTCGGGTAGCTGCGAGTGCGACCAGAGCCACACAAGCAAGAGAGAGGAGGGGCCCGGCCATGGGGGCAAGGTTGAATTGAAGTCACAGGCTTTGCAGCTGGACTGCTTGGGTTCAAATGCTCACCCTGGTTTATCAGCTGTGTGTCCTTAAACAAAGCATTAACCACTCTGTGCTTCAACTTCTTCCTCCTTTCCAGTTCCTACCTTATCAGAACTGTGAGGAATGAAGAGATGAGTCATGTTGAAACACTTGGTACATAGTAAGTGCTTCAGCTGCTGGGACTGGGGCCTTCCTAGGACTGTGGTCTTTGTTGCGTGAGGAGTGGAGAATGCATTAGTTAGGACCCTGTCGGCTGCAGGGGACAGCAATCCAACTCACACTGGCTTAAGCCACAATTGGCAGATTGATTGGTTCTTATGTCTGAAAGATACAGGCTTAGATGTGTCACGGGGCACACGGCATTGCCAACTGGACTTGGTTTCTTTCTCTCCATTTTTTCCTGTGTTTTCTCCGGAGGTGACTCTGTTCTCAGGCCCGCTGTTCCCACATGGTGGCAGGCTGGCCACTTAGCTACTATAATCTCCTGCTTTTCCCCAGGCCAGTCTCATGGAGGGCTCTCACTGCCCTGGCTCCCATCTGGTGGCCATCCCTGAGCCAACCACTGCGGCAGCAGAGGGGCGGTATGAAGTGGAAAAGAGAAACTGACACTGATTGAGCAAACCTCCAAAGTCACCGCACTGAGGCTGGGAAAGGAAATCGGGGTGTGATCACCAGCCACACGGGCAAACATCGCCAGTGCTGAATCAGGGGGCCCCTGGGGGTTTCCCATCGGGAAGGGGCAGGGTCTGATTTTTGTCTTGAGATGATCATGCTGAACTGAGAAGAGGTAGGAGAACCTCAGTGGAGGTGCGGAGAGGCACCGGGGACCCATGTCCGGAGTCCAGGAGGGAGAATGGTGCTGTGGCTGGGCTGGTGGCAAAGGGGCAGAGATGGACAAGGAGGCACAGGGCAAGAGTGTGGTGACAGGGTGGACAGCGGTGGGGACAGGCAGATATTCCAAGGTAAGAGCCAGGGTTCTGGCTGAACAACTGAGATGGGGAGACTTGGGGAGTGGCAGGGTGGGAAGGATGAAGAGGTCAACTTTTGAGGTGCTGAGTTTGAGGACCCTTGCGGGTGTGAAATTCCACTCCTGGGCATTCTTGTCTGGTTTCCATGAAATATGGGAAGAATAAATAAATTGAATAATGGCTGCTTTGCCCAGTAGAAAGCACTAGAACTAAACTAGAATAAGGGAGGCCTCCCCCAGCCCCGCTCCAGGAGGGTTGGGACTGGACCAGTGTGCTGAGCTGTTTTCACGGAATGGGTTCCTCAAACAGCATGCATCCAGCCCAGACCACCCTTATGAGTCCGGAGATTTCCTGAAATCCCTGGGCAGCTAGGTGGTCAGGAACACTTAGCATGGGACATCCAGGGAATGTCGGTCAAACTGACAGAGTCCCAGGCCCTGGGAACCGCCAGTGCAGCTGTGGTAACAGCATGGAAGATGCCAGGGCAGAGAGCCAAAACGCAGGGAGGAAGAGTGTGGCCCAGGCAGGTGTGCGCTAGTTCATAGGCAAAGCCAGTCAAGGCAGGGCTGCTAGAATCTGGGTTGGCTTCTCGGAGACAGAACTGGAGTGGCAGCTTCAATATTCCAGCAACGGTCATGACCTCAGCTGTGGGGTGCATGTCCAGGTTTGGAGTGACCCCCCACCCCCACCCCAAAGCAATTTCCTCTGAAAACTTCCTAAACTAGAGCAAGACGCAAGCCATCCCTATCTCCTAGTCATCCTGAGGACTTCAGGAGAGGGCTCAGGGCCCCAGCCTTCTCCAGTCACCCCAAAGACCAGTGAACTGCTCCCCCCACATTGCCCCTCAACTTGTCCCCGCCTCTGCAGCAGCCCTTCCCTAACTCCCACCCTGCAGAGGTTTTTTCGCATGTGCCTCACCTCCAGCCTGTGCTTCCCCCAAAGCAATGAGTGCCACCCACACGCGGCATACTGCCACATGGAGGCACTTGGGGTGTGCTGGGGATGGAAGAAATGCACGCCAGAGCAGACAGTCACCTGGGAAGGCACTTCATGGGTGGGTGGGGGGTACATGGGGCCTCAGGGCTCACCTGCTGGCTTCCTTCTCCAAGTCCCAGGCAAGGGGACTGTGATAAGACCCTCAGCCCAGCCTCAGTGGGCCCACAGTGGTCCCAGAGCTGACAGGCCCTAAGCTGGTGCGTGAGCCTGGAAGTCAGCTCCCCATCCATTAGGCCCGTAGCCCAGGCGGCTAATGCCGCGTGGACACTCTGCTCTCAGGCCTGGTATCCACTTAGGCGTTGTTAATATTTTACACGGCACAGCCAGAGGATCGATGTCTTGTTTATAGCTCAGGGTTTATGGGCAGTCATCGAAGCTCTCGCTGGGAACTGGGAAGATGCTCAGGAGCACCCAGGGAAACAGAGGCAGAGAAGGGTGGATGCCAGCCTCAGGACCCCCAAGATGGCCTCCTTTGCATGCTCAATTCTCGATCTCAAGCATTGGAGCCCCTGCCACGTGCCAGCCTGCATCTCATCCTCTCCTTTCAAGCTCCCAGAGAGGCTGGATTATTGTTCCCATTTTATGGATGAGGAAACTGAGGCTTAGAGGGGTTATGTACCACTAGGCTTTCACAGGTCACTGACGGAGGCTGAACCGGCACTACCTGGGCACAGGCTGGATCTTGCTCAGCACTTACGTGTGTAAATTACATTGCAGGAGGCTCTTTAACAGCTCTGCTCCAACAGAGCTGTTTTCTCTGGGGATTGTTAGCCTCCCTGCTTAGAACTTCTGCCTTTGGTCAGTGGAGAATCACCACATCCCAATCAACTGGAATTAAAAGCTATGCATTTACAGTTCCTTAAAACTATTGCCAACGGCTCAGACATTTAACTAGGCAGGCAATACAGTGAGGCTGCACTGCGCAGCCCTCTCCCACTCAGTTCCCACCAGAAACAGGCTGGTGTCACGGGAAAGTCCCCGCTCTGGACTCCAGCAGGCCTGGCTGTCCCTGTGCCCCTCCCATAATTAGCCCCCTAGCCTAGGTTTCCTCCCCTGTAAAATGGAGGAAGAGGAATGCCCACGGGGGAGTCCTTTAAGAATCACACGTAAGCCCAAAGGCTTGGCCCACATAGGCGCGCTCCAGGGGGCCCTGGCAGCCACACGCCGCGGCTCCCACCCCACCCAGGCAGCAAGCTCTGTGCCTGGGGCCGAGCATCAGCTGAATGAATGGCCGAGCGAGTGGCAGAGGCTCCTTAGAAGGAAGCTGCAACTGCTCAGGCCGTGAGTCCAAACAGGACTGGCGCTCACAGGCGTGGGGCCCCGCTGGATTTCTCCCGTGGCTAACGCAGCGGGAAGGATGAGGTGCGGGCCGTGGCCGCGCTGCCCGGCGG
>NW_012109807.1:9926431-9928182 GCF_000951045.1 Mandrillus leucophaeus | reverse complement strand
CTTATCGAACACACATTTTATGCCGGGCAGCACAGGTAACACGGAGTCTTGGCCCTACCTTTAGAGTAGCTCTGGGACGGTGCCCTCTGCAGGGAGGGTCCCTCTGGCTGGGGCAGAGGCAGGGAGACTGGGTGGTGGGACCCTATGGCTTAGGAGTGACCTGAGCAGCAGAGACAGCAGAGGTGTGAGGTGTGATGGGGAAGAGGAGAATGCCTAGAACCAGGATGTGCAGGGTCTGGCCCACTGCCCTTGCTCCTCCCTCCTGGGAGGTGACCCCAGACACTCTGCACCCGCCCTCTGCGCACCTGCCCTGAAAGCATCTCTAACTGCAGGGCCAAGGGGACCACCAGGAGCCTGGTCTTACAAAGGTGACCTTGGGGCCTGCTGGATCCGCAGCCATCTCTTGGCTTGGAGCAGGCCCAAAGGCCATTGTGATCCTTCCTGCTCGTTCTCTTGCTCTTCTTCCCCCCAACACCCTCTCCCAGCTTTGCTGGGGCCAGTGGTGATGCTGTGGGTGTGCTGCGTGCCCTGTTCCCTGGCTGGGCCTGCTGCCCTGTAAACTGCTAGTCCCTCAGGTCTCCTGCAGCTCCTTGGGCAGGCTTTCCGGATCTGGGATGCTGATGACAGTGATAGGAACCAACCTCTAGAGAGTGCTGTCTCCTTGGGGGCACTTTGTGCATATCCCAATCTTGTCCTCATCAGCAGGCTTGTTTCATCAGGGAGGAAGCTGAGGGCCAGGGAGCGGCAGAGCCAGGACCTTTCTGAACACCAGCACACCTGCCCCGAATGCATCTACCACTGCAGGGCCTCGGGGACCACCGGAGATGGTCGTGTGTGTCCCGGCCTCTTACAGGACAGGTGTCAGGAGCCCAGCGTGGAGGCAGCTGCCCTGGTCCAAGCCCACAGTGAGAGGACCCCTGCCCTGAGCCGCTGTGGAGACTGCGTGTGTGAGTGCGCAGGTCTTTCAAGGTAGCATCCGGCATGGAGGAAGCGCTTTCTTTTTTTATTATTATTATTATTATACTTTAAGTTCTAGGGTGCATGTGCACAATGTGCAGGTTTGTTACATAGGTATACACGTGTCATGTTGGTTTGCTGCATCCATCAACTCATCATTTACATTAGGTATTTCTCCTCATGCTATCCCTCCCCCAGCCCCCGGCAGGTCCCAGTGTGTGATGTTCCCCACCCTGTGTCCAAGTTATTTCATTGTTCAATTCCCACCTATGAGTGAGAACATGAGGTAGTTTTCTGTCCTTGTGATAGTTTGGGGAGAACAATGGTTTCCAGCTTCATCCATGTCCCTGCAAAGAACATGAGCTCATCCTTTTTTATGGCTGCATCGTATTCCATGGTGTATATGTGGCACATTTTCTTAATCCAGTCTGTTATTGATGGACATTTGGGTTGGTTCCAAGTCGTTGCTATTGTGAATAGGGCCACGATAAACATACATGTGCATGCGTCTTTATAGTAGCATGATTTATAATCCTCTGGGTATATACCTAGTAATGGGATCGCTGGGTCAAATAGTAATTCTAGTTCTAGATCCTTGAGGAGTCGCCACACTGTTTTCCACAATGGTTGAACTAATTTACACTCCCACCAACAGTGTAAAAGCATTCCTATTTCTCCACATCCTCTCCAGCATCTGTTGTTTCCTGACTTTTTAATGATTGCCATTCTAATTGCGTGAGATGGTATCTCATTGTGGTTTTGATTTGCATTTCTCTGATGACCAGTGATGATGA
>NW_012109807.1:9920089-9926381 GCF_000951045.1 Mandrillus leucophaeus | reverse complement strand
CTGGCGAGGAGCGGCCTGGGCCGCCGCCCCCTCCCGGCTCCGGAGGGTTGGGCCTGGGAATAAGGAGACGCAGAGGGCCCGGGCTCCCTGGAGCCCCAGAGGGGACGAAGCCGCAGCCCTTGGGCTGGGTGTGAGCGAGGCGCCTGGTGACAGCTTTAGCGGACAGCCCCTGCCGTCCTAGGCCTGCAGTCCGAGCGCCCCTGGTGAGGACACCAGCTTGGACCGCCCTGTAGTGGGAGGTGGCGCAGGGTGCAGATGACAGGAAGGACCCTCAGCCCAGGGCACTGGGCGGTGGGGAGAGATTTGAGGCCTCTGCCGTGTGATGGGGCTTCCCCTTTCGCCCCCCACCTGGTATCCAGTTCCCCCCGCCAAGCAAGGTTCAAGCCCATGGGATCAGTAACCAAACCTGCAGGCGCCACATTTCTGTCCCAATAAAATATTAACTGAGGAGACAGACCCACACTTGGATCAGACACTGACGGCCCCCTGGGGCCCTTCCATGGCACACCTGGTTCTGAAGGGGGCCCTGAAGCCTGGGATGTAGGTTGCCCCCTGTTCAAAGAGGCCCCGCACCTCTGGACCGTGGGGAAGGGGCTAGCTCGTCCTGTTCTCGTCCCTGCTGCCCTCTCCGAGGACATGGGCATCCTGCCTGCCCCAGCAGTCTACTGACCTTGCCGGGCTCCAGCTCTCAGTACTGAGACCCAGAGGCCTGGGGATGAGAGACAGAGAGCCTGCCCCTGCCTGGGAGCTGCCCAGCAACCCCTCGGGCATGGGGATGTGCCCGGAGCCCCTGTGAAGGGCTGCTGAGGGCGAGAAGGGGCAGGAAGCAAGGCTTCCCTCCATTCTGCCTTTGGTGTCCAGGGCTAGCTCTTTTCCCAAAGTCCACGGCCACATGCCACTGAGAAGCCACTGAACTCTGCCACCCCTTGTCTCTTGGTGACTGCGTGAGGCCCAGAGAGAAGGGGCTTGCTCCAGGTGGCTCAGAGGGATGCCACCAAGAGCTTTGGATTGGAGATGGGGAAGAAAGTGGCCCAGGCTGGGCCTTCACTCGGCCGGATGCTGGCCCTGGCAGGGGAATCTGTGACAGGGAACTTTGTGGGAAATACAGGTGCTGGGATTGGGGCAGAGTGTGGAGGGGTCAGCGTCCTGTGCTACTGTGCCTCAGAGGACTGTGCCTCCTGCAGGGATTGCCATCCCCTGTCCCCTTGTCCCATTTTCTTTCCCCATCTGGAGCCTGGGGTGGGCGTGGAGGGTGGCTGGTGCCCAGGGAAGCCGTGATCTCGCCATTGCTCTTCCCTGATCCTCGGGGCCTCCGGTGGCCAGGAGCAACAGCCAGCCTCACTTCACTTAGTACCTCAGACCTTCCTAACAGCAGGCTCGCCCACAGTCGGGGGCAGTGTGAAGTTTGCCTTTGTGATTTCTGAGGAGGGATTTCTTTGCAAGGTGGACAGTATGCACAAGACAACAGACGGTTTATTCCACCTGCCAAAAACCTCATTGAGGCTCCCATGAATCTCCGTTTTCTGGTGCATGTGCCCACTCATACCCCTGGAGTTCTGGGGTCTTGATCCAGTTGGGGGAGCTCAGAGCCTCAGAGTTAGCTAGGCCTATCCTGGGATCCTGTCGCCTTCATAAACTGGCTGTAAAAATCCCTGAAACAGTCCGAGCCTCAGTTCACCGTCTGTAAAGTGGGGCCGGTAAGAATCCTGCTCCCTAGGGCTGTGGTGGGCTCGAACCAGTGGGGTTTGCACGGATAGTAAAAGTGCAGGCTTTGTGAGCCATCCTTATCAGGGATACTGGCGATGAGTATGTCAGTGATACTCACAGTAACAGCACTGAGTGAGCCATTCTCTCACTCAGACACCCCCACCCCGTCAGAGGGAGGGGGTTGTGAGTTCCAGATGTTCTGTTGGTGGGGAATGGTGTCAGCCAGTCGAGGGCCTGGAAGCTCCCATTGGCCAGGCAACGTCTAAGGAACTGTCAGATGAGCTGTGAGGAGCCCAGGCTGTCCCAGCAGCCTGGATGTGAGCGATCCTCAGTGCCGCTGGGGGCCGGAAGGGGACTGTTGGCCCAGCTCCACTCCAAGCCTGCGCGTGTGTAGTCAGAGGGGCCTCTTGTCCTCTCTGAGCCTCCGTGGTTCTCATCTGTAATAGACCAGAGTTATGGTGCCCTGGGGATTGCTAGGAACTAATGGATCCGGGTTCTGGGGACGCAGCCTTCTAGAAATACATGCAGCAGTCAAAGAGGCTTCCTCTCTGCCCTGGGTCCCCCATCAGTCCCTTTCCCTGGATGACCTCATGGAAGAGTCACCGCAGTCACTTTTCCTGAGCACTAATGGAACAGGAGGCTCACCCCTTGTTCCATGGACAAGGGGGCTGAGCCCAGGGTGGTGGCATGGCTGTCCTGACCACCAGGGCAAATCAGTGGGCAGCAGGGCGTGGGCCTGGCCAGAGGCCAGGCTAGCCTCAGTGTGACAGACGCTGGGTGGTAGAAAGGCAGTCCTCATCCTGTCTGCTTAATTAGGATTTCTCCTTCCCTGGTAACCTACAGGATATCAGAGATGAAGAAGCTGCCTGCCATCCACGAGCTTCACCTCGGCAAGGGTGCAAGAGCCTGCAGCTGCTGGGATGGCCCTGAGGGCCATCAAGGGGATCACGTCTTGGCTTTGGGACCTGGACCCTGTGGGGCAGGGCCGGGGGTGGGGTCTGCATCTGAGGGGCTATGGTGCCTGACACTCCATGTTTAACACCGTGGGGCCCCAGCCCAGAAGGTCCATAAAGCTCCTGAAATTACGGGCAAGATTGCGTGTTTGGTGCTTCTTCCTGGAGTGCTGAAATACGGTTCTCAAGGGGATCTGTGTTCCCCAAGTGCTCGAAGGCTCGCCCCTGTGGCTCTCCGTGGAGCCTTGCTGGTGGAGGGTGTTGGTGGGCCCTGGCGGGCAGCATCCCTGATGTGCTGGTGACATAAAGGTCCTCCTTGTCCCTCTGTGGTTCCGGGCTCCTAGCACATTCCTCGTAGGAGCTGAGACTCCCTTACACGCTTGATTTTTCTCCACAGCCTTGTCACTCCCTTAAGATACTGGGTATCTCAGTTTCTTTATCGTTAGTTCATGGTCTTTCTCCCCCAGCCGCGGGTCGCATGAGGGCAGGGACTTTGTCCTACTCACATTGGCACCCTGTGCCTAGAACAGTGCCTGGCACCAGGCGGCAGCTCGGGGAGGACTTGTTAAATTCATGAGGGAACCTGCTGACCAAGAGGGGGAGCTGGAGCCTTCTTCTGTCCCCTCTGTCCCAGCCCCTGCTGGCGAGCCTGAGGCCAGGTCCTGTGAGAGCTACTGCCTGGATGGGCACAGAGCAGGGGGCCCAGAGCAGCAGGAGTAGGGGCTGCTGCAGAGAGCACAGAGGCTTGAGGTGGGGTGTGCTCAGTGTCGTCAGGGTAAGTGGGTAGAGCCAAGTGAGTGAGGAGTGGTGGCAGTGGAGGTGGGGGGCCAGTGGTCTCTTCACCGAGCTGCACATCGTCATTGTAATCATCTGGGAACTTTGAAAACTACCTGCCGTGCCCACCCTGGGGCATCGGACCCTAAATCTCTGCCATGCCCAGCCTGGGGCATCGAACCCTAAATCTCTGCCGTGCCCACCCTTGGGCATCGAACCCTAAATCTTTGGGTGGAACCCAGGCATGTTGATTTTTAGGAGTTTCTGCCCTGGGTCCCCCATCAGTCCCTTTCTCTGGGTGACTTCATTGGGGAGTCACTGCAGCCACTTCTCCTGAGCAGTGTTCAGTGTCATCAGTGGTGAGCGAACTCTGAAGCCAGAGTTGGGAGTTGAGGCGCACGGCCTTGGAGGACAGGGACTCTCAACGTGTGCTGTGGGTCAGCAGCATCAGCAGCCCAGGAGCTTGGTAGAAATGCATCTTCAGAGCCGGGCGCAGTGGTTCATGCCTGTAATCCCAGCACTTTGGGAGGCCGAGGCGGGCGGATCATGTCAAGAGAGATTGCAGTGAACCTGAGCGAACTCTGAAGCCAGAGTTGGGAGTTGAGGCGCACGGCCTTGGAGGACAGGGACTCTCAACGTGTGCTGTGGGTCAGCAGCAGCAGCAGCCCAGGAGCTTGGTAGAAATGCATCTTCAGGGCCGGGCGCAGTGGTTCATGCCTGTAATCCCAGCACTTTGGGAGGCCGAGGCGGGCGGATCATGTCAAGAGATAGAGACCATCCTGGCTAACACGGTGAAACCCCATCTCTAGTAAAAATACAAAAAATTAGCCGGGCGTGGTGGCGGGCGCCTGTAGTCCCAGCTACGCTGGAGGCTGAGGCAGGAGAATGGCGTAAACCCGGGAGGCGGAGCTTGCAGTGAGCCGAGATCGCGCTACTCACTCCAGCCTGGGCGACAGAGCGAGACTCCGTCTCAAAAAAAAAAAAAAAAAAAATGCATCTTCAGGCCCCTACCCCAAACCTGCAGGCTCAGAAAGTCTGGGCTTGGGCCCAGCAGCTTCTGTCTTCCCCAGGTCCAGGTGCTGGGGACGTACTGAAGCCTGAAGACTACTGCCCTGGCCAGGGGTGGACCTCCGCAAGGACATTTGCTTTTACTGTCGGAGAAACCCAGAGCCATCGGAAGGTTCCGAGCAGAGGAGTGGAGTGGCTTTGCCTTTCTGCAGGGTCCCACTGACTGCTGTGTTGAGAGCAGACTTGGGGTGCGAGGCACCAGGGGAAGCAGATCCTGTGAGAGGCATTTGCAGCCATTCCGGAGGGAGACAGCGTTGGGGTTGGGGGAAGTCTCCGGTTCCAGATGTATTTTCCAGGGAGAGCTGTTGGTTTGCAGTGGGGCATGAGGGGAAGGGAGGAGTCTGGAAGATCGGCCTGAGCACCTAGAAGGTACAGCGGCCATCTGTTGAGATGGGGAAGCCTGGGGCGGGGTGCAGGTTTGTGGGAAGGTCAGCAGCTCTATTTGGACCTGGTAAGTTTGGGATGTATTAATTTTCTATCACTGCTGTGACAGATTCCCACAGATTCAGAAGTGGCTGCAGTGGCTTCCCCATGAAGTCACCCAGAGAAAGGGACTGATGGGGGACCCAGGGCAGAGAGTCCCCCAAGAAACTCCTAAAAATCCCAGTGCCTGGGTTCTACCCAGAGATTTAGGGTTCAGTGCCCCAGGGTGGGCCTGGCAGAGATTTAGGGTTCAGTGCCCCAGGGCGGGCCTGGCAGAGATTTAGGGTTCAGTGCGCCAGGGTGGGCCTGGCGGGCATTTTTTAAAGTTCCCAGATGATTTGGTTTCATTCCTGAAACCAAAACAAGTTTACTATCATATAGCTCTGTGGCTCAGAGACCTGCAGGGACCTCCCTGACTCATGCCTGTAATCCCAGCGCTTTAGGAGGCTGAGGTGGGAGGGTCACGGGAGGCCAGGAGTTCCAGACCAACCTCGTCAACATAGCAAGACCCTGTCTCTACAAAATAAAAGGTCCAAGTGGAGCCATGAAGGAGATGTTGGGGTGTACGTGTCAGGAATTTATCAGAGTAGTCTGGCTGAGAAAGAATTTTACAGGCCACTGGCAAATGTGGGGATATAGCACTGTGAGACTGGGGGAGTCACCAGAGAAGTGGGTAGGACAGGCCAGGTGGAGTGGCTCAGGCCTATAATCCCAGCACTTTGGGAGGCCGAGGAGGGCAGATCACTTGAGGTCAGGAGTTCAAGACCAGCCTGACCAACATGGTGAAACCCCGTCTCTACTAAAAATACAAAAATTAGCCGGGCGTGGTGGCAGGTACCTGTAATTTCAGCTACTTGGGAGGCTGAGGCAAAAGAATCACTTGAACCCGGATTGCAGTGAACCGAGATCATGCTACTACACTCCAGCCTGGGCAACAGAGCAAGACTCTGTCTCAAAACAAACAAACAAAAAAAACAAACAAATAAGAAATGGGTAGGACAGAAAGGGGACCAGATTCAAGGGCCCAACCTGGGGCCCTCCAGCATTTGTTAACAGGTCAGGGAGAAAGAGCAGGGTCCGGAACGCTGGAGAGCTGTGTCCTGGAGGCAAGGGGAGGAGGGGTAGCCAGGGGAGGGAGGGAGTGGTCCTGGGGTCAGAGGCTGCTGCCCAGCTGGTTGTGGACTCAGAACATCCAGGCTCCAGGTCACCTGAGGACAAGACCCAGCACAGGACTTAGCAGCCCCTCCTGGAATCTCCATGCCCCGCCGAACAGCCTTCCCCCTAGCCCTCCCTCTCCAGTCCTCCCTCCCTCCCTAGCTCTCCTTCTCCTGCCCTCTCTCCCCTGCCTTTCCCCCCAGCCCTCCCTC
>NW_012109807.1:9913534-9915579 GCF_000951045.1 Mandrillus leucophaeus | reverse complement strand
TGTCCGTGGCTGAAGAGAGTGTACAGCCTGTCAGGTTGTTGCTTCAGTGATTTGGGGGTTCCCAGGCATCTGCCCCCTAAACCTGGCACTCTGTCCCAATAGCTATAGTCCCACCATTAGCCACATGGGTTAGTGAGCAAACACTGAGCGTGTGTGCTGGGGTGGGAGCTGTAAGGGCCTCTCAGCTGGGCGGGATTGGATTCTGACTGGGGCAGGGGTGTCTCCTAATGGGAGGACTGAGCCCTATGCACAGAGTGAGTGGCCAAGACTGTGCAGGAGGCAAGGCCCTGGGAAGAGAAAGATGCTTTCCATGTGGAGAACCTGGGTGGGGCCCTCCCCGACCACTCCACACGGAACTGATCCCTGAGGGAGAGCAGCTGACACCAGGCCCCTCCCTGGATGTGGCCATGTGGTCCAGTTCGCCTCCCCCACAAAGGGCCTTCTGGGAGCAGATCGGATTCAGAGGCCAGAGTGGGAGCAGCTGGCATTGGGCTGGAGCTGGGCATCCCGGCCTGCAGGCCCTGCCTAGTCTAGCTCACAGGGTTTCCCCCCATTCCAGCCTGGCTTGGCCACCTGCTTACAGGGTGACTTCTCTGTGTTTAACCTCCTTGAACCTCACCTTCCTCTTCTGTCGAATAAGGATAATCATACCTCCCAGTATCCGCTTTAGCCAGAGCGGGTGCTGAGCCAAAAACACTTTGGAAAAGTTGACAGAGGAACTCGGGTCTCAGAACTTCAGACAGGGAGGGCAAGAAGAAGCGGGTGTGGGCGGGCGAGGCAGATGCAGCCCCAACCCGGAGCTTTGTGACCACATCTGTGGCGTGAGGCTCGACTTTGGCCGCTGCTTCTCTTTGCTCAGCTCAGATTTCCATGCAACTCTCCACCAAGGGCAGTTTTACCCGGCAGGGACATCTGGCAACGTCGAGAGACATTTTTGGTTGTCACAGCTGGGGAGGTGCTACTGGCATCTGGGGGGTACAGGCCAGGGGTGCTGCTCACCGTCCTGCAGCATGCAGGGTGGCCCCAGCACAGCGAGGTATCTGACCCTGTGTCAGTAGCACCGAAGTGGAGGACGCAGTCCTAGAAGGAGCGCTGGCCGAGGGCTGGGAGTGCCACTTCACGTGGACAAGTCGCTTCTGTCTGAGTGGTTTCCTCACCTGTAAGTGAGGGGCGGGGAGCAGAGGCACCGTCTCCCCTGGGAACTCTCCCGGACCCTGCCCTCTCCCTGCCCCCTCAGGTTGTGTTAGATACGCGGCCCTCAGATTCTCTGTGTTCCTGTCCCGCCCTGCCGTGGGCTCTCTCAGAGCAGCAGGGGTGTGTGTCTCTACACTTAGAGCCTCACAGTATGCCCAACACTGCCCGGCAAGCAGCAGGTGTTCAATAAATGTAAGTTATATGCCACCATAACACACACTTATCGAACACACATTTTATGCCGGGCAGCACAGGTAACACGGAGTCTTGGCCCTACCTTTAGAGTAGCTCTGGGACGGTGCCCTCTGCAGGGAGGGTCCCTCTGGCTGGGGCAGAGGCAGGGAGACTGGGTGGTGGGACCCTATGGCTTAGGAGTGACCTGAGCGGCAGAGACAGCAGAGGTGTGAGGTGTGATGGGGAAGAGGAGAATGCCTAGAACCAGGATGTGCAGGGTCTGGCCCACTGCCCTTGCTCCTCCCTCCTGGGAGGTGACCCCAGACACTCTGCACCCGCCCTCTGCGCACCTGTCCTGAAAGCATCTCTAACTGCAGGGCCAAGGGGACCACCAGGAGCCTGGTCTTACAAAGGTGACCTTGGGGCCTGCTGGATCCGCAGCCATCTCTTGGCTTGGAGCAGGCCCAAAGGCCATTGTGATCCTTCCTGCTCGTTCTCTTGCTCTTCTTCCCCCCAACACCCTCTCCCAGCTTTGCTGGGGCCAGTGGTGATGCTGTGGGTGTGCTGCGTGCCCTGTTCCCTGGCTGGGCCTGCTGCCCTGTAAACTGCTAGTCCCTCAGGTCTCCTGCAGCTCCTTGGGCAGGCTTTCCAGATCTGGGATGCTGATGACAGTGATA
>NW_012109807.1:9909039-9911789 GCF_000951045.1 Mandrillus leucophaeus | reverse complement strand
TGGTTACTGTAGCCTTGTAGTATAGTTTGAAGTCAGGTAGCATGACACCTAGGAGGAGGCACTTTCAGAGTATACATTCGCCTCACTTCTTGCCTGAAATGACCCAGGCCACATTCCCCCACAGCTACACATCACTACCTGTGTCCTAGGAGTTAGTGGGAAGGGAAGATGCATGTGGCCTGCACTTGGTCACGTTGGGCGTCCTTCATCCTGTGCCCTGTAGAGTGAGGAGCCCAGAGGCTGCTGGCCTGGGGACTGCTGGGCCAGGCTTGCCAGCGTGGGTGGCCTCTGCAGGAGACAGTGTGAGCTAGAGCCGGATGATTGATGTTGCTCTAGGCTGGGAACCTGGGCAAGGCCCCTTCCTCCCCAGGTCAGTGGCTCCACTGTCATGTACCTAGACACAGGTGGTAGCATCACGGCAGTCTCACCACAGACTCGCCAATGAAGTCTTACAAGTCCAGTGCCCCTTGATGGGTAAAAGGGACAGTTCAGCTTAGATTCAAAAGGGAGTCTTGCCCCAGAGGCCTCCCCTCACCCCACGACAGTTCCTGGACCTTCTGTGGGACCCTATGGTTTAGGAGTGACCTGAGCAGCAGAGACTAAGTGAAGGCTGAGATCCCCGGCCCGGGACAGGGCTATGGAGCCCCATTTCGTGGTGTGCGGGACGCCCTACCCCAAGCCCTCGTGGACGGTCAGCCAGAGGCACCAGTGGGCAATTCCAGGGCCAACTGCACCTCTCAGGAGCTGAGCTCTGGTCCTCTAGAGGCCGGGCCCCTGGGGCAGTGGGTGGGGCTTCTTTCTTCCCTGGTCTCCACAGGCCTTATGGGGATGACGCAGTCTTCCTGCCCAGTGCACAGTCACTGAGGAGGGTATGATGTGAAGTCATGAGTGTAGGGCCACACCGAGGCTCTCAGTAGACCCAGGACTGCAGGAATTCCAGGGCAGGTAAATTCCCATCAGTAAATTAAATTAATAGTATTGAAATGCAGTATCTATGTCAGGAAGGCCATGAGTGTTCCCCTTGGTGACCACATGCGTACTTTTGGAAATATCAGATCCAGTCACAATCCAGCCTGGCGCTTCACCTTCCTGGCCTCGCCTTGCTGTGACTGGAGCCGGAACTGACTGGCTGTTGTCTGAGCCAGCTGTGCCCACCCCTGGCTTCTGTGTGTGTCAGGTACAGGCCGGGCACTGTGTCACACAGGGGCATGAATGTGCTGCAGTGCACCAAGGGGACCTTGACCAGCAGCTTTGGGGAGTACTGGTGGGGGGAGTATCTGAATGGAGTGTGTTCAGGAGGGATGGGAGCCGGGAAGCATGGCACCTCTTCGGAGTTTTGCCACAAAGGGGAACAGGATGGGTGACAGCTGGCAGGAGGCATAGGCTCGAGAGGTTTTTAGAGAATCTTCCATTGCTTCTGCTTCTCTCCTATGTGGCAAGCTGCAGGAGGCCTGTGAGGGGCTTTGCAGAGATACTGGTGCAGCTCAGAGAGGTTTCACAGGCTTCACCCATGGGGTGGCCAAAAAGTGCTTCTTGCCCAGTACCTGGTGCATTTCAGCTTAGTGAGTTAAAGATTTGGAGCCACTTTGCTGAGCTTTTGCACAGAGAGGACGACATGGGGTATAGGACAGGACCTGGACTGAGACTTTTACACACTGGGAAGAAAGCTCTGCTTGTAATCTGTCAGGCTGCTGTACAACTTTTAGACATCAAAAAGCCCTCATGCTTTTACTCCTGTGGCAAAATGCTTGTTGGACAGAGGAATTCAAACTTGATTGCAGCCCTCCTGGCTGTCAACGATGTGTTAGCCTGTTTTCTGCTGCTATAACAGAATACTACAGAGTGGGTAATGGTATTGTACAGAAATGTATTGATTTACAGTTCTGAAAGCTGGGAAGTATAAGGTTGAGGGGCTGGCATCTGGCAAGGGCCTTCTTGCTGTGTCATAACATGGTGGAAAGCATCACATGGCTGAAGGGCCCAGGGAGCAAGAGAGAGTAAGAGGGGCAAACCCACTCTCATGGTGACAAACCCACTGCTGCAATAAGGGCATTAGCTCATTCGTGAGGGCACAGCCCTCGTAAACTAAACATCTCTTAAAGGTCCCACCTCTTGCCAAGCATGCTGGTGCGCACCTGTAGTCCTAGCTACTCAGAAGGCCGAGGTAGGAGGATCACTTGAGCTCAGGAGCTGGAGACCTGCCTGGGCAACACAGTGAGACCCCCCTCTCTCAAAAACCAAACAATTTTTTTTTTTTTCAAAAAGGTCCCTTATCTTAATACTGTTGCAGTGGCAACCAAATTTCAACCTGAGTTTTGGAGGGGACAAACATTCAAACCGCAGCATTCTGCCCGGCCCACCCCCACAAAATTCATGTCCTTCTCACGTACAAAATATATTCATTCCATCCCGATAGCCCCCAAACGTCTTAGCTCATGCCAGCAGCAACTCCTAAGCCCAGAGTCTCATCTGAATCAGTTGTGGGTGAGACTCAAGGCATGATTCATCCTGAGGCAAATTCCTCTCCAGCTGTGAACCTGTGAAATTAAACAAGTTACATGCTTCCAGAATACAATGGTGAGACAGTTGTGGGATAGACATTTCCATTCAGGGAGAAACCGGCCAGAAAAAAGGGGATAACTGGTCCCAAGTACTTCCAAAACCAACCGTGAAGAGCAACATTAAATCTTAAGACTCGGGAATAATGTTCCTTGACTCCACATCCTACCTCCTGGACACACTGGGGTCCC
>NW_012109807.1:9905943-9908071 GCF_000951045.1 Mandrillus leucophaeus | reverse complement strand
AAAAAAAAAAAAAAAAAAAAAAAAAAAAAAATCTGCCTTCCATAAACATGAAGCCACTGGGCATGGACACAATTCAGCCAAGTTCCTTGTCACTATAAGGATGGGCTTCTCTCCAGTTTCCAATACCTTATTCCTCAATTCCCTCTGAGACCTCATCACCATCCATATTTCTGCCAACATTCTGATCACAGCCACTTTAATATCCGGGACATTTCAGACTTTTCCTACAGCTCTTCTCTTCTTCTGAGCTCTTAATGTTCTGTTCATGGTGACAGGCCTTTTTCTAGTCTGCTCCTCCAGACTCTTCCAGCCTCTGCTCACTACCCAGTTCCAAAGCCACTTTCCCATTTTTAAGTATTTGTTATCACGACACCCACTCTCAGTACCGGTTTTCTGTCTTAGGCTGTTTTGTGCAGAATACCACAAACAGGGTAATTTATAATGATCAGATATGTATTGGCTCACAGTTCTGGAGGCTGGGAAGTCCAAGATCGAGGGCTCGGCATCTGGGGATGGCCTCTTCCTCCTGAATCATCGTTCCATGGCGAAGAACAGAGAGAGAAAGAGAGAGAGAAAGTGAGAGGGGGCAAAGCCGCTCCTGTGATAATGGTGTTAGTCCATTTGTGAGGGTGGGGCCCTCATGGCCTAAACACTTCTTACGGGTTCCACCTCTGAATACTGTTACAGTGGTGACTGAATTTCAGCATGAGTTTTGGAGGGACAAACATTCAAACCACAGCAAATGGGGACTTTGATGGGGAGGAGGTGACCCAGGACTAGCCCCTGGAGAAGGAGGAGAAGGGCCGCGCTGGGGGAGAGGTAGAAAGGGAAATGACTGAGTTTGTTGGCATCACAATTTTGCCCTGAGCAATCTTCTACAAGTTAACATCTAAACACACAGAGCTGGAGCCCTGATCAATAGTAAAAGTCCAAGTCTCCTATAGACAGTGCTCTAATGTTACTTTGAAAAGCCATGCAGCTATCTTCTTGCCTTATCTTCCATTTCTGGGTAATTTTAACATCCATGTCCTGGTAGATGACACCAGCAGTCACTCAGTTTCCCAGGTCAGAAATACGGGGGTCATACTGGACTCTGCCTACCCCACCTTGGTCAAGTCAGCAGCTAGAAACTCTGGCTTCTTCATTCCTGACACCTCCCACCAGTTCCCTTCACTCCATTCTCTTCACTGTGAAACCCTGTGGCCAGAGTGACCATTCTGGAGTGGAAATCAGACAACCCTTTCTCTGCTTTGGGCCCTTCGATGGCTCTCGTGCCCACCTGTGCCTCGGCTCACCTTAGACTCCGTGCTCAGGTGCCCTTGACACCAGTTCACCTGCTGTCACTGGACCTGAGTCTTGGAATATTATCTCTTTTTCTCTGATTCTCCTGCCCACTCTGTGCCCAACAGGTACAAACATCAGGGAATGCTGGAGCCTGGGACAATCTGCAGGAGGCAGGCTCTGCCTAGAGGCATTAAAATTAAAGCTGGCGCCGGTACTCCATAAACTCACCCAAGGAAACATAGCTGGGAGAATCCTACCCAGCACGTGTTCCAGAGCAGCTCCCATGCACAGGCACTGTTCCAGGGCTGGGTACGGCAGCGAGGAGACCCGAATCCCTGCTGTGGTCACCCTGCAGAGGGAGAGACCAACAATATACCAGGTGTCTTAGTCTTCTCTGGCTGCCATAACAAAATAACGCAGACTGGAGGACTTAAACAGCAGAAATGTATTTTCTCCCAGCTCTGGAAAGAAAGTCTGAGAAGAGGGAGCCAGCAGAGTCAGTTTCTGGTGAGGGCTCTCTTCCTGGTGTGCGGACAGCTGCCTTCTTGCTCTGTCTTCATGTGGCCTTTCACTGCATGCACGTGGAGGCAGAGATAGCTGTCTCTCTTACTCTTTTTATTTTCTTTTTGTTTTTGAGATGGAGTCTTGCTCTGTCACCCAGGCTGGAGTGCAGTGGCGTGCTCTCAGCTCACTGCAAGCTCCGCCTCCTGGGTTCAAGCAATTCTCCTGCCTCAGCCTCCTGAGTAGCTGGGATTACAGGTGTCCGCCACCTCGCCCGGCTAATTTTGTATTTTTAGTAGAGATGGGGTTTCTCCATGTTGGTCAGGCTGGTCTCAAACTCCTG
>NW_012109807.1:9902526-9903538 GCF_000951045.1 Mandrillus leucophaeus | reverse complement strand
CTGTGAAATTAAACAAGTTACATGCTTCCAGAATACAATGGTGAGACAGTTGTGGGATAGACATTTCCATTCAGGGAGAAACCGGCCAGAAAAAAGGGGATAACTGGTCCCAAGTACTTCCAAAACCAACCGTGAAGAGCAACATTAAATCTTAAGACTCGGGAATAATGTTCCTTGACTCCACATCCTACCTCCTGGACACACTGGGGTCCCAGGCAGCCCCACCCCCATGGCTTTGGTGGGCTCGGCAGCCGCAGCAGCTCTCCCAGGCTGATGTTGCCAGCTGGTCAGGCTGTAGCTCTGGAGTCTCAAGGGCAGCCCAGCCCCTGTGGCTCCACAGGGCATTGTCCTAGCAAGGACTCACTGGAGTGGCTCTTCCCCTGCGGCAGGTCTCTGCCTGGACCCCCAGGCTGTCTGATCCAGCCTTTGAAATCCAGGCAGAGGCAGCCATGCCTCCACTGCTTTGAACTCTGTGTGCCTGCAGAATTAGCACCACATGGATGCTGCCAAGGCTTACTGCTTGAGCCCTCTGGAGCTGTGGCCTGAGCTACACTCAGGCCCGCTTGAGCCACAGCTGGAGCAGCCAAGGAGCACTGCGGTGAAATGTGAGGAGCAGAGTCCCAAAGGCAGTTTGGAGCAGCGGGCCCTTGGAGGGGCCCCAAGCCCATCCCCTAAAACTATTCTCCCCTCCTAGAGCTCTGGGCCTGTGATGAGAGGGGCAGCCTGGAATATCCTGAAATGCCTTCATGATAAGTTCTGTCTTTAAGTCATTTCTTTCTTCTTTCATTTTACTATATAATATGAAAAGAAACCACAGAGCACCTTCAATATTTTGCTTAGAAATTTCTTCTGCTGGGTATCTTGGTTCATCACTCTTTTTTTTTGTTTGTTTTTGTTTTTTTTTTTGAGATGGAGTCTCGCTCTGTCACCCAGGCTAGAGTGCAGTGGCACGATCTTGGCTCACTGCAAGCTCCGCCTCCCGGGTTCACGCCATTCTCCTGCCTCAGCCTCC
>NW_012109807.1:9893186-9896871 GCF_000951045.1 Mandrillus leucophaeus | reverse complement strand
AACTCCTGACCTCAGGTGATTCGCCCACCTTGGCCTCCCAAAGTGCTGGGATTACAGGCGTGAGCCACCGCGCCCAGCCTCTCTTACTCTTCATATAAGGCTACCAATCCTATGGGATAAGGGCTCAACCTTGTGCCCCCATGTAACCTTGGTTACCTCCTAACGACCCTGTCTCTAAATACAGTCACACTGGGGGTTAAGGCCTCAGCGATGAATTTGAAGGGACACAGTTCAATCCATAGCACTAGTAAACAGAAATCTGCACATGCCAGGGAGTGATAGCCCAATGAAGAGAGAAACAGATGGGGATAGAGAGAAATGGAAGTGTCCCTCTGAGGAGGAGGTGACATTTGAGCAGAGGCCGGCAATAGGGGCACCCTAGGGGGACAGCGTGCCTGGTAGGTTTGAGGGGCACCCACATGGCTAAGGTGGAGGCAGTGAAGAGAGAGACATGGGAGATGAGGTCAGAGCTGGGGGGCTGGGGACACTTAACAGCCATCTAAGGACTTTGAATTGTATACTGAGAGCTTGGGGGAAGTTGTTGAGCAGAGGCATACGTGATATGTTTACACACTAGCTTCCTCTGGCACATTTGAAGACTAGACTAACAGGGTCCAGGGTAGAAGCCTTGGGCCTGGGTGGAGGGAGGTGAGGGGAAAGGCGGGCTCAGAGGTGGAACACGTGTTGACGGCGGAGCTGGCGGGACTTCAACATGGGCTGAGTGTGGCCCTCCCAGAGCTCCGGCAGGTAGAGCTGCATCAACTGAGCGGGCAAGGCTGTGGGTAGAGCAGGTTTAGGGGGAGGCTCGGGAGCTCACTTGGGACATGTCCCCTTAACAACCTCCCCGACATCCAGTGCAGATGGCAAGGACGCAGGTGAGCCCGGAACTCGAGAGAAGCTGCCCACATCCCTGATGAAGGCTAGACTTCAAGTAACTTTCAGGTTTGGCAAGTTAAATGAGTAGCATCTTTTTCTCATTGTTCTCGTGCGTTTTCCATACTAATGATTTTGAATACCTCTGTGTGGGCCTTCCCGGCTTCCCCCTCTGTCAGTTGCCTTTTCACATTCTCTGACCCTTTCTCCTGGGATTGCTGTCTGCTTTCTTTTTTGTCCAAGCATCCAGGGTTTAATCCAGACCAGAGGTGTCTGTTCACGCCTCCACTTCACCCCATGTGCTCTCTCATTTTCTCTGGCTCTGGGAAAATGAAATTGTAACCAATTCAATAAACGTCTAATAAACATATATTTAATATGTGAGTTATAAAGAATAACATACTGAACACCAGTGAACCCACCCTCCCCTGTCCCAGCCCCATGGAGGTTCCCCTAGCCAGATCTGTATGTGTCATTTCTTGATTTTTGTTCTTATGATTTTATCTCTTATCTTCCCTACAAATAGAGGATTCAGTTGCTCTTGGCTTTGAATTTTATGAAAAATGGACTTATACTGGTTTCCCAGGACTGGTTTTTCGTTCAGCAAGATGTAACTTGCTTTGTGTTAACACAGTTCACTCACGTTTTCACTGCTGTGTACTATTTCATCAGGCGCATACACCACAATATGTATTTTTTATTTTTTCATTTTTATTTATTTAGTTTTTGAGACAGGGTCTCACTGTGTCACCCAGGCTGGAGTGCAGTGGTGTGACCGTTGGCTCACTGCAGCCTTTTGCCTCCCTAGCTCAAGCAGTCCTCCCACCTCAGCCACTTGAGAAGCTGGGACCACAAGCACCCACCACCACACCCAGCTAATTTTTGTATTTTTAGTAGAGATGGGGTTTCGCCATGTTGCCCAGGCTGGTCTCAAACTCCTGGGCTCAAGCAATCCTCCTGCTTTGGCCTCCCAAAGTGCTGGGATTACAGGTGTGAGCCACCTAGCCTGGCCTAAACCACAGTCTATTTATCTGCTCTGTTTTCAGTGGACATTTGGTTGATTCAAGCCATTATTGTAAAGAGTGCGCCCATGGTTATTCTTACACGTGTCTCCTGGGCACTTGGATGTAGCATGTATACTAGGAGAGGATTCCTGCGTCCTAGGCCCAGTGTTAATTTTATATAAAGTGTTAATTTTATACAATTTATATAATACATAATTCCTATGAAAATTGCAAATAGATTTCCACAGTGTTTGTACCAGTTCCCACATTCACTAGAGCCGTGGTCCCCAACCTTTTTGGCACCAGGGACTGGTTTTGTGGAAGAGAGTTTTTCCACGGATGATGCTGGGGGAGGGGATGGTAATGGGCATCAGGCATTAGTTAAATTCTCCTAAGGGGCGTGTGCAACCTAGATCCCTCCCGTGCACAGTTCACAGTAGGGTTTGTGCTCCTGTGAGAATTTAATGCCGCTGTGCATCTGACAGGAGGTAAAGCTCGGGCGGGAATGCGAGCAGTGGGGACTGGCTGTAGATATAGATGAAGCTTCACTTGCTCACCTGCCGCCCACCTCCTGCTGTGCGGCCCGGTTCCTAACAGGCCACTGACCAGTACTGGTCCTCGGCCCAGGGAGTTGAGGACACCTGCACTAGAGTGTTTCAGAATTAACATTGATCTACGTTGTTACCCAAAACCTTATTTTTTCTTTATTATTATTTCTTAGCAATCTAGGAGGTACTGCATTCTCATGCTAATTTACGTGTCCTGTTTGTTACCGAAATTGAGCCATCTTTCGGGTTTGTATCCATCTTTCTGGTTTCCTTTTTTGCTGATACCTGCTCTAGAAATTCCTCTTTCATCATTTGTGAACACTGCACGCTATCTTCTTCTGTTCCATTGAGTGTCTCACTCTGACCTTTGTTGAACAGCAATCTTTAATTTTGATGTAATCAGATTCGTCCTTTTTTTCCCTTGTGGTTTGAGCTTTTGAAGTTTTAAGAAGTCTGTCCACAACCTTAGGTTAACAAGAGGCTCTTGCACATTTTATTATAGCTCTATCATTTACCGTTCACACTGGGGTCTCTAATGCACCTGGAACCTACTTGTGCATGTGGGATGTGGAAGGAGTCTAGATGGGTTTTCTTTATATGGTGATCCAGTTTCCCTAACACCATCTACTAAACCCTCTGACCTTTTTTCCCATAGCTTTCATGAAATTCCCTCCTATACCTCAGTCTCTTTTTTGAGCTCTCTGGTCTGTTTGTTGGTATGTTTGTCTGTTCTTTTTTATTTTTATTACAATAAAATACAATTTTTATTACAATGACTATACAACATGTACCAGTGTCTGAGAGAAACTCCTCACTTATTATTCTTTTAGATTTTTATGAATTTTTTATTTCTCCATATACATTTCAGCATGTTTATCAAGCTTTCAAAAAAAAAAATCCAACTGGATTTTTTAATTGGAATTGCATTGAATTTACTTACAGATTACTTTGGGGAGAAAGGACATCCTTACATTATGTGGCCGTAAGATGGAATGCCTCATGTATTCAGAATGTCTTTCCATGTAGAGGTCCTTTGAGTTTTTATTACTACTTAGAGATACTCTTTAGTTTTATTGCTATTGTGAGTGTTTATCTTGGTATTTTTAATTATGTTTTCTAGATGGTTATTACTGGTGTAGAGAACTGCTATTGATTTTTGTATCGATTAATCTTGTATCTGGCAACCTTACTGAACTCTCCTGTCTGTTGATTCTTTTAGTCCCTCTAGGGACCATGTCATCTAAATAATGTTAATTTTCT
>NW_012109807.1:9889793-9891881 GCF_000951045.1 Mandrillus leucophaeus | reverse complement strand
CGATTCTCCTGCCTCAGCTTCCCAAGTAGCTGGGATTACAGGCATGCGCCACTGTGCCCACATAATTTTTGTATTTTTAGTAGAGACAGGGTTCCGCCATGTTGGCCAGGCTGGTCTTGAACTCCTGACCTCAGGTGATCCACCCGTCTGGACCTCCCAAAGTGCTGGGATTACAGGCATGAGCCACCGCGCCTGGCCCCTTATGCCATGTTTTAATTAAAATTACAATATTGACCACATGGAGATCATCCACGATCCTTGTGAGAGCAGTTTTCTTGGAGTGGAAAGTTCGAGGGAGAACAGGAAGAGAGGAGGTGAAGGCAGGGAGTTACAGGAGGTGAGAAAAAGGCTTGGGGAGAATACGGTGAAGGAGTTTTGTTGTTTTTAATGGAAGAAATAGCGGCAGGTGTGGAGTTTTCATCTTACTTTGTTTCTTGGTCCTCGGGAAAGAGGATTAAGTCCATCCTACCCTGCAGTTCGTGGGGTACCATCAGCCTTGACCCATTTATGGCCTCTCATTTGTTTTTCCTCTTTTACGCCCCCATTTCCCTCCTCCTCTTAGCTAAGTATTCTAATTTTTTCTAATTTAAATTAATGTAAAATTTACCTTTTTGGCTGTCTAGTTCCATGAATCTTGATACACGCATAGTCATGTAACCATTACCACAATCAAGATGTAGAACAATTTATGTTAATTTAATTTTTATTTTTATTTACTTACTTTTGGAGATGGGGTCTCTGTCGCCCAGGCTGGAGTGCAGTAGTGTGATCATAGCTCACAGCAGCCTTGAACTCCAGGGCTCACGCATCTCCCTCCTCAGCCTCCTGAGAGGTCAGACCACAGGCGCACACCACCACTACTGGCTAAGATATAGAACAATGTCATCACCACAGAAAATTGCCTTATGCTGCCTCTTTGGTAGTCAGCCTCCAGGCAGCCACTGATCTGTTCTCTTCCCCTGTAATTTTCTGTAATTTTATCTCTTCCAGACTGTCCCATACATGTTTCAGACATGATTTGCCTCTGGAGTCTGGACTCTTTCACGTCATTGCATGTGCAATTCATTCACGTTTTGCGTGTGTCAGGAGTTTGTTCCGTATTGCTGCTGAGTACCTTTCCTTGTGTGATGTACCATAGCTTATCCACTCACCGGTTGGAGGGCATTTGGGTTATTTACAGTTTGGGGCAATTTTGAATAAAATTGCTCTAAGCATTTGCCTGAAGTTGAATATAGTAGCTTTCATTTCATTTGGGTAAATAACCAGAAATGGGATTGCTGGGTCTTCTGGGAAAAGCCTCTTTATAAGAAAGTGCCAAGCTGATTTCCAGCGTCTCTCTCCTGCCAGCAACATAGAGTGGTTCCTGTTGCTCTGCATCCCCCCACCGCAGGCGCCCGACATTGTTAATATTTGTTATGCAAGTGATTCTGGTGGGTATATATTAGCATTTCATTGAGGTTTCGATTTGTATTTCCTTAATGGAAAATGATGCCAATCCTCTTTCTTGTGCTTATTTACCAGCCCTGTATCCTCTAAAGTGTTTGATTAGGTTTTTTGACGTTTACTAATTTGAGTCCTTTGATTTCTTACTGCGGAGTTTTGAGACTTCTTTATGTATTCTGTATATCCTTTGTCAGATATGCAATTTGCAAATGTAATATTTTCTCCCAGTCTGTGCTTACCTTTTTATTTAACAATATTTCTGTAATCCCAGCACTTTTGGAGGCTGAGGCAGGCAGATCACTCAGGAATTCCTGAGGTCAGGAGTTTGAGACCAACCTGGCCAACATGGTGAAATCCCGTCTCTACTAAAAGTACAAAAACTACCCAGGTGTGGTGGTGTGTGCCTGTAGTCGCAGTTACTCGGGAGACTGAGGCACGAGAATCACTTGAACTCGAGAGGCAGAGGTTGTAGTGAGCTGAGATCATGCCACTGCACTCCAGCCTGGGTGACAGAGCCAAACTCTGTCTTAAATAAAATAAAATAAAATAAAATAATAAAATAAACATAAAAAACCAATATCTTTATTCTTCTTTCACAAAATTATTTTAGCTATTCTAGTTCCTCTGTCTTTCTAGATAAATTTT
>NW_012109807.1:9886027-9887158 GCF_000951045.1 Mandrillus leucophaeus | reverse complement strand
CCTCATGTATTCAGAATGTCTTTCCATGTAGAGGTCCTTTGAGTTTTTATTACTACTTAGAGATACTCTTTAGTTTTATTGCTATTGTGAGTGTTTATCTTGGTATTTTTAATTATGTTTTCTAGATGGTTATTACTGGTGTAGAGAACTGCTATTGATTTTTGTATCGATTAATCTTGTATCTGGCAACCTTACTGAACTCTCCTGTCTGTTGATTCTTTTAGTCCCTCTAGGGACCATGTCATCTAAATAATGTTAATTTTCTCCTTTACTTCCTAATTCATACACTATTTATTTCTTTTCTAAATTTCCTAAGAGCAATGGCAAGACATTGATTAGTGGGGACTGTGGCCAAACTTGTCCCAAATATTAAAGAGAGTGTGTCTAAGCTTTTGCCATTAAATCCAATATTTTCTGTAAATTTTTTTGTAAATATGTGATTTGCAAATATAAGCAAATCAAGTTAAAGAACTTCCCTTTGACTCCTGTTTGCTCAGAGGTTTTTTTTTTTTGTTTTTTTTTTCTTGGTCGTTGTTTATTTTAATTATAAATAGACATGGAAGCTTATCAAATGCTCTTTCTACATTAAGATTTTCATGTGATTTTTCCTCATTATGTTCTTCCAGATAAAATCTCCTTGATCATGATGTGCTTTTTTTAAAAATGCTATTGGCTTCATTTAGCTAACATTTGGTTTAGGGTTTTGCACCTGTCTTCAAAAGTGGCATTAGGCATACATTGTTCACTCTTGCATTGTCTGATATGGTTTGGAGGTTTGTCCCCCCCGACATCTCATGTTGAACTGAATCCCCAGTGTTGGAGGTGGGGACTAGTGGGAAGTGTTGGGTCACGGGCACGGATCCCTCCTGAATGGCCTCGCACCATGTTCACAGTACTGACTGAGTTCTTTCCCTGAGTTCATGTGAAATCTGGCTTGTATACAATTTATGTAATACATTAGAGAGCTGGCACCTCCTCCCTTGCGTCTCTTGCTTCCACTCTTGCCACGTGACCTACTTGCTCCCTCTTCGCCCTCCACCAGGATTAGGAGCTTCCTGAGGCTCCCACCAGAGGCAGATGCCAGCACTGTGTTCTGTGTACATCCTGCAGAACCACGAGTGAAATAAACCT
>NW_012109807.1:9876825-9879422 GCF_000951045.1 Mandrillus leucophaeus | reverse complement strand
TTCTCCTGCCTCAGCCTCCCAAGTAGCTGGGATTACAGGCACCTGCGACCACGCCCGGCTACATTTTGTATTTTTAGTAGAGACAGGGTTTCGTCATGTTGGCCAGGCTGGTCTCGAACTCCTGACCTCAGGTGATCCACCCGCCTCGGCCTCCCACAGTGCTGGGATTACAGGCGTGAGCCACTGTGCCTGGCCTGTGACTTAACATTTGAATGCAAATTATAAAACATGATAAAGTTGCAGGACAAACTAGGCTAGTTGCTTGGAGTAACAAGTTTTTAAGTCACCGTTTTCTACCTCCATGCAAAGGATAACGAATTAGTGATCAGCTGTGCTGTAACAGCAGCATAACCCTGAGACTTGAGTAAACAGAAAAACTGAAGATCTTCTCCGGTTCCCGGCCACGTAGTTTTCTATGCCTGCTCGTAGTGGCAAACAGCAACTATGTCACCAAAAGTGAGGCTCTAACAGCATAAGAATGACACAATGGACTTTGGGGACTCTGGGAAAAGGGTGGGGGGGGTGAGGGATAAAAGACTATAAATTGGGTTCAGCGTATACTGCCGGGGTGACGGGTGCACCAAAATCTCACACATCACCACTAAAGAACTTACTCATGTAACCAAACACCACCTGTTCCCTAAAAACCTGTGGAAATAAAAAAAAAATTAAGTGGGAGTCATAACCATTTTGCCATCCTTCATTTCTCTTACAAAATTTGTGTCTTCGCCATCCCGTTTCTGTCTGTGAACACGTTTGTCTCCATCCAGACTAACAGCAGACGTACTCTAACAGTGTACGGTGTCTGTCAGCAGCCCTGGTTTCTCTGTGTGATTGAATTTGCTTTGAGTCCTGGTCACCACTTTGTCTCCCTCCTACTGATAATCACTGTTGGTTTGGTCACATTTCCACCTGCCCAGTGGCAAAGCCTACATCTTTGATGACCCTCCCTGTAGTCATCAGAGTTCTGACTGTCCTTCAGCTTCCAGGTAGCACCAAAAGCCCCCACCATCCTTCCCTCTCCCTGTTTAGCTCCAAAACAGATAAAAGAGACCGGAGCAAGGATCTTGGATCTCACTGCCACTGAAATTCAGGAGACACCTTTGCCTAAATTTTGATTTCGAATTGTTCATTACTGATCTATAGAAATGTGATTGATTTTTGTATATTGACCTTTTTGCTTGTGGGGAAAACATTGTTTTTTACCATTAAGAAGAGGCCGATGCGGGCGGATCACGAGCTCAGGAGATCGAGACCGTCCTGGCTAACCCAGTCAAACCCCGTCTCTACTAAAAAATACAAAAAAACTAGGTGGGCGTGGTGACGGGCGCCTATAGTCCCAGCTACTCGGGAGGCTGAGGCAGGAGAATGGAGTGAACCCAGGAGGCGGAGCTTGCAGTGAGCTGAGATGGCGCCACTGCACTCCAGCCTCAGCGACAGAGCGAGACTCCTTCTCAACAACAACAACAAAAAGAATGATGTTAACTATAGATTCTGTGTAGATGACTTTTATTAATGTGGGGAAGTTCCCTTTCATTCCCAGTTCTTTTTAATGAATGGATGTTGAATTTTGTCAAATGCTTTTTCTGCATCAATTGATATGATTAGTATTTTTTTCTTTTTTAGACTATCAATATGGTGGATTACGTTGATTTATTTTCAAATATTAAATTAGCCTCATGTTCCTGGAAAACGCCTCTTGGTGTGGTGTGTTATCCTTTTTATTCATCAAAGGATTCAATTTGCTAATATTTTGTTGAGAAATTTCACACCTGTGTTCATGAAGAATGCCGCTTGGGACTATTCAGGTTGTCTTTTTCACCTGGGATGAATTTGGGTAGTTTGTCATTTTTCAGGAATTGGTCCATTTTATAGAAGTTGTTGAATTTGTGTCTAAAGACGTATTCATAATATCTCCTTTTTAATCCTTTTAATGTCTGGAAAGTTAGTACTTATTTCCCTTGTTTCCTTCCTGTTATTGGTAGTTTACGTCTTCTCTCTCTTTTTTTTTTTTTGAAATGGGGTCTTGCCCTGCTGCCCAGGCTGAAGTGCAGTGGTATGACCATGGTTCACTGCAGCACCAATCTCCCAGGCTCAGGTGATCCTCCCACCTTAGCCTCCCACGCAGCTGAGACTACAGGTGCACGCAACCATGCCCAGGTAATTTTTTTGTAGAGACAAGGTCTTGCTATGTTGCCCAGGCTGGTCTTGAACTCCTGGACTCAACCAATCCACCTCCTCAGCCTCTGAAAGTGCTGCGATTACAGGCGTGAACCACTGCACTCAGTCCATCAAGTGAATTTTTAATTTTAGGTATTGTTTGGTTCCAGCTTAGAAGTTCCATTTTGTTGTTCTATTATATTTTTTAATTTTTCTACTAAGATTCTCGTCTGTTATGCTTTCTTTTTTTCCTTCAATGTGTCGATAATAGTTGTTTCAAAGTTCTTTTCTAATAATTCTAACAATAAAAGTCTAATAATTCTGCTTATCCTTTATCTCTTTATTATGGTCACATTTTCTTGCTTCTTATGTCTTTTTATTTTTTGTTGTATGTTGGACATTGTGAAAGGGATCGTGTAGGGAATGGATTGTATTGT
>NW_012109807.1:9851295-9876056 GCF_000951045.1 Mandrillus leucophaeus | reverse complement strand
CCATGTTGGCCAGGCTGGTCTTGAACTCCTGACCTCAAGTGATCCACCTGCCTCGGCCTCCCAAAGTGCTGAGATTACAGGCATGAGCCACTGCACCCAGCCTGTCATTGATTTCCACTCTTATTTTTATTATGCTCTTTCTTCTGTTTACTTTGAATTTAATTTGCTCTGCATTTTTTAGATTCTGACTCTCGAAGCTTATATCATTGCTTTTACACCTATCTTCTTTTCTAATAAAGGAATTGAAAGCAATAAATTTCCCTCTCAGCCCAGCTTTACCTGCATCCAGCAAATTTTGATATGCTCTGTTTTTTAATCATTCAATTCAAAATATCTCAAAATGTGATCACCTTGCAGTTTATTCTCTGACCTATGAGCTAATTAGAAACGTATTGTTTATTTCCAAATACTTGAGATTTTCTAAGTATCTTGTTCTGAATATTAACTTAATACCATTGTGGTGAAGGTCTGTGTTCCAGCATCTGATATATCTTGGTAACCACAGGATATGCTTTGGAAAAGAATGTGCATCTACAATTATACAGTGTTCTATAAATATTAATTAGGTCAAATTGGTTGATGGTGTTTTTCAAACCTTTTATATTGTCACTTGTCATACCATTTACTGGAAAAGGATGCCAAAATCTTGCAATTATGATTGTGACTTGTTTGTTTCTCTCTTTAGTTCTGAATTTTTTGCTTCAGGTATTTTAAAGCTGTTACTAGGTGATGTCTGTTTTAGATTATTCTGCCTTCTTGATGAATTAATCCTTGTATCATTATAAAACATCAAGCTTTCTTAATGTTTTTCCAGTCTTTCATTTTAATTGTTTTGTTTTGTTTTGTTTTTTGAGATGGAGTCTCACGCTGTCACCCAGGTAATGGTGCAGTCTCGGCTCACTGCAACCTTCACCTTCTGGGTTGAAGTGATTCTCCTGCTTCAGCCTCCCGAGTAGCTGGGATTACAGGTGCCTGCCACCACACCCGGCTCATTTTTGTATTTTCAGTAGAGATGGGGTTTCACCATGTTGGCCAGGCTGGTCTTGAACGCCTGACCTCAGGTGATCCGCCCACCTCGGCCTCCCAAAGTGCTGGGATTACAGGCGTGAGCCACACACCCTGCTTTAATCTATCTTTGTATTAGGAGTATCCCTCTTGTAAACAGCATCTAGTTGGATCTTGCTTTTCTAGTCTGAAAAGTCTGCCTCTTCATCAAAGGATTCTTACTATCCATCCATCCACGCTGCCGTGTGTACGTCTGCTCCACGGCAGTTCTCCCCAGTGTGCAGCCTCCGTATTTCACCTACTCATCCTGCCTGCCGTAAACCCCCGAGTTGCCTCCAACTCTCCCACCAAAAATGCTGTTGCTCTGAGCATCCCTGTGCCCCCGGGCAGGGGAAGAGTCTATGTAGGATGCTTGCCTGGCGTGGGATGCTGGTTTACAGGGTTTGCCTGTACTTAATATGACTAAGGATTCCAGATTCTACTGTATGTCTATATGGTGGTGGGAATGATCCAGAAGAGAGGACAAGATGATGAAGAAAGAACGGGAGACTTGCTGGCACCACTTGCCTGAGTAGGCGAGAGGGGTCGGGACCCACTGCAAGAGGCAGGTTTGCCTTTGCTGGGAGCAGGCACAGTTCAGCCACGGAGCAGGCAGGGGTGCAGACGTCTGCGCCAGGTGCAGGCAGGTGGGTAGGTGTGGGGTGAGGGCTTGGGGAAGTTTTCCTCCATGGCTTCTGTCTTCTCAGTGAAGTGGGAAGTAACCTGAGGGTAAGGATGGGAGAGGAGATACTGGAAACGTAAGGGGAAGGATGGTATGAAATAGTTATCTTGGAGACTGGGAGCATGTGTCGACCAAAGAAACAGCCCGCTTGCTGAGCAGCTTTCAGGATGCTCTTGAGGTTAGTAAGAGTGGGCAGTGCAGGCTGACTTTCCCACCACGCTCTCGGGAGAGGCCTGGGTAGGAAGCAAGCTCAGCACAGGACCAGTGCCTGTCACCATGCCAGCCACCATGGGCACAGGATGAGCGGTGCAGGACAGCTGCCCCTGAAGAGCTCGCTGTGCAGTGGGAGAGGCAGCAGCCAGCACCAGCCATGCGGGTGATTATGGATCACCACCATTCTGTGTGGCCCAGGGGAGACAGGGCAACGGGGCAGCAGGGCCCGTGCGTCCTGGGTCCGTGGGAAGGTGGCGATCTCTAATTATGAGAGGGTGCTGCTCAGCAAGGGGCGGGCACTCAGTGCTGTTTCAGCTCTAGCTTTATTTTGCATTGTAAAAGTGATGCATGTCACACCAAAAGAAATTAGGAAAATGTTTTTTAAAATCATAAAAAAGTGAAAATCACCTGACATCGCACCTCCCCACCAGATGTAGCCATGGTTAGTTAACAAGTTTGTGGGTTTTTTGTTTTTTGTTTTTTGTTTTCTTGAGATGGAGTCTCGCTCTGTCGCCCGGGCTGCAGTGCAGTGGTGCGACCTCAGCTCACTGCAACCTCCGCCTCCCCGGTTCACGCCATTCTCCTGCCTCAGCCTCCTGAGTAGCTGGGACTACAGGCGCCCGCCACCACGCCTGGCTAGTTTTTTGTATTTTAGTAGAGACGGAGTTTCACCGTGTTAGCCAGGATGGTCTCAATCTCCTGACCTCGTGATCGACCTGCCTCAGCCTCCCAAAGTGCTGGGATTACAGGCATGAGCCACTGTGCCCGGCCTTGTGTATTGTTTTTAAAGGACAGGTCTGATCCCTGCCCCCACAACCCTGGAGGTCTAGCCTCCTACCCAGGTGTGAATAACGCTCCTCTGCCAACTGCAGCTGAACAACGTTGCCTTAGGCTTTGAGGGCCAAGGAGGCACCCTCTGCATTCCTGGGGGACGTCCAGGGAGGGCCACATGGAGGAAGTGGTCTAGGAATTGGATCTTGAAGTTCAGGGATCCCTCATGCCTGTCTTGCTGTCTTTCCCGCTCCTGTATGCCCTCACTCAGCACCTCTTTAGGACAAGAGCAGCTCCCACCTTGTCCCACTGTGCAGCTGACAGGGGGGTGCACTGCAGGGGCTGCGATGGGGAGGCCTGCCCTGTTGCGGGCAGGAAAGCAGAGGCACAGCTCTTGCGTGGGCCACTCAGTCACACCCCCTCTGTTTGTGCAGTGCACAGCCTATGTGACTGTACATGGTAGTCATGTACGGAGAGTTCTTCCACCCACTATTTTGGCCCATGCCCTGGCCACACCGGAGCACGATGGAGGAGCAGGGCTACAAGCCTTACCCTCTCTCATCTGTGTCCCACTCCAGACAGCAGCGACGGTGAGCTGGAGCTGTCCGCGGTGCGCCACCAGCCGGAGGGGCTGGACCAGCTGCAGGCCCAGACCAAGTTCACCAAGAAGGAGTTGCAGTCTCTCTACAGGGGCTTTAAGAATGTGAGTGTTCCCCATTACCCGGGGAGAGGCCTTGGAGACCCAGGCCCAGGGAGACCTGGAAACTTCTCTGTGCCACAGTAAATATCCCAGGGGCCTTGAAGCGGCTTCTGTGTTGTGGGAAGCTGTCTGGCGGGGGCAGGCCCCGGAATGGGCGTCACTGAGGCCACCACGCTCCTCCCTCCGTGTCTCTGCTGCTGGTACAGAGGAAGAGGGTATGGGGGAGCAGTCACCCCCTTCCTATTCACCCCTGCTCCCTCTCACCCCACCCCTGCCCGGGCTTTCCACAACCCAGGCCAGGAGGTCTCAGCAGTGCCACGGGCAGCAGGCAGCCTCCAAGCGGGTGGAGAGAGGCCAGCCAGGCACCGTGCAGAATCGGGCTTGGAGCTGGGGGTGGCTGAGGGCTGAGGGGGTGCCTTCCTGCTGCAGGAGTGTCCCACGGGCCTGGTGGACGAAGACACCTTCAAACTCATTTACGCGCAGTTCTTCCCTCAGGGAGGTGAGTCCGAGGCAGGGCAGCCCTGCTGTGTCCCGAGTGTGGAGGGAGGGGACCCTCCTGCTGCCCCTTGCATCCTGGAGGCTTGGTGCGGCCCCTGTCCCATGGAAAACAGGGACTCCAAACCAGGACACAGTTAGCACCCCCAGCTGGGGTTGCCTGGGGTGGGGGATGAGTCACCAGGCAGCCCCGACACACCCCAGCCTGTTCCTTGCCCTCCCCAGATGCCACCACCTATGCACACTTCCTCTTCAACGCCTTCGATGCCGACGGGAACGGGGCCATCCACTTTGAGGTAGGTCCTCGCGGATTCCTCCCACATGACCTGCCCCTGTGGCTGCCGGGCTGAATCGCTGCCCTGGCGTCACTCTCAGGGCTGTCGAGAGAGCCATGGTCCTGGGTGGGAGGGATCTTGTGAGTCACCCTGGGAACGAGTGGATGTGGCCAGTGAGCTCTGGGGTGTTTGACTTTGCTGGGCCGGTACCACGTTCTCAGCCTTTTCTTCCATTTGAGAGTTTGTATCCAGCTTCTGCCCAGTCAAGGGAGCCCCCGAGGCACACACGGGTGGTAGTGACCCAGCAGGAATTTGCATTTTCAAAGGGATCAGGGCTTAACCCAGAGGCCTGGTTTGCTGATGGTGGGATGTGTGACCTCCATTTTCAGAATTTACTCCTTGTTACCCAGAAAATAGGCCAGAAATATCTAGAAAGCTTCCCAGCCGGAGCAGCCCCCAGGGCTCATCCCAGCTGGGCACTGAGAGTGAAGCCTGGAGTTACCCACTGGCGGAGGGAGAAGCCTGTCCCCCACCCAGACAGCTTCCCTGTGGGGCCCGGCCGGGCTCCTCCCAGCCCCACCACAAGGGATCGTTGGAGAGAGGCCCCATCTACGGAACCCAGGACTCTAAAAATAGCTGCAGGCGAAAAGCTGAAACCGCTTTGGGGAGGAAAACCTTGCTGAGAGCCGGCTTGATCGATATCCCGACAACTTGGCTTCCAGGCCAAGGGCAGCTAACAGGAAAGCACAGAGAAGCACATGGGGCCAGAAGGCCCCGGCCGCACGGGGTAATAATAACTCGTCGATAACCGGCGCGGGTTATTTTTATGCCGCGAGCCCGCTGGGCACACTGACGCTCCCCACCTGCCCTGTGACCACAGGACCCCTCCACTCTGAGCCACACGCCGAGGGCTCTGCACAAAGAAGCAGACCGTGTTTTCAAATCTTGTTTTCAGATTTGAAATACCAACCCCACAGCACACAGAAAGCACCCGGTTAGCATGGAGGAGCCTCAGGGCGGACTCAGGGTCCTTTCCCTGCCCCTTCCTCCTGGGGTCTGCCAGAGGAGCCTCCCACCCAGCCTCCCACGGCTCCACCCTCACTGCGGCCTGGTGCCCTCTGGGGCTTCCTCCCCACTCTGCTGGGCTGGTCTCCTGGTTCTGGGATCCCTGATCTTCCTTTCTCTTGCTTTCCTCTCTGTGTGTTCAGGGGCTCACCGCCCAGCCGCTTCCTATAAAAGAGGATGTGAGCTGTAACTTTGGAGCCTTTGAGCACTTGGGAGTATCTTTATTCTGTTCTTACTCTTGCTTGATCCATTGTAGGGACGAGCTCTCCCGGGGGTGCTGTTCTCCTTCAGAGCGGGGGTGGCGTCGTGCCCTGGGCCTCCTGCCTCGGGTGCCCCTGCTGACGCTGTCCCGTGAATGGGACCTGATTTTACTTTTTCTGTTTGGCTTTGCTTTTCTCTCAGAAAGTTTATAGGATCCTCTCTTTGCACCCAATTTGCTAAAATTTCACTGTGATCTATGCCTGCAACTAAACTGCAGGATGTTTTCACACGTTGTGCCAAGACGTGGTGGCTGCTGGAGATCTCTGCTTCCAGTCTGGGAAATCGTGTTTTCTGATTGCTCCGACCCGCTCTCCTCCGTTTTCTCCCATTCTTCCCGAACTGCCTGTGTCCCAGCATCGGCCGCTCTGGAGTGCACCTGTCATTACCCTCTTTCTCCCCTATGTTCCAGCTGTTTGCCTTCTCATTCCACTTCCTGGAAGATTCCATTTGCTCTCCCAACATTTCTTCTAAGTCTGTCATTTTGCTTTCTTATTTTTAATTTCCAAGAGCTCTTTCTTTTTTCCAGTTACCCCTTTTGTATGACATCCTATTCTTATTTTAGTGATGCAAGATTTCTGATCTCTGAACCTAATAGTTGTTGTCGAGTTTTTTCTCCTGGGATAATTTTTGTTCTTCCAAATTGCTTTTCTCTGTCTCTCTCTCTCATGGTACAAGCTTCCTCCAATCGCAAAAATCTAACACTTGAGGGGCCTCAGGGCCTCGGTGCATGGCCCTGTCCCTTGCACTCTGACCGTCCTCCATCCCACTTCGCTGGCACAGCCCTTTTCTCACCCCTTTCTTTCCGAGTAGCCTGGGAGGACCTTTCACCTTTAAACCTTCCAAGAGGTAGGGGGAAAACCTGCTTTCTACCAACTGCTGTAACAAAACAGTTGAAGTTATCACATGGAAACCATTTGAACTGTCATATTTTGTCACATTAGTAATAAAGTGTCACATGCCAAAGGCAATGGCCACACGCAGCATGTCATGACTCAAGAGTTGAGCACCAGGGTTGGGCAAGGCGGCCCTGGGATTAAATCCCAGCACTTCTGAAGGCCAAGGTAGGAGGATTACTTGGGGCCAGGAGTTAGAGACCAGCCTGGACAACATAGTGAGACCATCTCTGTCAGTATAAAATAAATTCGCCAGGCATGGATTACTCCAGGGGGTCCCAGCTACTCAGGAGGCTGAGGTGGAGGATCGCTTGAGGCTGGGAGTTGGGGACTGCAGTGAGCTGTGATGGCACCACAGCATTCCAGCCTGGTGACCGTCTGAGACTGTCTTTAAAAACAAACCACAAACAAAAAGCTGAGCATCATTCCTCTAGCTTTTTAAGCTAGAAGTTTTCAAGCACCTTTGCCATGCAGATGCTTGGCAGACTAAACATAGAGCACCTCCTTTATTAACAGAGCACCCCCAGACATCTCCCGAGGCAGCACGGCATTAAACGGTCTAGGACACCATATATATTTGAATGTCTTTATCTGACCTCAGTATCAGCTACCATGCCGCTCCTGACACACATGCAGACACATGCGCGTGCACTCACCCAGGTGCACACTCACAGGTGCACACACTCACCCAGGTGCACACACACAGGTTCACACACTCACCCAGGTGCACACATCCAGGTTCACACACCCAGGTGCATACACACAGGTTCACACACTCACACAGGTGCACACACCCGGGTTCACACACTCACCCGGGTGCACACCCTCACACAAGTGCACACACTCACCCAGCTTCACACACCCAGTGCACACACTCACCCAGGTGCATACACACAGGTTCACACACCCAGGTGCACACTGTTGCACAGGTGCACACACCCAGGTGCACACACTCACCCAGATTCACACTCTCACACAGGTGCATACCCTCACACAGGTTCACACTCACCTAGATGTACACACTCACCCAGGTTCACACACCCAGTGCACACACTCACCCAGGTGCACACACACACACAGGTTCACACACCCAGTGCACACACACAGGTGCATACACACAGGTTCACACCCTCACAAAGGTGCACACACTCACCCAGGTGCACACCCTCACACGGGTGCACACCCGTGCATGCGCTCACACGCGGGCACACACTCGTCCTGTGCTGACCTGAATGGACGCCATCAGTCTCTTAGGGAGGCTCTGCGCCTGTGGAGACGTGAATTTCAGTGGAAGCCACACAGCAACTGGAACTAGACCTGGGCAGTGATTGATTGTCACGCCCCGCCCTCTCTTTCCCCACAGGACTTTGTGGTCGGCCTCTCCATCCTGCTGCGAGGCACAGTCCACGAGAAGCTCAAGTGGGCGTTTAATCTCTACGACATTAACAAGGATGGCTACATCACCAAAGAGGTAGTAAGGGGCTGGGGGCAGGGGCTGTCCCCTCCTCCCCTCCTGCTGCTCTACCCCCCACCCCTCTTCCTCTCCCTGCTCCTGCTGCCCACCTGTCTTCTCCCGATCTCCATCCAGAGACTGGCCCCCAGGACAGCAGCCAGTGGGCTCTCCTCCTCTCCTGGGCCCTCGGTCCTGGACACCCACGTGTGGAGGGTGGGCTCACGTACCCTGCACCACACATCTCGGTCCAGCTCAGCAAGTGTTCCGGTCATCCTGTCTGACACAGAAGGCCTGGGGGAGACTTAAGTGGAGAAGCCAGAGGTCCTGGCCTTGGCCCCCACCGAGTGAAGGGGGCAGTGTGGTCCCTTAAGGCATGGGTGGAGATGGGAGCCTTCCCGCACAGGCCCACAGACAGGTTTCGTTTGGTCCAAGCACTTTTTCTGCTACATCGTCACATTTTGGAGATAAGCACATAATCCATCTCCTACTTCTCTGGGAGATGAGCTTGCCCTGGAGTCAGAAGCTCGCTCTGGGTGCCCCGGAAGCGGGAAGGCTCCTCTGTCCAGCTCGCCTGGCGCCTGGCACTCACTGGCCTGGAGGTGCCCTGCACTCTTGGATGCCGCCTGCTCCCTTTGGGCCCTCACAGCCACCCCAGCCTTGCAGCGGGCTCATGCCAACCTCCCCCTCCAGGAGATGCTGGCCATCATGAAGTCCATCTATGACATGATGGGCCGCCACACCTACCCCATCCTGCGGGAGGACACACCGGCAGAGCACGTGGAGAGGTTCTTCCAGGTGAGCGCATGCCAGCCCTGTCTAGGGAGAGGAACCGGGCAGAGAAGGGGCTCTCGCTTTTGGGCCCCCTCCCCCGGGCAAGTGCCTTGCCCCTCCAAGCCTCCCCACTCCTCATGAGGAGGTTAAACTTGCCCCTCCCATCTGGCTGGTTGTCAGAACCCCTGAGAAGCGAACTACACCACCGCTCTGCCCTGTGGACCTCATCTGGGGTCCAGGGCTGGGATCCCGAGGCAGCTGACCCCGGGCCAGAGCTCCATGCCGCCTGAGAGCTGTATGGCTCCTCCAGGAAGATGCTCTGGGAGAGGAGCGGGTTGGGGGCCTTCACCTGTATGCATGGGGGTACAGGGGCCGCAGGCTTTGCCTCGCGCTTGCTGGGGCCACTAGACATGGGCCGTCCTGTGACTCAGTTGCTCCCTCTGCCCTGGCTGCCTCTCAGGGAGGTGAGTGTGGGGACAGATTCTGGGAAACCCAAGCCCAGGAAGGCTCAGGGAAGTGGCCTAGGGGAGCAGGGGGAAGACGCGTGGAGCCTCAGCAGTCGGTTGGGAGGTAGCTATGAAGGGTTCATTGTGTGGCCTGGATCCAGAGGAGTCACAGGGGACAAGTCGGAGCGGAGGGACCCCACCTGCCCATCCATCCACCTGTGACTTCTGCGTCCTCAGGCCAGGGGCAGGGCTGTCTCTGCTGGGGCGCAGACTCACCTTGGGCGTGGCTTGGGTTGCAGAAAATGGACCGGAACCAGGATGGGGTGGTGACCATTGAAGAGTTCCTGGAGACCTGTCAGAAGGTAGGCGGCACGGGAGGCCGGGCCACAGTTCTCTACAGGCTCTGCTACAGAGGTGGGTGGTTGGCAGCGCCCACCCCTTGCCTCACCCCAGTCCCACCCCTGCCAGCCCAGGATGTGACAGGTGTCCTTGGCCCCTTGCCACCTCCTGGGCAGCCCCAAGCTCCACTTGCCCTCTTGTCTGAGTCTCCTCCTCCCCACCCACCCCTGTAGCCCACAGCATCCCCCCACTCCCCCCACACCCTCCCTCAGCCCTGCCCCTGGAGAGCCTCAAGTTAGGGGCAGACATGGGGCCAGCCAGAGGGAGAGGGTCACTGTGGGGAGGCACCAGAGCCTCTGCAGTGTTGCTGCTGGCCCTTCCAGAGAGCACCTCGGGGCAGGACACTGGGCCTCCAGCACCTCCACTGCCCCACTCCCAGAGCAGTCCTGGTCAGCCCCCGCCTCTGCTGGAGGCCAGCCGGGGTCCCTTTCATCAGCTTGTCCCAGACGGGCTTGCAGTCAGGAGTAGGGTTGAAGATAGGCTGTGCCTCACCAGCCAGGGACCTCGGACCAGCTACTTCACTTCCCTGTCCCCCAGCTCCCCTCCACCCAATGAGATAGACAGACAGGAAGTTGGTGCAGTCTCCGAGTCCCTGGCGGGAATCTGCTCAAGGGGGTCGGATTTGGAGCCCACCCAACACCTGACCGGCGTCCCTTCCTCTCTCCACACAGGACGAGAACATCATGAGCTCCATGCAGCTGTTTGAGAATGTCATCTAGGACACGTCCGGAGGAGTGCATGGCCATGGCCACCTCCACCCCCAAGAAACCTCCATCCTGCCAGGAACAGCCTCCGAGAAACTTTTAAAAAATAGATTTGCAAAAAGTGAACAGATTGCTACACACACACACACACACACACACACAGACACACACACACAGATACAGCCATTCATCTGGGCTGGCAGAGGGGGACAAAGGTCAGGGAGGGGCTGAGTCTGGCTGGGAGCCGAGTCCAGGAGCCCCAACCAACCCTCCCCAGGCCAGCGAGGCAAGGCTGCTTCTGGGTAAGCGGTTGACAGAGCAGGTCTGCAGGCCACCAGCTGCTGGATGTCACCAGGAAGGGGCTCAAGTGCCCCTGCAGGGGAGGGTCCAACCTCCGGTGAGCCCACCTCGTCCCGTTCTCCATTCTGCTTTCTTGCCACACAGTGGGCCGGCTCCGGGCTCCCCTGGCCGCCTCCCCACAGCCACTCCCTACCCACTACCTACGCCTCTAGAAAGCCTCTTACCTCAGGACCCCAGACGGACCAGCTGCGGGGCAGGGGAGAGGGGTGATGGAGGCTGAGCCTGAAGCTTTCTGGAAATGCTTTCCTGGGGGTCGCAGGACCCCCTGCCACTCCACTGACCTGGAAGAGCTGGGTACCAGGCCACCCACTGTGGGGCAAGCCTGGGTGGTGAGGGCCACTGGGCCCCATTCTCCCTCCATGGCAGGAAGGCGGGGGATTTCAAGCTTGGGGACTGGTCATGGTGGAGAATCCGAGGGCACTCTGTCCCTCCACAGGGTGGGATGAGCCTTTCCTCGTCCTAGTCCTGGTTCAGTGGGAATGCAGTGGGTGGGGCTGTACATACCCTCCAGCACAGATTGTTCCCTCCAAGGTCCTCTTAGGTCCCGGGAGGAGGCACATGGTTCAGGGACTGGCAGCCAGGGAGCCCAGGGCAGAGCTCAGAGGGGCCTGGGAAGGGGTGCGTCCCTCCTCTTCCTGCAGTGCCCCTCCTGTGGCCCAGCGGCTTGGCTGAGCCCTCTCTCCTGAAGCAGTGTCGCCGTCCCTCTGCCCAGGCTTGCCCCAGCCTTGCACAAAAAGCACAAGCATTCCTTAGCAGCTCAGGCGCAGCCCCGGTGGGAGCCCAGCACACTGCTTCTCAGAGGCCAGGCCCTCCTGCTGGCTGAAGCTCGGGCCCAGGAGCCCCGGTACGGTGGCCCTAGGGAAGAGGCCTGGGGAGTCTGCTCTGTGCCTGAGATCAGCAGGGCCCCAAAGCCCAGCCCGGCTGACCAACATTCAAAAGCACAAACCCTGGGGACTCTGCTTGGCGGTCCCCTCCATCTGGGGATGGAGAGTGCCAGCCCAAGGCTGGAGCCAGCGGTGAGGGCTGAGGAGCCTGTGGCTGGGTGGTCAGCAGAAACCCCCGGAGGAGAGAGACGCTGCTCGCACCTGCCCGGGCCTCACCGAGAAGGAACCTGGTCCCAGGCCGCACGGCCCCTCCGGGAACATTCCCACATAATACATTCCATCGCAGCCAGCCCAGCTCCACTCAGGGCTGGCCCGGGGAGTCCCCGAGTGCCCCAGGAGGCCAGCCCCAGGGTGAGCAGGGCCCTCAGAGGCAAGGCGGTGTGGTGGAGGCCCCTCGGCATTCCGGCACAGCGTGGCCTCCCCCACGGAGCTGCAGGGACGCCGGCTCCAGACTCCAGGCTGACTGGGGGCCTCTGCCTCCAGGAGGGCCTCAGCTTTCCCTGGCTCAGGGATCTTCTCCCTCCCCTCTCCCCCTGCCCAGCCCTCCCAGCTGGTGTCACTCTGCTAAGACCAAGGCCTCAGGAGAGCGTCCCCACCACACCCCTGCCCGCGTTGACCTCGGGGCCAGACTGGCTGCACAGCCCAACCAGGAGGGGTCTGCCTCCCGCGCTGGGACCAGACCGGCCGCATGTCTGCATGGCAGAAGCGTCTCCCTCGGCCACGGCCTGGGAGGGTGGTTCCTGTTCTCAGCATCCACTAATACTCAGTCCTGTATATTTTAATAAAATAAACTTGACAAAGGAGAGGGATTCCTGTTGGCTTTATCGCAGCTCTGAACTTCAGCTCAGCTTTTCTCACCCCTGCTGCCATTAGCCGCGGATCCTGCCCTGAGCTGTGCTGGTAAACGTTTGAGAGCTGGCTCTGGGGGCAGAGAACGCCCCTCAAATTCTCAGGCTCGCAGTGTGACCCTACTGAGGCCGAGTGAGGCTGAGATGCACACAGTGGGCCTTCGGGGCCTTCCTGGGACGCGCCAGCCCGGGAGCCTCCACACAGACCCCACAGGGCAGGAGGACTTCTTGAGGCACCATGTGTATTTCACCTCCAGGTAATTTTTCTTTCCCAGTTGTGGGAAGTCATTCTGGGTGTCCCCTTGGCTGGAGAGTGAGGGCCACGGGGCAGAAGAAAGCAGTATTTGCCTGAACACATCTCCTGGGGTTTGTTTTCAAAAGTGTAAGCCCTATAAGGACAATGACAGAGAAGGGACAAGAATGAGAGCCCGGGGGAGGGAGGAGGAGGGTTCCCCAACTCCCCAGTTCAAATGGAAGAAATTCAAACACGTGCCAAGCAAGCAAGATAAAAGGGAACTCACCTAAACACGTTACAGTGAATTGCAGAACACCAAAGACAGATGACAAAGACAGCCAGAGGTGGACTGATGGCCAGCTCTCCTCAGTGATGGTGATGCGGAAAGACGGGAATGGCATGTCCAGTTTGCCGAGAGAAAAGCAACTGCCAACCTGGAATTTTACACCAGGCAAATAAAATATTTTCAATGTGGCACGGTGGCTCACGCCTGTAATCCCAGCACTTTGGGAGGCTGAGGCGGGTGAATCACCTGAGGACAGGAGTTCAAGACCAGCCTGGCCAACATGGTGAAACCCCATCTCTACTAAAAATACAAAAAATTAGCTGGGCCTGGTGGCGAGGGCCTGTAATCCCAGCTACTAGGGAGGCTGAGGCAGGAGAATTGCTTGAACCTGGGAGGCGGGGGTTGCAGTGAGCTGAGATGGTGCCACTGCACTCCAGCCTAAGGTGGAATAGACTCTGTCACTAAATAAATAAATAACTTAAGAGACTTTGCCACCAATAGATAATAAAGAAAAGTCCGAGGGCTTTAGTTCATGTGGAAGCAAGGCGATCTCCCAGCTAAAAGGTCGAAGACGCAAGAAGCATGAAGGGTGTAGAGAGCAGTAAATATTGAGGGAATCTGAAGAGATGCAATGTTACTTGCAAAAATAGTAAAAAAAAAAAAAAAAAAAAAAATTCAGTATAATTTCCAAAAATAGCTAATGCAATATTTCTAGTTTCACTGCTCTCCCAGACCTTAGCACTTCGTCACCAAGAGATGGAGACTAGTTCTCCTGCCCTCAGAACTCAGTAGGACTTCATGTGACTGTCTTGATGACTAGAATGCGGCAGAAGTGCGGCTCACTCGCTCACATGCTTGACAGTTGGTGCTGCTGGCAGTAAGCTGCAGCATCAGTTGGGGTTGTTGGTGGGAACACATCTATGGCTCTCCGTGTGGCCTGGGCTTCCCTGCAGTGTGGTGACGAGGTTCCCAAGGGCAAGTGTCCTAAGAGAGAACCAGGCACGAGGGCACGAGCCGTATTGCCTTGGATGACCTAGCCTCAGAAGTCAAGTTTCATCACTTCTTCCACATTCTATTCATCAAGAGTCACATGAAGTCCTACTGAGTTTTGAGCGTAGGAGAACTAGTCTCCATCTCTTGATGAGGAAGTGATAAAGTCCGGGAGAGCAGTGAGACTAGAAATATTGCATTAGCTATTTTTGGAAATAACACTGATTTTTTTTTTTTAACACTATTTTTGCAAGTAACATTGCATTTCTTTAGATTCCCTCAATATTTACTGCTCTCTACACCCTTCGTGCTTCTTGCATCAGCCTTAAGCACACAGGACAGACAGAAGTTCCCCAAGCACCCTTGTGACGTAGTCACCCATCTGCCACAACACAAACCCCAGTTCACCGTTCACCAGTTGTGTGACCTTGGGCAAGTCACACAATCTCGCTGTGCCTCGGTTTTCTCATCTGTAAAACAAGCACAAGGAGACAGCCTGCATGACAGAATCAGGCTTCAATGAGCACCGGATGTTCAGATAACACATCCAGCTCCAGCAGTGGGGTTAGACCATCTCATGGCCTGGCGTTTGGGAACAGAACATTCCCTGCCCTGGCACTGGTTCTGCTAAACACGGCTGCCCTCTGCCTCGATTCTCTGTCTTGTGCAGCATCTTCTCTCCGTAGGGCAAACTCCCACCACCCCCAGAGGAGTTGACTGGACTGAGGATGGCCCTTTCTGCTGGGCACAGCTTTCCCCTGCCAAGTCTCTCAATGGCCCATGGATTGGCTGCCCCTGGGACAGGGTCAGGGCTGGTCCAATCCGCTCTGGGAGCCAGCACTCCCAGGTCCTCACTGGGTGCGGCTCCCACCCAGTCAATGTAGAAGTCTGGGTGGGAAAGGGGCAAAGGCAGGGGAATCCTCTTGCTCCCCTCACCCTGCCCAGAGGACAGAGAAGAGCTGTGTCCCCAGTCCACATCCCAGGTGACTGCTTGACACACGCCATATCTCTAAAGCCTTGCAGCATCTACAGCACAGGGCAATGCTTCCATTCTGGAACTTTCTGTGTCGTCTTCAGTATGTCAGTTTACCTTGCTGGGCCTCAGTTTCCCTTATCTGTAAAATAAGCAATGAGAACAACAAAATTCCTCTGCTAGGGCTGGTGTGATGATTCCGCGTACACATCTCCTCATCTCTTAAAGAACACAGGCGTCCCTCCTTCCTAGCCACTGACGTGTGCCTGCATCTGTCCCTTTTTACGGAACGGTGACTCACACCGATAGGCCATCAGAGAGCGGACAGACATTTCAGAAGGAGTTTCCAGGTCTTGGAAACAAATCTATGCTGCTCCCCAGTTCTCTTGGTAACCCCAAGGCCCATGTGGGGACCAGCAGGCTGAGGAGGGGTAGTCGGGGCCATCGGGCCACAGCAGGCCACTCTCACCGTGCGGAAATGGGGAGGGAAGGGGGCCCAGAGCCAGCGCTGGCACCTGGGCCTGGCCTGTCGCATTCACCCCAAGGGCCCTCTCGACAGGTAGGGTGGGAAAGGCGGGTCCCAGATGGTGGCCAGCGCGCCCAACCCTCCCTGTAGCACAGCTTTCCGGAGAATTGGCCACTCATGTTTAGAAGGTCCCAGGCTTCTCGGCTGCGGGAGCGATTTCGCAGGAGACAGGAGTGAGGCGCTCAAGTGCTGTGCCCCCCTCCACTGACCGCCGGGGGCGACGGGGCCCCACCGCGGCCTCCTGCTCCTCCCTCCTTCGGCCTGAGGAAGCTCCTTGGAAGGAACTTGTCATTTCCTTCACATCCCCAAAGATACGTTCCTATTTCTACTTCGCTCTCCACACGGTTTGCCCCCAAAACTGTATCAAGTAACCAGCGCACCGAGTGCACCAAGCTGGGTGCTGGGGACGGGCACGATGCGTGTCCCCGGCCTCATTCCCCGGGGCGCTCCTAAGAAGCCTGCCCCTGACCCGCCAGGCTTTCCGGATCGGACGAAGACAGCTTGCGAACGCCACTCACACCCTTCACAGGCTCCCGGGTCCGGAAGGCGGGAGACAGCGGCCTTCCAGGAGCCCATGGAAGGAGACCCTTGCAGATAACTGAGGCCTACAGACCCAGACTTCGACAGGACCACGGCCTGCCCCAGGGAGGCAGAGACCTTTCTGCACTCGCTAGGGACTCTGCGGCCTCTGACCCGTGCCCCGTGGCCCCGAACCCTCAGGAACACCAACGCTGTCCTCCACGTTCGCAGCCACCTCCCAGGCGCCCGAGGCTGCAGGGTGCTTCGTCCTCCCTGAGCCCTAATCATTGCATCTCTGCTTTGGGTGGGGCTTTGACCTTCACTCCCCTCACCTTCCAAGCTCTGCCTTCCCAGGTCTAGGCAAGGCAGGTGCCATTCCCCATTTATTAAACACCTTCACACACCGAGCACAGCTGCATCTTGAGTCCACAGGGAAGAGGCCGCAGTTCCTGCTGTCAGGAAATTCAAGTCTTGTGTGGGCAGCAGAAGGCAATGAGAACAGGCCCTGAAGGTGATGGGGCCGCGGATGCGGAAAGTGACCTCGGGGCACAGGCTGGGGACTGCGCTTGTGGGGATGCGATGGAGGGCTGGGACATCCCCGAGAACTGTGAACAGAACAGGAGTGAGCAGAGCCTTCCTTGGTGTGGGACATGTCTGCCATGTGTTCAGATCACTGAGGAGCCTTTGATCCCCGTCACCTGCCCTGACTTCCCTGGAGGGCACATTCCAGGCGGAGTTGTCTAGAGTGAGTAAGGCTTTGACACCGACCGCAGAGGACCTCTCTGACCCAGTTCTACCCTCCTCCAAAGATGGTTCTCTGATCTGTTCATTGCCATCATCAACCTTCTGGGTCCCAGACAAGCCCCCAGGTCCAGAGGCACTACTGCCAGCCCAAAGCAGGTACGGGGCCCTCCCCCAGCCCTCTGGTCCTTTCACCTGGGCCCTAGCCCCTTGGGTTAGGGGCCTACCAAAGGCCGGTCATTCCTGGAGAGGAAATCGCTGGTCATGTACGGGCCAGCTGCAGTGGCCTGGACTTTGTCCCAGCCAGCTGGTTGTCAAGCGAGTGTGCAGAGTCAGTTCCCTGCGAGGTGAGCTTCACAGCGGTCAGAGATTGGGAAAGAGCTTGAGGGTGGGGGAGAGGTGGGGCCCCGCTGCACAGGGAAAGGGCTTGAGGGCCGGCGACAGAGCCAGCATGGCCAGCAGCAACCTCATGCCTGAGTGAGGCCAAGACGATGGTACTAGAGAGAAACTCTCCCCACCCCGCCCACACCCCCGCCACTCAAACATCTCACGGATCCAGAGGGGGAACATATGGGTCTTGTTCGCCTTTGGCCAGAGCTGAGAGGTCCTGGCAAAGGGGCTGTGTACTGGGCGGGGACCTGTCGGGAAGGCCCTGTGTGGCCCTGGAAGGGAGTCGGGCTCCTCCTGCACAGTGCCAGAGCACAGCCATCTTTAAGTGATGGTGGCAGCACTCAGTGGACCACCATTGCCTCCCCTGCCCACCCCCACCTGACTGCTGCCCGGCCACCGAGGGCCATCAGTCTTAGCACTGGGCTCCCTGCCAGCCCTGCACACCTTTCTGTTCTCTCTGTTCCTCAAGCAGGAGACCCGGCTTCTCTCGAGCTCACCAGACCTGGCCGCACCTGCCTTCGCTCCTGCTCTTTGACCTGTGCAAAGAGTCCCCTCCGTTCAGCTCTTGACCAGCTTTGAACATAATCAAACCTGCCGTGCATACAGGATCTATGTCTACCCCATCTCTCTGCCTGAGATAAAAGGTCCCAGGAACTTCTCTCTCGCTCGTGGCCTTGGGCACCATGAGGGCAAGGAGGAAGGTCTCCTGACCGAGCACCAGTCTTCTGCCTCCCCAGCCTCCTCCCTCTTCTCCTGCCAGTAGCCCCCAGTCTCACTGGGAGACCCCTCCTCCACTCTCCATCCGTGAAGCCTTGGAGTCAGCTCTCACCTCCAAGGGAAAAGAGCGAGGCCAGGCCTAAGCCAATGGGTGCATTTTCCCCCTCGGGTCCCAGTGATTGGTGGGGGGTGGGCACATGACCTGATTACCATCGAGGCCCAGGGAGACCTTTGCTGGGAAGGCTGGGAAAGATGCTCTCTCCTCCGCCATCTCTGAAGCTGCAAAGGTGTCAGTCCTGGAGCTGTTGCTGCCATTTTGCCACTGTGTCCTCACAGTGACATGGAAGGAAGCCCGCAGGGGAAGCCCTGACTGAGGGCCGAAGAGAGAGGAAGCAAAACCTGGGGGGTGCAGCCCTGCAACTGCACCTGAAGCCACCTCCTCCCAATCTCTGGGCTATCTGCTTCTGCGAGCCAGGGGGGAGGCAGGGCTCAGCCAGTGTGGCTGAAGTCAAGGTCACAGGGAGGGAGGCCCTGGCAGGGCTCCCAGGAAGGGGCCAGGCACAGGGTCCTGAGCCTTTGGGGTCGTGAGGCCAGCTGTGGGGTTACACCAGGGTCGAAGGCCCTTAGAGACATCTCTCTGCTGGTGGGCTGCCTGCACTGGAGGGCCTCAGCCTGGGCACCCACCCCAGCCCAGCCCCTCCTCCATCTCCTTTCCTCTCCTGAGCTCTCCTGGCTGTGTCCCAGCTCAGGAACACAGCATGTGAAACCAGGCGGCACTTTTTCCCAGGTTTGAAAAATCACCAAATACAGTAAAACATCCAGAAACTAAAACTAAGGTCCCAAGGAGCCAGGAGCCCGTTAGTTCCTGGCAGCCGACCAGGATTTAGAAATCCTCAAGTTTCTTGCTTTGTGGACAAACTTTCCCAGCAGTAAACTTTCCAAGTAGGTAGAAGTGTGTTCTGAGCAGAGCAAACGGGCCCCAGAGGGGAGGAATCGCTGGCCTCCTCCTTTCTCCCCCACTGCGCCCCCACCCCATTCCCTGCCCACTACAGGGCCTCGTTCCCGCTGCCCCTGCAGATGTGGAAAAAGCGACAAGACACTGGTTGGCAGGGATGACCATCTATCCCATCTGTCCCACCCGATCCCCCATCTGCCCATTGCTTCATTCATTCATTCATTCATGGAAACAAAAAACAACAAAAAAATAAGTTGTGCACCCAGCACTGTGCCAGGGAATGGGGATAAAATGTCAGAATACCTGCAAAGCCTTCCCTGGTGGAGCCTATATTTTTTTGGAGACAAGACGTTAATAAATTAAATCCTATGAAAAGTATAAATTTACACCCGATGTCATGATCAGGAAGATGAGGCTCATGGTTTGGTGAGAGCTTTGGGCCAGGCGCATGACGTGGGGACTCCACCAGGGAGCAGCCTTTGAGCTCAGCCTGCAGGAGGAGGAGGAAGGGGCTGGGGAAAGTGGTGAGGGGTGGGAGGGAGACAGCACTGCCAGGGGCTGCAGCCAGATCCCAGGCGCAAATGCTGGGGAAATGGGAGAGGCCTGCAGGGCAGAGCCACCCCAAAGGTGTTGGCCTCAGCCTGACAGCAGCACGGAGCCACTGAGGAGTATGACATTAAATTGGTGTTTTGAAAACCCCACTCTGACTGAAACATGGACACCAGGTTGGAGAGGACCCAAGTGGATGCAGAGAAACCAGAAAGGAGGCTATTCTGTTTAGCTATTGCCACACAGCCACTGAGCTACATGTTACAAGGACGGGGCTTGACTGGGCCCGCTACGTGATTCTTGGCATGGTCTCTCATGACTGTTGCAATTAGACAGCGGCTGAGGTGGAAGTCAGTTGATGGTTGGAGTGTTCACGGCCAATAGGCATGAGCTTGAAGCCTCTGGAAGGCACTAACAGGAGAACCATCACAGCTGGACCGCTAGGATTTTGGAGCCAGTCTATACCGTCTCCTGGAGACAATCACTCTCCTTTTGAGAAACAGCCTCTAGCTTTGTTGTTGGGCTTTGGTAAAGACTGAAAACCTAACCATGGGCTGTCAGGTGACCACGTGGTCTGAGCTTCCTAAAACAATCTGTATTGTCTGACCCACCTAGTCATAAGCTGGACATGCCATCAAGTGGAAGTGGCAGACAGGAGATGGAGCTCAGGCAGTGGGAGGGGACAGCTAAGCTGCAGGAGCGGGTGGCCCAGGTTCCTTTGACAGCAAGTTCGGTTGCATTGCTTCCTCTCCCTCCATCCCTGCCTGTGGCTTTCTGCATGTTCTTTAGGATCAGTCTACTGAGGAAGAAGAAACTCAAGCAAGACCTATGAATGGATCTGTACAATCGGCTTATGCCACCCAAAAGTGACAAGCTGCAGATGGCAGCCCCACTCAGGGATGACTCTGAAGGGCAGTGGTGAAGGAAGTCCCCCCAGTGGATAGAACTTTGAGCAGTATATTTGGCTGTCTGGAGTAAGGAGGTGGTGGAAAGTATGGTGGCAGGAATGGGGTCTACGCGTGGTCTCAACTACATGGATTTCCCCGTCTCAAGGTGGACCTGGCTGACGCCACTGCTCAGACTCAGTCTGTCAACAACAGAGACCAATGGAAAGTCCCTGCTATGGCACCACTCCCCATGGAAACCAGCCAGCCAGCTGGTGCCAGGTTGATTACCCTGGACCTTCTCCACTGTGGAAGGGGCAGAGGTTTTCACCACGGGACACATATTCCCTGCCCAGCATCGTCTATGGACTATAAGGAGTGGGAGTGCTTCTCTCGCTAGTACATCTAATAACTCATTTACAGCAGTTTTGTTTCTTGTCCTGGCCACTTTGAGCTCTGCTGGAGATATTAGTACTCAAAGGGAGAGAGCCTCCCCCAGGAGACAGAGAAGTTAACACTGCTTCCTAGTCACTTTGGGTTCCTTATGCCACTGAATCAACAGGCAAAACAAGAGGGTTGATCCAGTGGCTGCAGTGATGGGTCCTGATGACGAAGGGGAAGATCTGGTTCCAAGGGGAATATGGTTGCTACAACAGACGCAACATTCCAGTGAGTTTCACCAGCGCAAAACTACAGCAAGATCTGGATCTCATGGTCTGTATGGTGGGAGTTTCTTCCCTGTATCTTAAGAGTTTGGCTGCTTTTTTTTTTTTTTTTTGAGACAGGGTCTCCCTCTGTCCCCCAGGCTGGAGTGCAGTGACACAATCACAGCTCACTGCAACCTCAACCTCCCTAGCTCAAGTAATCCTCCCAGCTCAGCCTTCTGAGTAGCTGAGACCACAGATGCACACCACCACGCCTGGCCAATTTTTAAATTTTTTATTGTAGAGACAGGGTCTCACCATGTTGTCCAGGCTGGTCTCAAACTCCTGGGCCCAAGCAATCCTCCTGCCCTGGCCTGCAAACTGCTGGTATTACAAGCGTAAAAGACCACGCCCAACTTGGTTACTCTCATACTAAGGTCCTTCCTTAGTCCTTAGAGTTCTCTTTACTTTTTACCAGCCTATCCCTCATGGCTCCAATCCCCTGCCGTAGTTGCTACCTCCTTGTATTAAACTCAGTCTGTTCCAATCCCTGCGTGATTTCTCTCTCCTGATCGGACCTAGACTGATGCGCTGTCCTGAGAGCCAGGAAGCAGCTGGGTCACCGATTAGAACCTAGTTGTGATGGACTGCACTGCGCCCCCTCCTCATCCACATGTTGAAGTCCTGACCCCAGGACCCCAGACTGTGACTGGATTTGGTGATAGGGCCTTTAAAGAGGTAATTCAACTAAAATAAGGGCTCTAGGGTGGGCACTGATCCAGCCTGACTGGCATCCTTATAAGGAGAGATTAGGACGCATAAAGAGACACAAGCGCCACGTGTGCATAGAGGGGCAACCATGTGCAGAGGTAGCCAGGAGACAGCGACCTGCAAGCCAAGGAGAGAGGCCTCAGAAGAACCCAGCCCACCGACACCATGATCTCGGACTCCTGGCCTCCAGAACTGAGGTGACAAATTGCGGCTGTTTAAGTCCCCCAGGCTACGGTACTTTTTGCGGCAGCCAGGCAGCCTGACAGCCTAGCTGTGGAAGGAATGCTGGGTCCTTCCCCTGTACTCCTCAGAAGTGAATTGCTAGGTTCCGCCCACAAGAAAGGCAATGGACATGGAAGGCTTGTCAAATAATTTGAGGACATGTTTTTTTTGGCTTTTTTTCTTTTTTTTTTTCTGAGACGGAGTCTCGCTCTGTCGCCCAGGCTGGAGTGCAGTGGCCGGATCTCAGCTCACTGCAAGCTCCACCTCCTGGGTTTACGCCATTCTCCTGCCTCAGCCTCCCGAGTAGCTGGGACTTCAGGCGCCTGCCACCTCGCCCAGCTAGTTTTTTATTTTTATTTTTTGTATTTTTTAGTAGAGACGGGGTTTCACCATGTTAGCCAGGATGGTCTCGATCTCCCGACCTCGTGATCCACCAGTCTTGGCCTCCCAAAGTGCTGGGATTACAGGCTTGAGCCACAGCGCCCGGCCTGAGGACATGTTTTTAAATCATCACAGAGGCCACAGGGGGAGTGCGGCCAGCAGGGTCAAATAGCATCTTGGCCTGGGATGGTGGGAAGTCCATCAGTTCAGATGATGTGGGGAGGTAAAGTTGCCAGGATGTGAAGATGCAAATGGGAATAGCGTGAGGAAAAGGCAAAGACTGAATTCTGGCTTGGGGGTGCTCAGGTGGATGGTCAGGGGATGCCATGACATCCTCTGAGATACAGAAGAGGACCACGTTTGATGTGGAAACATTGTGAGTTCATGTTGAGCTTGTGGTGCCTTTGAGACATCAAAATGAAAGTGTCCCATAGACAGTTGAGTTTATGAAGATGTACACATGTGAGTCTTCTTTCTATAGGTGGCAACTAAACCATCAAGCATGAAAAATGTGGCCTGAGGGATCCTGTTGAGTGAGAAGAGACATAAGTACCATGCTTTGAGAGGCGGCAACATTTACAGGTTGGATGGAGGAGAGTGAGTCTGAAGAATGACTGAGATAGAGGAGGAAAATTCAAGACAATGTGATATGACAGAAGACCTATCAGTGGAGACTATGTTTGGCTGCAAGGAACAGGGATGCAGAATAATGGGAGCTTTTAAAACCATAGTTTTTTTTTCTCTCTTGCATAAAAGGCCAACAGAGCATTGTTTGGCATTGGTTTGGCAGCTCAACAATCCTCAGGGATCCAGATCCTAGCTCCGGTAACCTGTCACCTCAAGGCCAGAGATGGCCCTTCATGCTCCAGCCATCACATTCACATTTCAGCCAGTAGAAAGAAAGAAGGGTGAAGAGTAAGGGCCTGCTGATTCTTTTTAAATAATTCCTTTAACTCCCAAATTTTCTGTTTAGATCTCGCTAATCAGACTAACTCTCATGGTCTCATGTAGCCTCAAAGCGTGACTGAGAAATGAATTTCTCTATTCTAGGCAGCCATGTATCTAGCAAATAAATGGGGTTTTACTGCTAAGGAAGAGGGAAAGAAAGGATACTGGAAGGCAACCAGTCACCTCTGCTGGGAAGCCACGGGAAGGCAATATTTAAAGCACGGGGAAATGGCCCAGAGAGGCCAAGAGTGCTTAGAGGTAACGATAAAAAGTGTCGTTTGAGCTGGGCGTGGTGGCGGATTCCCCTGTAGTGCCAGCTACTTGGGAGGCTGAGGCAGGAGAATCGCTTGAACCTGGAGGCGGAGGTTGCAGTGAGCCGAGATCGCGCCACTGCACTCCAACCTGGGCGAGAGAGCGAGACTCCATCTCAACAACAACAACAAAAGTGTCTTTTGGTCTGAGCACCATGGAAATCACTGGGGACTTAAGTAAGACGTGTTTCATTGGAAGGATGGGGGCACAGGTCAGATCGGGATGAATGAGGAATGAATGGGAGACAAGGAATCAAAGTGAAGATTCATATGGGAAGGAAGCTCCTGTGGGAGACCTTCCGAGGAAGGTTGGTGAGCGATGTGGGAGGGGCAGCTGGAGGGAAGTGGGGCCAAAGAGCAGTTTTGCTTTGATTTGTTTAAGACAGAGAGATCCGAGCAGGCGGGAAGATGTGCTGAAGAGGCAGAGTCCTGCTCAAGAGGAATAGGGGGTAAGTCTCAGTGCAAGGCAACCACAGTGCAGGGGCTCCTGTACAGGACTTGAGGCCTGGGAAGGAGGACGCTCCTCATCAGCGGGGCTAGCACACGGCAGGTGCAGGTGTGGAGGGTCTGAGGGCATGGGAGTAGGAAATGCCAAGTGAGGGCTTCTGTTTTCTCTGTGAAACATGCGACTTACCAACCAGAGCAAGGGAGAGGCAGAGAGAGGAGCAAGCCGCCTGTGGGGCTGGGCGTGCATTGAGGCAGTGACAAGGAATTCATGGCAAAACCAACCCACATCATAACGGTAGCCACGGAGAAAGCAGGGGTCAAAAGCTTTTATTTCCTCTCTGATTATTCAGTCACAATTGTCAATGGAAGAAGTCACAAAGTGTAGAAATTCAGCCAGGAGAGTTTTATCTCTTAGAAAGGGTTGCCACCTGCAGGCTGGCCATCCCACAGGTGGGGAAACGTGGCCTTTAGCAGAAACCAAAAGCAGGCACTTCGGAGGAAAAAGCGGCGAGGCTGAGGCGTATGCCCAAAGACAGGAACTATACATACATATTCAGTAAGTTATATGAGAGCCTTATGAATATTTATGAGGGGACCCTAACACATGCAACTGAATAACCCTGTGTGTTGCATAAAATCCGTGCTCACTTTGGGGTGGAAACGTAACATTAAATGCCTAAAGTTAGCCTCTAAGGGCCAAAAGGTAAAAGTTAGAACATTAGCCAGGCACAGTGGTGTGCGCCTGTGGTCCCAGCTACTTGGGAGGCCGAGGTGGGAGGATGGCTTGAGCCCAGGAGGCAGAGATTGCAATGAGCCAATATCGTGCCACTGCACTCCAGCCTGGGCAACAGAGCCAGACCTGCCTTAAAAAAAAAAAAAAAAAAAAGGACAAACAAAGATACTCAGTGCCTGACCTCTACAAACTGGCCAGAACTAGCCCACAGTCAGTGGTGTCTTGTCAGGAGAAAACTACTGAAGTCAGTCTCTTGTTCAGTCAAACCTATACTT
>NW_012109807.1:9848505-9851245 GCF_000951045.1 Mandrillus leucophaeus | reverse complement strand
AAAAAAAAAAAAAAAAAAAAAGGACACAAAGGTACTCAGTGCACAGCCTCTACAAACTGGCCAGAACTAGCCCACAGTCAGTGGTGTCTTGTCAGGAGAAAACTACTGAAGTCAGTCTCTTGTTCAGTCAAACCTATACTTATGCTTTGTGGAGTGGAGTCTGGAGGCATCAGTTAGCATCTGGCAGTTGGTGAGTTAGAACATTTATTCTTTTAGTGTAGGGGTATGTGACTTTTGCCTGGCATGGCCTTAGTCTTATTTATAATTTAATAATTTATAAGCCACAAAGAGTATATTCTGTCAGTCTTACGATCTCTGTTTCACCACCCTGGATTTGTCCACCATCCATCTGGACACCACCCTGGATTTGTCCAGCTCTCCACCATCTCTTGTCCTAGGTACAAGCAGTTTCTCCAAGGACGTGTCTACACCCAAGCAACCACCGGACTGTTTCCTGTCACTACACATTCATTTGCATTTCTAGTGTACTGTAGTCCCTTCTTATCCTTGGTTTTGCTTTCTGAAATTTCAGTTACTCAAGGTCATCCATGGCCCAAAAATATTAACTGGAAAATTCAGCAATAAGCAATTCTTAAGTTTTAAATTATGTGTTGTTCTGTGTAGCGTGATGAAATCCTGCACTATCCTGCTCCATCCTACCTGGGACAGGAATCATTCCTCTGTTCAGCTTTTCCATGACGTCTGCCCTCCCTACCCGTTAGTCACCAACGAGCTGGCCCCGTGATTAGATCCACTGTTGTGGTACCGCAGTGCTTCTGTGCAAGGCACCATCATCTGACTTCATAATGGCCCCAAAGCAAAAGGAGAGTGGTGCCGGCAATTCCGATATACCAAAGAGAAGCCTTCCTTTAAGTGAAAATGGGAACACTCCTGACTTAAGAAAACAAAAATCACATGATGAGGTTGCTAAGATCTACAGAAAGAACGAATCTTCTATCCATGAAATTGTGAAGAAGGAAAAAGAAATGTATACCAGTTTTGCTGTCGCACCTCAAACTGCAAAAGTTATGGCTACAGGGGGTGAGAAGTGCTTAGATAGGATGGAAAAAGCATTAGATTTGTGGGTAGAAGACGTGAACAGAAATGTATTCTGATTGACAGCAACTGTGTAGCACCAGATTAACTTCATCTGGATTAAATTTGATCACTGGTATGTATGTATAGGAAAAGATATGGCAGATGTAGTGTTTGGTACTATCTGAAGTTTCAGGCATCCTCTAGGGGTCTTGGAAAGTATCCCCCAAGGATACTCGATCTAAATGAAGTAATTCCATACATACTCATTTTTAATCTACCTTTTTCACTCTGACTAATTATCTTGATCTAGATCCATGTTGCATCAACAACTTGTCCCTTTTTATTGCTGAGTATTCCCTAGTGTGGCCACACACAGTGTTTACACATTCACCTGTTAATGGAAAACCAGGTGGTTTCCAGTTTGGAGATTTTGTTAAAAGGCTGCTGTGAACATTTATGTATAAGTCGTTGCATGAGCATATTTTTTTACTTCTCAGGTAATTACTATAAAACAAAAAAACAAATCCGAATTATGCAAGGAGAGAATTTATTCTAAAGGACTGTTGTGGAGGTGTGGGGGTGATCATTGCAACAGAGAAATGCTGCAGTGCCCACTGGCAACCTTCCCATATGATCTGCAAGTGTCTCAGAGGTTAGGCAAGGGGCTGATCTTGTATAGGGAGGCGTAAACGTGGCTACAAAGAACTGTTATGGGAAAGTGGGCTGAGCAAGAGGGTCACCACTGAGCAGGTCTTACCCTGCGGACAGCCTGTTCTCAGGAGGGACCCTCAGGAGGGCTGTGGGTTGGCACAAGCTGCAGGTGGGCCAAAGCTCAATGGCCTGGAAAAGGAGAGAATCCGAACCAAGGTTTGCTTACAGGCATTTTGTTCTTATTGATCTGTGGGGACAAGCAGTTCAGCTAATCATTTGTGATGCCAAGACTGGGAATTTAGAGGGTCTGTGTGTGGGCACAGATAAACAAGGGAGCATCTGGGAGTCTTATCCAAGTTATATGGGAAGTCACTGGTTCTTTCCAGTAGGGTGTTTTCTGGAACAAAAGAGTGGAGGGATTCCTTAACCTTCACTATGTCTAGGAGCAAAGGGCTAAGATAAAACTCAATACTGTGAAGAGTCAGGATTGAAATGGCTAGATCATACGGTAGGTGTATGTTTAACTCTCTTCATACACTGCCAAATGGTTTTCGATCCTGGCGGTACTATTTTATAATCTCATCAGCAGTGCACAGGAATCCCAGGTCCTCCACATTCTTGCCAATACTTTTTATAATCAGTCTTCTTTGTCCATTCTCATAGGTATAGGTGTGAGAAGGTGTCACATTGTGCTTGTATCTGCATATCCTTAATGATTAATGATGTTGACCATCTTTCCATGTCCTAATTTTCTATCTGTGTATCTTCTTTGGTGAACTGTCTGTTCAAATATTTTGTCCATTTAAAAAACTGAATTGTTTGATTTTATCTATTGATTTTGAAGTGTTCTTTCTACATTCTGGATACAAGTCTTTTATCAAATACAGCCTTTGCACATATTTTCTTCCAGGCTGCACCTTAGCTTTTCAGAAAGCCTTTGGGAGCTATGGCTTAGTGAAACTGTTGTGCCAGGTTCTCCTCAGCGCATCCCCCTGATCACAGCCACTCCCATAGGTTCTCTTTCTTTTCTTTCTTTCTTTCTCTTTCTTTC
>NW_012109807.1:9846073-9846888 GCF_000951045.1 Mandrillus leucophaeus | reverse complement strand
CGCCGGCGTCTCGCTCCGGTGATCTGGGCCAGCGGCCCTGGGTTCGCGCGGTTGTAGTTCCCCGGCTGGCTGCGGTCACTGGTGCCAGTGCTCAGGCGCCCGCCGCCCTTGACCTCTGGCCCCGCGAGCGCTAACTCAGCGCAGGAGGACCGGCCTCCGCCGCCAGGTAGGAGAGCCTGGCTGGGTCAGGCCAGAAGGGTGTCCGTGGCGCGGGTCTCCCGCGGAGCGCAGAACTGGGACCGGTTTCCCAGCCGCTTCTGACCACACCGACGGGGCGGACCTGTCTGAGCGCTCACTAACTGCAGGGTACGGAGATGGGCATGTGAGAAACTAGGGGACCGGCATGGGGGTTCCCGGCGAGTGAACGGTGGTTTGGGATCCGACGTGCACACCCACGTTTCAGGCTGCTTTTTCCACCTCATGTCGCCGCCCCTTTGCTTACGGACTCTTGCAGAGTTGGACTGAGCTCGGGCCGTGTGGCATAGTGGTTGTTGCGGAAGCCCCAGGGCCACTTTTTGACTGGCACCTTGGGCACCTGACGTCGTCCCCTTCGAGCCGCAGTGTCCCCTTCTGTAAAGGGAGGGCGCGCTCCCTGAGGGGACCGCTGTCAGGTTGGAATGAACCTGCATGTGTGCGTCACCTGGGAAGGCAACAGGCAGTGGGGCCTGGGGTTCTCCTGGAGCGCTGGTAACCAGCCTTGTCCCTGAGGCAACAGCCAGAGGGCGCCTGTACTTTCATCTTATGAAGTATAGCAGGGTAAAATACAAGCCTGGACCACTTCCCATGTGGTGTGCAGGGAACTAGGGTAAAATACA
>NW_012109807.1:9842471-9844115 GCF_000951045.1 Mandrillus leucophaeus | reverse complement strand
TCCCACTGCCCAGGGCTTGCAATATTAATGTTTTTCTGTCTGTCTTCCCAGTGTTTCTCCACTCCTGCATATGTTTATACTGTACATACACTTATCTTTTACTTAAGACTCCATCGGGAGCATTTTTTCATGCCATTAAAGATTCTCCCTGACATATTTAGGTTACCACGGAGTTTGTTATATAGGTTAGTTTACTCCCGATTACCTTATTGCTGGATACTGTTTCTAGTTTTCGGCTTCTATAAATAAATGTTGCAATAAACATCCTTATATAGAAAAGGCTTTGCATGTCCATTAATACATTATTATTTCCTTTGAATAAACCCTTAGAATTTAAATATGTCAGAGTATAGGCAGTATTTCAAAACTTTTGAAAAATTCTGCCAAATGGCCTTTTAAAAGATGGTAAAAGCAACTCACACATCCACCAGTAGTGTATATACCCTTATTAACACTGGTTACTTTTTCTGTCTGATTTTTATTTTAGAAATGTCTTGGAAATTATAGAAAAGCTAGGAAAGTAACACAGTGAACGCTCAGATAACTTTTCCATCTGATTTCATGGTAAACATTTGGTCATATTTCATTTTTCTCCTTGCCTTCTCCCTGCCCTCCACATGGCAAACATTCACTTTTTTTTTTTTTTTTTTGCAGGGGGTGGGGTGAAGGAGACCTTTTAAAACACATTGGGAATATTAAGACAATTTAGTGAGAAAAACTTAAATAGGCATCTCCTAAGAATAAGGACAGTGGCTGGCATGACCATCCCACCATTATCACTACCAAGAAAATTAACTTGAATAATATTTAATATAAAATCCAGTTGCCCCAATTCCCAATCAGAAGTACTGCTGACTGCCCCAAAGGTAACTTTTAATTTGCTTACTTTTTTTATTGCTCCTTGATCAACCAAGGCCACACACTGTATTGTTTTATCTCTTTAGTGGTTTCAATCTAGGACAGGGTTCCATAGACCTTTTCTTAAAGGGCTGTTTTAGTCTGTTCTCACACTGCTGATAGACATACCTGAGACTGGGCAATTTACCAAAAAAGAAAAAAAAAAAAAAAAGAGGTTTAATTGGACTTACAGTTCCACGTGATTGGGGAAGCCTCAAAATCATGGCAGAAGGCAAAGAGGAGCAAGTCACATCTTACGTGGATAGCAGCAGGCAGAAAAGAGCTTGTGCAGAGAGACTGCCATTTTTAAAACCGTCAGATCTCGTGAGACCCATTCACTGTCGTGAGAACAGCACGGGAAAGACCTGCCCCTAGGATTCAGTCATCTCCTACCGGGGCTTCCCAAAATATGTTGGAATTATGGGAGCCACAAGATGAGATTTGGGTAGGGACACAGCTAAACCATATTGGAATTATGGGAGCTACAAGATGAGATTTGGGTAGGGACACAGCTAAACCATATCAAGGGCAAGTTAGTAAATATTAGGCTTTGAGTGTCAGATGGTCTCTTTTGCAGCAATTCAACTCTGCTGTTGTAGTGTGAAAACCACCAGGGACGATACAGAAATGAATGGTGGGTTTCCATTCAAACTGTTACAGCAGACAGTGAGCTGGCCATAGTTTGCCAACTCCTGATCTCAAACATGCTCCCTGCCCTTTCCTTGAAGAATCCAGTTGTCTCATAGC
>NW_012109807.1:9840108-9842421 GCF_000951045.1 Mandrillus leucophaeus | reverse complement strand
CCCCACGCCCTCCCTCGTCACTGGGCCATCGCAAGGGCGTTCTGAGCTCAGTGTTCAGCCTGCTGGAGCCAGCTCTTGCTCAGTAGTACATTCAACAGAAACTCTAGGGGATTATACACTCAGTAATAATGGTGGCCTTGGAAAAAAAAAGTTAATGTGCATGTTTTCCTGATTACAAAAGCAATACACCTTCACTGTAGGTAAAATAGAGATAAACATTTAAAAATTACGTCACCATAGTCCCACTGCCCAGGGCTTGCAATATTAATGTTTTTCTGTCTGTCTTCCCAGTGTTTCTCCACTCCTGCATATGTTTATACTGTACATTTATCTTTTACTTAAGACTCCATCGGGAGCATTTTTTCATGCCATTAAATATTCTCCCTGACATATTTAGGTTACCACGGAGTTTTGTGTTGTACAGGGTAGTTTATATTCCTGAGTACCTTACTGCTGGATACTGTTTCCAGGTTTTGGCTTCTATAAATAAATGTCGCAATGAACATCCTTATGTAGAAAAGACTTTGCATGTTCATTAATACATTATCACTTCCTTTTTTGGGGTTTTTTTTATTTTTGAGATGGAGTCTTGCTCTGTTGCCAGGCTGGAGTGCAGTGGTGCTATCTTGTTTCACTGCAACCTCCACCTGCTAGGTTCAAGTGATTCTCCTGCTTCAGCCTCCTGAGTAGCTGGAACTAAAGGCGCATGCCACCACGCCTAGCTAGTTTTTCTATTTTTAGTAGAGATGGAGTTTTACCATGTTGGCCAGGATGGTCTCAATCTCCTGGCCTTGTGATCTGCCCACCTCAGCCTCCCAAAGTGCTGGGATTACAGGTGTGAGCCACCATACCTTGCCTTAGTATTTCCTTTGAATAAACTCTTAGGATTTGAATATATCAAACTATAGGCAGTATTTCAAAACTTTTAAGAAAATCTCCCAACTGTCCTTTAAGCAAATTGTAAAAGCAACTTACACTTCCATCAATAGCGTATATACCCTAATACTAGTTACTTTTTCTCTCAAACTTTTATTTTAGAAATGTCTTGGAAATTGTAGAAAAGCTGAAAACATAATACAGTGAATGCTCATATACTTTTCACCTGGTTTCACTGTAAATATTTTGCTGTATTTGCTTTCTCTCCCTTGCCCTCTCCCTGCCCTCCACGTGGCAAACACATTTTTCTTTATTTTTTGCATGGATGGGGTGAAGGAGACCTTTGAAAACACATTACAAATATTAAGACAATTTAGTCATAAAAGCTTAAATAGACATAAGGACAATGGCTTGCATGACCATACCATTATCACAGCCAAGAAAATTAACTTGAATAATATTTAACATGAAACCTAGTTGCCACAAAGATGACTTTTAATTTGGTTACTTTGTTGCTCTGTGATCAACTAAGGCCACACACTGTATTCAGTTACATCTCTTTAGTAGTTTTAACCTAGAACATGGTTCCATAGACTTTTACTTAAAGGGCTGTATGAGTCTGTGTTCATGCTGCTGATAGACATATCCCAGACTGGGTCATTTACAAAATAAAGAGGTTTAATTGGACTTACAGTTCCATGTGGCTGGGGAAGCCTATCATGGTGGAAGGTAAAGAGGAGCAAGTCACATCTTACGCAGATAGCAGCAGGCAGAAAAGAGCTTGTGCAGAGAGACTCTCATTTTTAAAACCGTCAGCTCTCGTGAGACCCATTCACTGTTGTGAGAACAGCGCAGGAAAGACCCGCCCCCAGGATTCAGTCATCTCCCACCAGGGCTTCCCACGATATGTTGGAATTATGGGAGCTACAAGATGAGATTTGGGTAGGGAAACAGCTAAACCATATCAAGGGCCAATTAGTAAATATTAGGCTTTGAGTGTCAGATGGTCTCTTTTGCAGCAATTCAACTCTGCTGTTGTAGTGTGAAAACCACCAGGGATGATACAGAAATGAATGGTGGGTTTCCATTCAAACTGTTACAGCAGACGGTGAGCTGGCCATAGTTTGCCAAATCCTGATCTCAAACATGCTCCCTGCCCTTTCCTTGAAGAATCCAGTTGTCTCATAGCATGTTTCACAGCCTGGGTTTGTCTGGTTGTTTCTTCATGATTAGTGTCAGGGTAAGCATTTTCATCAAGAGGTCTACAAAGATGTTATACATTTCCCATTGCATCCCACTGGGAGGCTCATGTCAGTGGTCCGAGAATTTGACCACTTGGTTTAGCTGACATTGACTAGGTCCCTCCATTGGGAAGACGCATTTCCATTTTTGTAATTAATAAGCAGTCTATGAGTGGTAGTTTGAGATCACATAACT
>NW_012109807.1:9838519-9839438 GCF_000951045.1 Mandrillus leucophaeus | reverse complement strand
CCCACCGTTCAATGCCCTTTCGATGTCCCATGCTAATCGGAGCTCACTGTCCTCTCCCCAGACCCGCTGCTCCTCCAGAAGCCCCGTCTCCATGAACGGCCCTGCGCCTACCGGGCTAGAGACCCAGGAGTCGGCCTTGTACCTCCTTCCTTCTCACTTCCACCTCCTGTCATCCACAGCTGTCAGTTCTTCCTCCTGAACATCTCTGAACACTCACCTTCTCCGCCACCCACCACAGCACCATTGTTCTCACCTGCACCACCCACCCAGACACCTTTCCTTAGACGGGTGGCCAGAGAAAAACTTCTCAAATAGAAGTCGGGCCATGGCACGCCAGTGAGGACCTTCCAGCGGTCTCCTGTGCACTTACACAAGGTCCAGACTCCTTCATGGGACAAGTCAAGCTCTTGACGATCTGGTCCTTGAGTAATGTGGGGGCCTCTTGCCCACAGCCCATCACACTCTTCAAAGCCGGCAGCTGAAGAGCCGAGCTATGGCTGTCTGTGGAGTTCGGCCGCCGCTCCCTGCACGCCCGCCCTCTGCAGGGGACGGACCCCGTTTCCCCGCTTCCCCACCTGCGCCCAGCGGCGCTGCCGAGAGTGGCTGGGAAACGCCGGGCTTCGGGGTCAGGAGCGCCAGCTCCACTGCTCACCGCCTGTCACTCTGGGAAAACAGCTCTGGCGCCAGGCTCCCCGTAGGTAAAACCGGGGCAGTCATCCCTCCCCTCCTCAACCACACCCGTCAGAATCAGAAGCCACAAATCATTCTCCGCCACCCAGCACCTGCCTCGGTCTCCTCCACCACTTTCCCCCTCGATGGGAAGACGGGACCGGCGCCAGGCCCAGAACAGGGCCGAGACTGGATGAGGCCAGCGAAGCGCCCAGGGACAAACGTTCGGGCAGCGCCCACTCTCGGGCTC
>NW_012109807.1:9830624-9833394 GCF_000951045.1 Mandrillus leucophaeus | reverse complement strand
CTGGAATTAGCCATTTCCCCGAGGAACCCGGTGCTTCTTAATGGGGAGTGGGATTAGAGACCAGCATCTGGGTGTCAGGTGTACTCATACCAACTGGTTATTATCAGAAAGAGCTGCCAATTTCCAAATTATATCTATTTTGTAGTTGTATTTTATGGATTACGGGAGAGGCTGAGCATATTTTCATGTTTTCTGGCCATGTCCATTGCCTTTTTGTGAATTGCTTACTCAAGTCCTTTGTGGTATGTCAATCTTTTTCTTACTAAAATGAGTTAATAACATTATAGCATTTAGAATACTGCCTGACACACAGTAAGGTTACATATTGCTAGAGGATATTACTTCGTATTTATTCTTTGTTAAAAGTATCCAGAGTAAATTTTACACTCAGTGCGCTGGACACGTGTTGCTCTTCTGCAGTCACAGTGGGGACAGGACCTGTGCCTGCATCCCGTGATGCTGTCTGCCACTGCCCAAAATGTATGGGTCTACAAGTCACACCTCCCTTGTCATTCACTTGGCTCTGCTTCGTGGTGATGGCAAACATGGGCTGGCACCCAAGCCCTAATGACAAAGGTCCAGGCCCTTCAGCACCATGTGCAGCCTCTCAGCATGGACAATGGGCCCCGAAGTCACTGCAGCTCACTGTTCCTCTCCCACCCTACAGGAAGTAGATTGGGAAGCAGAGCTGGCCGTGGTCATTGGAAAGAAAGGCAAGCACATCAAGGTGAGGTGGAAAGGTGGGGCTCCCAGGCCAGAGTGTAGCAGAGGCCCCAGCTCCTGCCTCTCCCAGTGCTGACCTCTCACCAACACACGGTGCCAGCTGTCCCTGACCCTGGGAAGCGGTCAACCTCCTTGCTCCCTGACACTGCCTTGCCCTTCACCTACCTTTGGCTGTCTCTGACTACTAACACGGGATAACAGCTTAGAGATCCTTTACCAAAGGTGTTGGTGTCACCCGTGATCTAACCTCCTGTATGGCCACATCCCCTGCCCCATAGGCCACAGATGCCATGGCCCACGTGGCCGGCTTCACTGTGGCTCATGACGTGAGTGCTCGTGACTGGCTAACGACACGCAATGGGAAACAGTGGCTGCTGGGGAAAACCTTCGACACCTTCTGCCCTCTGGGCCCTGCCTTGGTGACCAAGGACAGTGTAGCAGGTAGGTCCCTGGACCCTGCCCCCTTGTACCTACCATTGCACAGATGAACAGCGTTCCAAGGAGGAGCGTGGGTTCAGGTACATGCGGCGCCTGCCCTCCCTGGCCACCCTTTCACTGCTGACTCTACACAGGGCAAGTCTCTTACCCTCAGCCATGAGTTCTCCCATGGGCTTCCTTCCCAAGCCCCCTAGAGGGAACACAACTGCAGAGGATGTGAAACTGCAGGAAGTAAATGACAACACTGAGCTGATGGGTGGATCAGGCTTCCTGTGGCTGCCGCCATCTGAAACAATCTAAGTTGAGCATCATGGAGCATAGTTATCACAAGGCCCTGGCATCTTCCACAGTACAGGACATGAGAGCCCGTGTGACTCACTCAGCCATTGTGGAAACAGAACAGCACCGACCACATACAGTGAGGAGACAGCGCCAGGACGGGGGCAGTGCCCCAGAGGGCAGAGCGCAGCCTCTTAACACAACCGCCCACAACTGTGGTGGAGGTGGTTGGGGGGAGGTATCCATGTGGGCCAGCCATGCCAGGATGCCAAAGACCCCATTACCTCACAGCACCCCATGCAGAGTCCTCAGTAAAGTTAAATTGTTTTAGCTGCTCTACTTAAGGGGGGTAGAACACTAAGACCACCACCAACAGTTGAAAGTGCTGGTTAGCCAGGATGTTCTTACACTAATCTATCCCCTGCCAGCATCCAGTACACAAGGCTTTACTGTCCCGGCTAGAACCATTACCTCACTGCTTTATGGATGCTAAGTCTTTTTTGTGTATTTGTTTTCTTTTGGATTTTTTTTTCTTTTTCTTTTCTTTTGGAATGGTCTTACCTGGACCACAGCCTGGAGTGCAGTGGCCCAATCTCAGCTCACTGAAGCCTCAATATCCAGGGTTCAAGCGATCCTCCCGCCTCAGCCTCCTGAGTCGCTGGGACTACAGGCATGCATCACCACGCCTGGCTAATGTTTTTATTATTTTTTATAGAGACAAGCACTCACTACGTTCCCCAGCCTGGTTTTGAACTCCTGAGCTTAATCAGTCCTTGCCTGCTTTGACCTCCCAGAGTGCTGTGATTACAGGCGTGAGCACCAGGCTTGGCCCTACCCAGGAGGCATTTTTGTATCTACAGGTGTCATCCTGTGCTGTAGACAGATGCCCTTTTTTTTTCAAAGCAAAAACCTGAGCCATTTTTCTCTCCCTCTTCAGAGTCTGGAACATCCTCTCAACTCAGCCCTGTGACTACTGCCTGGTGCTCTTGGCGGGGATGCAGGGAGGCCTGAAATGGCCAATGTCTATACAGAAAGTTCTAACATAGAGCACTGAGTTAATGTGGGCACAAAGCCCTTACACCTGGCAAGTCACAAAGCTCCGCTACAGTTGTGTTTATGAAATACTGGGGGGTTTGAGGGGGGAAAGGGATAACCCCAAGGTACCGTCTTTGCATTTCAGATCCACACAACTTAAAGATCTGCTGCCGAGTGAACGGGGAAGTGGTCCAGAGCAGCAACACCAACCAGATGGTATTCAAGACGGAGGACCTGATAGCCTGGGTCTCCCAGTGAGTGCCAGGGCCTGTCCTGCCAGTCCCACTCCATCCGC
>NW_012109807.1:9825339-9827839 GCF_000951045.1 Mandrillus leucophaeus | reverse complement strand
CCAAGATCAATGACTCTTCTCAATCATGCCTTCTGTTTTTATTGGCTGGCATTCTTCTATGAAGAAAAGCTGCCTCTCCTCTTTTTATTCCTGCGTCTTCAATATCACTGTGAATTCATGATTTTTGTTTTTACTCAATTGTTTGTAATTCGTCATTTACATTCTTTAGGTGACCTCAGTTTGGCCAGTGAGGGGCCTTCAAGTTGGCTCCATTCCCGTCACTTTTTGTATATCCTAGCTTTTTGACCAAGATGCTCTAGTCTTATCATGTACTATCTGTCTTGGACCTGGAATTAGCCATTTCCCCGAGGAACCCGGTGCTTTTTAATGGAGAGTGGTATTAGAGACCAACATCTGGGTGTCAGGTGTACTCATACCAACTGGTTATTATCAGAAAGAGCTGCCAATTTCCAAATTATATCTATTTTGTAGTTGTATTTTATGGATTATGGGAGAGGCTGAGCATATTTTCATGTTTTCTGGCCATGTCCATTGCCTTTTTGTGAATTGCTTACTCAAGTCCTTTGTGGGATGTCAATCTTTTTCTTACTAAAGTGAGTTAATAACATTACAGCATTTTAGAATAGTCCCTGACATACAGTAAGGTTACGTATTGCTGAAGGATATTACTTCGTATTTATTCTTTGTTAAAAGTATCCAGAGTAAATTTTAAACTCAGTGCGCTGGACACATGTTGCTCTTCTGCAGTCACAGTGGGGAGAGGACCTGTGCCTGCATCCCGTGATGCTGTCTGCCACTGCCCAAAAAGTATTGGTCTACAAGTCACACCTCCCTTGTCATTCACTTGGCTCTGCTTCGTGGTGATGGCAAACATGGGCTGGCACCCAAGCCCTAATGACAAAGGTCCAGGCCCTTCAGCACCATGTGCAGCCTCTCAGCATGGACAATGGGCCCCGAAATCACTGCAGCTCACTGTTCCTCTCCCACCCTACAGGAAGTAGATTGGGAAGCAGAGCTGGCCGTGGTCATTGGAAAGAAAGGCAAGCACATCAAGGTGAGGTGGAAAGGTGGGGCTCCCAGGCCAGAGTGTAGCAGAGGCCCCAGCTCCTGCCTCTCCCAGTGCTGACCTCTCACCAACACACGGTGCCAGCTGTCCCTGACCCTGGGAAGCGGTCAGCCTCCTTGCTCCCTGACACTGCCTTGCCCTTCACCCAGCTTTGGCTCGTCCTGGCTACTAACACGGGATAACAGCTTAGAGATCCTTTGCCAAAGGTGTTGATGTCACCCGTGATCTAACCTCCTGTATGGCCACATCCCCTGCCCCATAGGCCACAGATGCCATGGCCCACGTGGCCGGCTTCACTGTGGCCCATGACGTGAGTGCTCGTGACTGGCAAATGAGACGCAATGGGAAACAGTGGCTGCTGGGGAAAACCTTCGACACCTTCTGCCCTCTGGGCCCTGCCTTGGTGACCAAGGACAGTGTAGCAGGTAGGTCCCTGGACCCTGCCCCCTTGTACCTACCATTGCACAGATGAACAGCGTTCCAAGGAGGAGCGTGGGTTCAGGTACATGCAGCGCCTGCCCTCCCTGGCCACCCTTTCACTGCTGACTCTACACAGGGCAAGTCTCTTACCCTCAGCCATGAGTTCTCCCATGGGCTTCCTTCCCAAGCCCCCTAGAGGGAACACAACTGCAGAGGATGTGAAACTGCAGGAAGTAAATGACAACACTGAGCTGATGGGTGGATCAGGCTTCCTGTGGCTGCTGCCATCTGAAACAATCTAAGTTGAGCATCATGGAGCATAGTTATCACGAGGCTCTGGCATCTTCCACAGTACAGGACACGAGAGCCCGTGTGACTTATTCAGCCATTGTGGAAACAGAACAGCACCGACCACATACAGTGAGGAGACAGCGCCAGGATGGGGGCAGTGCCCAAGAGGGCAGAGCGCAACCTCTTAACACAGCCGCCCACAACTGTGGTGGAGATGGGGGGAGGTGTCCATGTGGGCCAGCCATGCCAGGATGCCAAAGACCCCATTACCTCACAGCACCCCATGCAGAGTCCTCAGTAAAGTTAAATTGTGTTTCAGCTGCTCTACTTAAGGGGGGTAGAACACTAAGACCACCACCAACAGTTGAAAGTGCTGGTTAGCCAGGATGTTCTTACACTAATCCATCCCCTGCCATCTTCCATTACATGAGGCTTCACTGTCCTGGCTAGAACCATTACCTCACTGCTTTATGGATGCTAAGTCTTTTTTTTTTTTTTTTTTTTTCTTTTGGAATGGTCTTACTGTGTCACCCAGGCTGGAGTGCAGTGGCCCAATCTCAGCTCACTGAAGCCTCAGTATCCAGGGTTCAAGTGATCCTCCCGCCTCAGCCTCCTGAGTCGCTGGGACTACAGGCATGCATCACCACGCCTGGCTAATGTTTTTATTATTTTTTATAGAGACAAGCACTCACTACGTTCCCCAGCCTGGTTTTGAACTCCTGAGCTTAATCAGTCCTTGCCTGCTTTGACCTCCCAGAGTGC
>NW_012109807.1:9817809-9825289 GCF_000951045.1 Mandrillus leucophaeus | reverse complement strand
CAGCTCCCCACCACCTCCCTACCACCTCCCTCCAGGGGCAGCTTCTTGAAACACACCCTGAAGTACCGGCCCTCAGCCTCTTCAAAATCATCACTGTCACTATCAGTAAAGTCCCCACTTGGTTTCCACAGCAGCTTCCTGCTCAGTCGCTGTCGCCCTGTGTCATAGGCTGACCGGGAGCCTGGGGTCTAGGGGCCATGGAGCCATAGTTCTCTGACAATCTGGCCAGGGATCAACCCTGTACCCCCAGACCAGGTACATGCAGGTGAATCCAGTAAAAGCAGACCTAGAGACCCAAGAGGATGGCCAGAGCCATGCCACAGCACCTGCTGGGCCAACTTGCAGAGTGGGAGGAAGTGAACTCCCACCCTCAAGGGCAGTGGCCGTGTCGCCAAGAAATGTGGGGAGCAGGAAGTGTGCAGAGAACCTCAGAGGCACACATGTCCAGTGCCATCCAGAGAGAGAGACAGAACCGGGGCATAGGTGGCCATTTCCCAAGGCACAGAGGAGAGGTGTGAGCTAGGCTTCCCCGCTGCAAGGCCAGGGGCAGTCCACCCCCACAGCACACACAGGGCAGAGGAGGAGCCTGGGGCAGCTGGCTTCAGGGCGTGAGGCTGGAGGATGCCAGGCCCAAGGGAAGGGTCTTGTCTCCAGCCGCCCTGCCTACCTCCTCAGCGACCAGGAGCCCGCACTGGATGAGCCGGTCCAGCACCTCCTGACAGTAGCAGTAGGAAGACTGGCAGGGCTGGGGAGAAAAAGGCACCCATATGGCCTCAGGCAAGCCAGGCACATGATCAGGGGCCTAGCCAAAGGCCGGGCAAGGCCAGACCTACCACCCAGGAGGTTTCAGAGGTAGGGCTTGGGCAGGGTTGGGCCATTCCTGCCACCAAGAGGGGAAGGCCTAGGAACAAGTGGGCCGTAGGGGAGGCCTGACCTTTAGCAGCAGCAGGTCTTGCGGCAGCAGGTGCATCAGCAGCAGGATCTGGCGGTACAGCTCATTCTGGCTCAGCAGTAATATGCCCTGCAGCTCCCAGGGCCCCTGGGGCGGCACTCTGCCTGCCAGCAGCCCCCGTACTGCACAGGCTGGGGGAGGTGGGTCCATTATGAGGATGAAGCTATTCCTTTCACCACTGCACACACATCCCACCTACACCGTGCACCTCAAGACTCACCACCCACAGCCTCGCTCAGGAAGACGGGCAGCAGCTCAGCACTCAGCCGTGCCAGCTGCGTGAGGCCTGGGCCAGGCCGCGGCACCACCAGCAAGTCGCCCTGGCGGATGCGCAGCAGGGCCACGTGCGCCCGCAGCAGGCTCAGAGAGTGCTTCAGCAGGCTCCGTAGCTGCCCAGAGAAGCCTACATCAAAGCCACGCAACAGTATCTCCTCCGTCAGCCAGGAGAACTCCCCCAGGAGCTGTGACAGGAACACGCCCTGGGTGGGCAGAGCAGGCCTGAGCAGGAGAGCCACACCCCACACCCCGCCCAGGTCCCCACCACATGGCACCCGCTACCTTCTGGTGCTTGAAGAGCAGCAGTGTCGCCATGATGGCCGTGCTCATCACCGCAGCACTCCCTACACTGGCTGGAGTGGGGCGGGGTGGGGGGTGGAGATGCTGGTCAGGGGTTGAGGCCCAGCAGCCTGGTCCCTCCATTATCTGGCAAGTCTTCCTAGCCACACATCCCAGCTCCACCCCAGGGATGAGGAATGTACGCCCGGAGCAGTGGCTTTTATCACACAGGCTGACAGCCAGGCCAGGAGCTGGGGGCCTTTCCCTGGATCTCGTCCTGGGGCCCACACACCAACCCATAGCCTCTACTACAGAGGGCCACTGGAGACGATACTGATGGCCCTCTCTACAAGGGCCCTCTGCACAGGCGCTCTGCTAAGCCCTTACACGTATCATTCCATTCAGTTAACACCATCCCCATCCAGGCTAAGGAGACTCCCCTCAGAAGGCAGGGCTGGGTGTGGCCTTGGGGGAGCAGCTGCAGCCTCCTGGCCTCAGGCCACCATCTTTGTGCATGCAGTTAGCTGCTCCCTCATGCCAGCCCTGGCTGCCCTGCTCCTCCTGTAGGAGGAGAGTTCCATTCTTCACATGTCCCCGAGGTACCATAGAGGGTCTCATGTGCAGACACTCACTTGGAATGGAGAACCCTGGTGACTGGCTGACCCAGAGAGGGGACGATTCAGGGACCCGCCCCCAAAGGCCCAGATCTGGTTCACCCTCACCACTCAGGACATGACAGCTCAGTCTCCTGACCAGGAGCTGGTCCTCTTCCTTGAGGGCCATGAGAGGCCCAGTTATGGGAGTCCACTCCTGCTCCTTCTCAGTGTCTGGGACGGCAGTACTGAGATAGAGACACAGATTACAGAATGAAGGGACCAAACACAAAAACAGCTGTGGGAAAGCCTAGAGCTTTCTAAAAGGTGAGGGTGTTCCCCCCTCCCAGCCCCAGGACAGAGGATGGCTTCTATAAACCCCAGTCCCTTCCACGCCTCTGTGCCATATTCTCACACTCAGACTGCTGGGAAGGCGAGTGCCTGGAACTATCCAAGATGACCCCAGAATATGTGGTGAGGGAGGTCTGCTAGTGTGTGTATACTAGGGGGGATACAGACGCTGGTGCTGAAGGGCTGCCTGCCTTGCCCATGAGACCGCACGATCCCATGCCCCTACCATTGGCCCAGCACGATGGGCTGCAGTAGCTGTTCCAGGGTCTGCCGGCCGCCCCAGCAGCTTCTGGCACTGACGATGTATTCCTGCCCAGGACAAGGTTCTTAGGTGGCCTGCGCTGGACTATCAGGAAACTTGCACACAGCCCACTGGAAGTAGGCAAAGCTATCCCTGCAGTGGCTTCGAGGGCCAGACTGCCAAGATGCCTAGGACAGACCCCTTAGGTACTCCCAGCCTTCCCCAGCTGACTCCGTACCTGCAGGGAGAAGGGCTGAGCTAGGTGCACCCCGGAGCAGATCCGGCGGCTGCAGCCCCAGTGGCTCCACAGGCTACGTAGCACAGTCAGAGCTCCTGTCCACAGCCCCAGGGGGGCCGAGGCCTGCAAGGAGGGAGAGGATGACTATAGTCGCCAGGGGCACTGCTCTGGAGTGGACATCAGGGCTGCCCACCCATCCTGGTCTCCAGAGGTATACTCTGGTCCCAGCATGCTCAGTTTTATCTCAGGCCCAAACTGGTGCATGACCTTGTCCCAAGCTCCTCATTTGTTATCCATGACACAGGAAAAATCCCTCCCTATCAAGGTCTTCAGAGGATGAAATGAGATGATGGTAAAGGCCTTGGCAGGTGCTGCCAGATGATTCCTTTGTAGCCCCAGCAGCCCTAAGAGGGACTCAGCCACAGGACACAATATTTTGCCTCCTATCTGGAGCTGGTGTCCACCCAGGGGCCCAAGGGCTGCAGGGTCTCACGTTCTCACATGGTATATGTCACACAGTGCATCCGGAACCAGGTCATAGGTGACGGCCACTGGTACCAGCAGAGCATCTGGGACGATGCCCACCTGGACTGCCTGCACCACAAACCCCAGCCAAGCCTGGCCCAGGGCTGACAGCCGTGGCCCCGGGGACTCAGGAGGTTCCTCCAGGAAGATGAGCAGGGGCTGTCCACTAACCAGCAGCTGCTCTATGACCTGGAATAAGTGGGGACAGGGGGTGTTAAGGCCAGAGCAGAAACAGACCCCTGGTCCTCTTAGCCTGGCCCATATGTAACCACTGGGGGCACTCACCGCCTGGACCACAGCCCTTGCAAGGAGCCCCTCAGAGCTGTCCAGGGAGAGGTTGGCCTCTGGGGGCAGGAAAAGCCCCCCAAGCTTCCTCAGGAGAACTCTGTGGGACATAGGGCAGAACTTGATAAGGAAAGGGGCTCTGGAGATGAGAATGAATAACGGGCTAGTGAGAGTCTCAGCTCCCCCACGGCCAGCCTGTGTCCTACTTGAATACCCTGAGGTGAAGCCATGGCCCTAGGCCCTGTGGCTGACCCCTCCATCTAAGCCCCACAGGCCAGACTGCTGTATGGTTGGGATGAGAGGGGCCATGAAGAGGGCTTTAGCAGGGAGCTGCTGCCAACACACCCCAATACACACCCCACCCCAGCCTGCGGCTTCTCCCACGTATGTCTAGAGGCAAAAGCTTTTTACCTGAGGGCAGGGGAGCAGGCGCGGGAGTCCCAGGCCACACGGAGCACACCCAGGCCCTGGGAGAGCAGCATAAAGGGTAGCAGGATCCCATCCAGGAGGGTTTTGTGAGTAGAGAGGAGGACAAGCGGCGAGCCCTGCTCCGGGGAGAGCCAGAGGGAAGTGCCAACCTGCCCCACCCTGAGGACACAGGCAGCCAAAGACCCAGGGCAGCCCGAGGGAGGGAGGGTCCAGCTGAGAGTTCTTCCTCTGAGCACATTTCCCAAAGGCAAAGGAGCGTTTAGACAACTTTTAAGGTAACTGCACTGATGCACTGACGTAATGGTTGTTAAGACCATGATGGAAAGACATTAGAGGAAGCCCCATGGGAGCAGGGCCGTGAGACATAAAGGGAAGGTCGGCAAAAAGCAGGGGATTTTTCCCACCAGCTGATGGGGACTGGACTGCTGTATGGCTGGGAGCAGAGAGGTCAGGAAGCAGGACCAGATGGGGGCTGCTCCTCACTTACGGGCTTGGCCCAGCCTCTGCTCTTCTGCTCCCACCATCCCCATCCCAATGGAGGGCGGGCCTTACTGCCTGGGCGGCCTTCTGGACCATCTTCATCTGACCCTTGTGGAGCTGCACATTCAGGAAGAGGCAGTTCAGGAACCGCAGCAGCGCCCAGCTGAACAGCCTGGGGAGGGACACCAGGCCCGAGGTGCGGCAAGGAGTGACGCTCAGCCCGGGGCACTTGGAGGGCCGCCCAGTGCTCCTCTAAGGCAGGCCCCACCACTGTCCTCATTTTACAGAAGAGGAAAGTGAGACTCAGGGAAGCTACAGAACTGCTTCATGGTAGCAAACACTAAGAAGTAGTGGTGCTGGGACTGGAAGTTCTGACACCACAGTTCATGCCCACCAGACGCTGCTACTCTCCCACGACCTCATGGTGCAGCTGCCTCACATCAGAATCAGAGCATCTGCCTCCATTTACCCTAAAGGAGACTAGAGAACCAAGCCTCTCTCCAGGCAGAACCCAGCCTATTCTTCGCAAACTGCCAGGAAAGGTCAAATAAAAACGAAGGATTAGTGATAGAAGAAGGAAAGGGGACAACTGCAGGGGCAAAATCCCTGGTGGGCAGGCAGGTGGGGTTGTCCATCCAGCCCAACAGGAAGACCGGCTCTATTTATTTTTTAAGACAGGGTCTTGCTCTGTTGCTCAGGCTGGAGTGCAATAGCATGAACTTGGCTCACTATAACCTCTGCCTCCTGGGCTCAAGCGATCCTCCCACCTCAGCCTCTCAAGTAGATGGGACCATAGGCACGCACCGCTGTACCCAACTAATTTTTTGGAGAGACAAGTTTGCCCAGGCTTGTCTATGTTGCCCAGGCTGGTCTTGAGCTCTTGGATGATCCACCCTGCTTGGCCTCCCAAAGTGCTGGGATTATAGGCATGAGCCACTGCACCGGTGTAGGACCAGCTTTAATTTAGGACAGATATATAGCTGCAGAAGCAGGGAAATGTGGCGGATAAGCAGCAAGTCCCCATGTGATGGCTTTTATCTTTCTGTGAAGCATGAGATGCGGCATCAGTTGACACTGGATGAGTCTAAGAAGGAGCAGGCTAGATGGGAGCTCTGGAGGGTGCCATGTGTCCCTGTGACATTTGCACTTAGCAAGGAAACCAGTCCACTGGTGTGTGTTTCTCTAGCAATGCTGGGCTGCTGAGGTGCAAAGAGAAGGCAGACAGTCGGGGGTCATGCCTATGATTCCCTCACAAGAGCATTACTCGCACCCTGAGCCTGCAATCTCAGCTAGGCTCAGAGGGAAGGCAACACAGACAGGGAGGCTGATGGCTGATGTCAAGGGACATCAAGGCACTAGAAATCTTAACAAAGTCAAGGAATTGTCACAGTGGAGGGCTGGCCAAGGTCACCAACAACCTCTACTTTCTGTCCTTGCTCAGTTGGCCACTCAGCATATTCAAGACAGCTGAGCTTGACACATGCTGCCCCAAGCCCTCCTGCACTCAGGGACTCATTCATTTCCTTGGCTTTAAACACCATCTGTATGCTAAAGCTTCAGTGTCTCTGGCCCCAACCTCTCTTCTGAGCTCCAAGCTCCTACATGCAACTGCCTCCTCAGTGTCTCCACAAGCATGTCAAATACCAAAACTCTCTGTCCAGATTAGCTTTCTGGGCCAACTCACTTCTCCCAAAGCCTGTTCTCTGTACATACCACCAGAAAGTAGGCTAGAAATGGGGCTGTCCTGTAACTTCTCCAATTTCCCTCACTACCCTTGCTCCCACCGTCCAGTCCATCAGTGAGTCCTGTTAATGTCACCTCGATCTCTCAATCCACTTTTCAACCTCTACTGTCCACCATCATCTCACACCTGGACTAACAAAACAGCCTTCCAGATGCCCTCCTAGTCTCCACTCTTGACCCTAATCCACGATGTCGTCACTTCCCACTTAAAACCTTGCAGCTGCTTTTCACTGCACTTGGAGATCCGGTCCAAACTTGCACAGCTTTACATGATTTGATCCCTTCTGTCTCTCGATTTCACCTCCCACAGCTCTCGAACCCTCACTTGCTGGCTTCCAACCACGTCAGCTTCTTGAGCAAACCTAGTCCCTCTCCTGCCCAAGATCAAAACTCAGGCTATTCCCTCTAGCAAGACTGTTCCCCTCATTCTTGTACCCCCAAGGCTGGCTCCTTTTTCTCCTCTTGGCTCTGGCTTAAACAGTCTCTTTGTCCTCTTACTGGTATTCTGTCTCAGCCCTGTTCCTTCCTTCTTGCAGCCACGCGTATCTCTGTTTGCCCCTCCATTTCCCTGGAACAATGCACTGCATGTAACAGAAGCTCAGACCTGTGCTGGGGAATGTGGGGATGGGAGGCGGTGGTGAAGGCAGGCTGCAGCCCACTCTGGTAAACACTACCCAGCTCCCTAGGAGGAGAGTTCAGCACTTCCCCACGCCCAGCCAACACCCACTCTCCAGAAGGACAGTCCCCAGCCCAAGGATGAGCGCCCCTCAGCACAGTTACCTGACCAGGAAGGGACGAGGTGAGGCCTGGATGTGACCCAGGATGCGCTGTACCTCTTTCTTCACAAGGTCAGGAGACTGGCCTTCGCCAGCGCCTCCTGGGACCCTCCCTGAGAGGAGGTTCTGCACCCTGTCGGGGGGTTGGGAGGAGTGATATGAGGCTGCAGCAGGGAACGGCCTCCAATCTTCACCCTTCTCCTTAAGGAAGGGTCCCAGGCGGCCGGGCGCGGTGGCTCAAGCCTGTAATCCCAGCACTTTGGGAGGCCGAGACGGGCGGATCACGAGGTCAGGAGATCGAGACCATCCTGG
>NW_012109807.1:9816689-9817759 GCF_000951045.1 Mandrillus leucophaeus | reverse complement strand
TGTCTGTTATTGGTGTATAGGAATGCTTGTGATTTTTGCACATTGATTTTGTATCCTGAGATTTTGCTAAAGTTGCTTATCAGCTTAAGGAGATTTTGGGCTGAGATGATGGGGTTTTCTAAATATACAATCATGTCATCTGCAAACGGGGACAGTCTGACTTTCTCTTTTCCTAATGGAATACTCTTTATTTCTTTCGTTGCCTGATTGCCCTGGCCAGAACTTCCAACACTATGTTGAATAGGGGTGGTGAGAGAGGGCATCTTGTCTTGTGCCGGTTTTCAAAGAGAATGCTTCCAGTTTTTGCCCATTCAGTATGATACTGGCTGTGGGTTTGTCATAAATGGCTCTTATTATTTTGAGATATGTTCCATCAATACCTAGTGTATTGAGAGTTTTTAGCATGAAGGGCTGTTGAATTTTGTCAAAGGCCTTTTCTGCATCTATTGAGATAATCATGCGGTTTTTGTTGTTGGTTCTGTTTATGTGATGGATTATGTTTATTGATTTGTGTATGTTGAGCCAACCTTGCATCCCAGGGATGAAGCCAACTTGATCGTGGTGGATAAGCTTTTTGATGTGCTGCTGGATTCGGTTTGCCAGTATTTTATTGAGGATTTTTGCATCGATGTTCATCAGGGATGTTGATCTAAAATTCTGTTTTTTTGTTGTTGTGTTTCTGCCAGGCTTTGGTGTCAGGATGATGCTGGCCTCATAAAATGAGTTAGGGAGGATTCCCTCTTTTTCTATTGATTGGAACAGTTTCAGAAGGAATGGTACCAGCTCCTCTTTGTGCCTCTGGTAGAATTCGGCTGTAAATCCATCTGGTCCTGGATTTTTTTTGTTTTGTAGGCTATTAATTATTGCCTCCGTTTCACAACCAGTTATTGGTCTATTCGGAGATTCAACTTCTTCCTGGTTTAGTCTTGGGAGGGTGTATGTGTCCAGGAATTTATCCATTTCTTCTCGATTTTCTAGTTTATTTGCATAGAGGTGTTTATAGTATTCTCTGATGGTAGTTTGTATTTCTGTGGGATTGGTGGTGATATCCCATTTATCATTTTTTATTG
>NW_012109807.1:9812718-9816639 GCF_000951045.1 Mandrillus leucophaeus | reverse complement strand
TAAACCCGGGAGGCGGAGCTTGCAGTGAGCTGCGATCCGGTCACTGCACTGCAGCCTGGGCAACAGAGCGAGACTCCGTCTCAAAAAAAAAAAAAAAAACAAAAAAAAAAAAGGAAGGGTCCCAGGCAAAGCTCACGCTCTAGAAGCCTTGCCCCAGCCAGCCCTCTGAACCACCCCTACCTACTGTCATTGTCATCCCATTCAGGATCCCAGAAATGCCAGCCAGACCTCACTCCCTGCCTCCTCACCCGGTGCTTTCCATGATCTTCTGTGGGGCATCCTGGCAGGGGGGGATGTGCTGCTCCAGGGACCACAGGAAATAGCAGAGCCTCCGAACCAGCCAGCCCCGAAACCTGGGCACAGCTCCCAGAGCAGGAGGGAAGATCGTTCAGAGAGGGCCCACCTCCACCAGGGCTCACAGAGGGCTATTCAATCAGAAACGGACCACACCCCAGTCCCATGTCCCAGGAACACCTGAGCAGGAAGAACTGCCTGTCCATCTGTGCCCCATTCCCACCCCTCACCCTGCTGAGTCGGGGACAGGTTCACAGCCTGAAACACAGTGGGCAATCCACACATGCTCACAGAAGGAACTGCAGGAGAGCTCCACGTCTGCCCCTCCCTGCAGGCTTGTGGAACAGAGGACGGGGCCCTTCTTTTTCTATCAGAGCAAGAAAATGGCACCAAAAAGCAGGGCCCCAGCAGCCCTGCACCCAAGGGGCCCTGTCCCCAACCCTGCTCCAGTCTGTAGCTCTGACTACCTGGTGTTCTCCTCCTTCACCAGGATCACACTGCAGAAGCCTAGGTCCGTTATGCTTCTGTGGAAGAGGGACTCCTGCCAGAGAGGGGGAGAGACAGCATGTCTTGGGGGACCTTTGCAAACTGGCAAAGAAAAGCCCCTGTGCTGCCCTCTGGTCTCTGCCTGGTGGCCTGCCAAGTCTTCCAGGAGAAAACATTACAGCACCGTATTTCCCAAAGGCATTTGACCCCAGATCCTAGGCTGGCTCAGAAAAAGGGGCCCATGCTCAAAACTGAAGTGCTGTATCCTGTACAGAATCACCCTTTTTCAGGTGGCATATGCAAGTCTCCAGGAAGTTATCTTCTCAACAGCAGAGAACAGGCAACCCGGGTCTCCACGAGAAATCTGGGCCCCCTCACCACCATCACGTGGCACGAACCGAAAAAGAGGTCTTCAAGCATGAGCTGAGTGCTGGGGAAGTCTGAGAGGGTGGTGTCCCCAAAACTGAACAAGAAAACTCACACCGGCATGATGAGACCCCAGCCCCCTGGGCACACCCTACCACACTTAGGCCCCTCTGCACTTCTCCCACCCAACTCTCCCAGGCCTGGGAACAAGCCACAGCCCAACCACACAACCAATCCCAGTGCACCCCTTCCCCTGCAAGACAGAGGCAGAGGCATGGGGCAGGGAAGAGCCAAGCCTGGAAGGGCATAAAGGAAGCAGCTTCCCAGAGCTTCGACTCCCAGAACCAAGCTTCCTGGTCGCGGCCTGGCCCTACCATCACTCACCCAGCTCTTGGGGGTGCAGGTCTGGCAACAGCGACCCACAAAGGGGCGATACTTCCCCAGGAATGGGGTGATAGCCTCCAGCTTCATCCCAAAGCCTGAGGACCACAGGCTAGTCTGGAAAGGGCAATGAGGAGAGATGAGAGGACTCAAAGTCCTTGGCAGGAGAGAGGGAAAGATGGAGCGACACAGGCTCTAGAAGTAAGGGGCACAGCAGAAGGGGTGGCAGAGCAGAGGGGATTTGAGGAATGGGACAAGCCACACTACCTCTCGGCCACTGGGGCTACTTCTTGGCTGAGTCTGGCGTCTGCCTTCCAATATGGTGGCCATGAGAGCCTAGAAGAACCACGAACCAGTCACCTCTGCCACACTCCTTGTCCCCACAGAAACCTGAGCCAGGGAAAGGTAGAGGGATGGAGCCATAAGAATCTGAGCTATAATCCAGGGACTCCTGAAGTAACTGCAACCCCCCCATCACAGGACAGCCAGACATCACTTAGGCCATCAGCGGTAAGGAGAACCTAGGCTGGAAACTAGGGGCTGGCTCAGATCAAGGCCCTGCCCCACACCCACTGGTCCCACAAAGGAGCCAGCTCTTCTCAAAAAGTCTCACAGTAGCCAGGTCAGGGCCCTCCTCAGGCCAATATGAGGGGGATGGGTTGTCTTACCATGCACACCCACCCTGCCATCTCCTAGCACAGATGAGGGCTGTACCGGAGATGTTGATCTTTTCTGTGCAGAGGGAAAGAATAAGGGCTGGACTGAAAAGACGGAGGCATGAGACTGCCAAGGAGGAAGAAGACTATCGCCATGAGGCTACCAGGTCCTTCTCAGCTGCCCTTCCCCTCCCCACCAGGAGACAGCCCTGTAACCACCCAAACATATGGGAATGTGGGCTGGCTAATAGAAGAGGGACAACTGGGGGTCAGAACACAGAGGCCTACTCGCAAGAATGAGCACCTAGTTAAGGACAAGACAGACTTTTCCACAATCACTCCCCTCTCACATTAACGTTCTCCACAGAAGACACCACTTGTATCTCCTCAGCTCCTCCATCCCACTACGATATTTCCCTCAACTAATAAATATGTTCCTTCAAACAGCACTGAACGCCTCTTGGCTCAAAAATTGGGGCCTAGAAGCCCCTCTTCCCTATTTCCCAGCATGACCCTGATGAATAGGCTGCTCTAATCATGTTTCCCCATCCCCACCACACTGTAATCAGGCCCATCTGGGACCCTCTCCTTTCCCAGCCACCCACCCAATTCTGCCCAGGGTTCTAAGTCCACGATGCTTCTGGAAGACCCTCTAAGCCCTCCCTCTCCTCCTTGGGTTCCCCAGCCCAAGCCTGCCGGACAAAGAGCCATTCGAAGCCCTCCTCCAGGACCATGGTTTCATCTCCCTACGTGGTTGGAGTGTCCTGAGGGCAGGGGCTCATCTCTGTATGTCCAGCAGTCCGCCCTGCGTGCAAGAGAGAACCAGGCAGAGCCAGCTGACCCACAGTAACATCCTCCCAAAAATTCTCCAGGCACGTTCCTCCTTTCCCCAGCTCAGTTTCCCGACATGAAGCCAATCAATAATGGGATCAGGATCCTGCAGTGCCCGGGGTCTGGGGGGCCACAGGAGGCTCATCCCAAAGGCACTCCCTATCTTGACAATGTTTGCATAGCCCTGTTCACAGACACATGCTACAGCAAGGCTACAAGCCGAGGCCTGTGGTGAGTCCTGCCTGCTCTGCAAGGTGGATATCTGTCCCTTAGCCGAAGACCACCCCCAATCCCCAAATCCAACCCCATTAGTTCTGTGCTAATTCTACTGAAGCAGAGTCAAAGCTAGGGCAAGAAGTTACCCCCATCTGCCAATTACCTCAACGACACAGCTCAGGACTCCTACAGCAGAGGATGTAAACTGGCACCTCGAGGGTAAATTCAACTCATATATATACTCATATATACATATATATACACACACACACACACACATATTTCTTTGACTATACAACGTGCTGAGACCTTATGAAGTAAAACCAACGTTTAACAGCAGAAGGCTTGTTATATACACATTTTTTTAAAATCAAGGTTTCCAGTCGCGGTTGTAATGGAAAAAGCTGAGCTCTGGCATCTGAGCACACACCCCACAGGGCCCAGCTGGCCGCCGCTGTCCCCGTAGCCCGACCGCAGGAGCCCTCCCGTCTGCCTCCACCTTGATGATCATCGACGCCTGAGCCCGTGCACATCTGCGCGTTCAGCCCTTGATCAAGGGTCAGACTCTAAACCTGCCCCTTTTGGGAATGTTCGCGCCCTACAGAGAGCCGCGAGAGAACCTCACCTTCCTGGCTCTGTTCCAACACGGCCGCGGCGCCCCACAGCCCCGCCCAGGGCCCCTCAGGCCTCG
>NW_012109807.1:9812252-9812668 GCF_000951045.1 Mandrillus leucophaeus | reverse complement strand
AGACAGTTTGTTGTGATTTCTGTTCTTTTACATTTGCTGAGGAATGTTTTACTCCCAATTATGTGGTCAATTTTAGAATAAGTGTGATGTGGTGCTGAGAAGAATGTATATTCTGTTGATTTGGGGTGGAGAGGTCTGTAGATGTCTATTAGGTCCGATTGGTGCAAAGCTGAGTTCAATTCCTGGATATTCTTGTTAACCTTCTGTCTCATTGATCTGCCTAATATTGACAGTGGAGTGTTAAAGTCCCCCATTATTATTGTGTGGGAGTCTATGTCTCTTTGTAGGTCTCTAAGGACTTGCTTTATGAATCTGTGTGCTCCTGTATTGGGTGCCTATATATTTAGGATAGTTAGCTCTTCTTGTTGAATTGATCCCTTTACCGTTATGTAATGGCCTTCTTTGTCTTTTTTGAT
>NW_012109807.1:9811564-9812202 GCF_000951045.1 Mandrillus leucophaeus | reverse complement strand
CCACAGGCCCCGCATTCCCGCCACAGGCCCCGCATTCCCGCCACAGGCCCCCTTCCCGCCACAGGCCCCTTTCCCGCCACAGGCCCCACAGGGGCTCATTCCCGCCACAGGCCCCTTTCCCTCCACAGGCCCCGCATGGCCGGCGCTCCCTCCCCTTCAACTTCTGCCCAGTCCCCAACAGGCCGCTCAGACCAGGCTCTTGAAGCAGGAAGGCCCCTGGATGATCCCGGTCCGCGTCTGACCTGGCCTCGCCAGGGAGCGGCCCCCGCGCCTCTCACCTCACACCAGCCGCCAACTCCCGCCAAAGCAGCAGCTCCACTAGGCGGCCGGAAGGCGTGGACTGCCCAGGGGAAGGGCGCACCGCCCGCCTCGGCGCGTCCGGCTAAAAGGCAGCCCTGAGAACCAATTGGGATGCGCGCTGGTCCAGAAGCCCCGCCCTGCGCCCCGTGCTCCGCCGCGCTCGACGTGGACACATGACCTGTGCTCGGTGGGCGGCCTGCTCGCCTCAGGTCTCTGTGCTCGGTGGGCGGCCTGCTCGCCTCAGGTCTCTGTGCTCGGTGGGTGGCCTGCTCGCTTCTCGGTCTCTGTGCTGGGTGGGCAGCCTGCTGGCTTCCCCGGTCTCTGTGCTCGGTGGGTGG
>NW_012109807.1:9802649-9808529 GCF_000951045.1 Mandrillus leucophaeus | reverse complement strand
TATATAACTTGTACCAGCACCACCCCCAGCCCCAGGTTCTCAGGCCTTCAAACTTGGACTGAGTTACGCCACCAGCTTCCCTGGTTCTGTAGCTTGCAGAAGGCACATGGTGGGGCTTTTCAGCTTCCATAATCACAGGAGCCAATTCCCATAATAAAGCTCATCTGTCCATCCCCTAACTATGCTCATGGTTCTGTTTCTCCATTCTAGGCTGTGGTTTGCTGCCACGTTGAACAAGACTTTATGGAAGATTCTGGAATAATAGAAGGGATCTACAACATAGATACCACCAGTGGTTACCTCTGAAGGTGGCTATGCTCAGAACACCTGGGCCTGGGAGGGAAAGGGCTGTCTCAGAGGCAGGCGTGTCTCCTCCATCAGTTAGGGTTATGAGAGGCAGGCGTGTCTCCTCCATTAGGGTTATGAGGAAATGCACTTTTCCATTGCTTTTTGTTCTATCAAGGCCCTTGACCGATTGGATGGTGTCTGCCCCCATGGGGTGAAGGTGATTATTCCTTACTCTGTCTGGTAATTCAATGCCAGTCTCTGAGGATCCCTGATTAATGGAGGAGACATGCCTGTTTCTGATATACTCTTTTCCCTGCCAGGCCCAGGTGCTGTGAGCACAGCCACCTCCAGAGGTAACCACTGGTGGTGCACTAGGTTGTGGATCTTTTCCGTTATACCAGAACCTTCCATAACATCTTGCTAAGCATTGCAGCAAACCAAAGCCTAGAATGGAGAAGTTGAATTTGGGTGCTAGTGGCAGGAGAATGGGAACATTGGTGCTGGGAAGCTGCCAACAGACACTCACTTTCCTCTGGCCAAGGCTGGCACCCCCTCTATAGATGAAAACTTGAGCCAAGAGGCTGAGATAGAGTGAATGGGGAACCTGAGGTCCTTTCTAATATTGGGGATCTGGGATTCTGCGAAGACCAGGGACAGTATGAGACATTCAAGGGCTGATCCCTGAGGGAGGAGGGTGCTGCATGCTACAGTGCTCTCTCTTCCACATTGGTATCTTCATCGCCAACTTGGAGGATGGCACAGAAGGCAGGCTTGGCCTTCTGGCAGATGTCATAAACCAATGAGGAATGAAGGGTATTTCCTGACAGAATCTAGATTCAAAGACAATTTGAAAGAAGGGGAATTATGATCAAAATAAGCCCCAACTTAAAAGAGTCTGGTGGAACCTGAGGGGTGAGAGTTCAGTAGAGGGGGCAGACAGTTGGATTTGCTGGTAGGAGCTCTGTTCAGTGGGACTCTTTCTTTCCACTTATTCCAGCTCAAGTGTGCGTAAGCCAAAAGATCATGGTTTGGCTCACATAACTGGAAAGTATGAATGTGTTAACTTCAGGCATGGCTGGACCTAAGTGCTAAAGCAACATTGTCAGGCCTCTGGTTCTCTCTCATGTGTCCATACTGCTCGTCTCTGCTTGGTTTTGTTCTTGCTGAAGCCTCTTTTCTATAAAAACGTGACTGTCAGTCGCCCAAGACTTATATCCGCCCTCCTCAGCAACCTTAGTAGAAAGAAACTTCTGTCCCCCAATATAGACGTGAAACCCCAGGGAAGACTGGTCCTGCGAGGATTGTCCTCCTACCGTGTCGACCAATCACTGTGGCTAGCGGGTGTTGCATGTCCTGCCATAGTGGCTGGACCCACACCATTGCCCCCTTTCCTGTCTTTGGTGAGGGGGCACCACGATTGACCAACCTAGGAGGAATGGAGGGCACGGGGCTGGTTCTCTCAGAGAATGGTGCTGGCTGACAAGAACAACATGTCCACCATGGTGTCTAATGCTGACTGGATCCATTTGACCATTTGTCTGGTCTCTGCCACATCCCAGGGCCAAGAAGCTGCTGCACTGTGAACTCTGGATAAATGTTTTTCAGGTGATGAGTGAACTTCCTTCTCCGTGGACCTTAGCAGGAGATGACTTCTCCTCTTCTCTTGAATGGGGATGATAATCTGTCTACTTACTTCACAATGTTGAGTTGTAGCTCAGTCAAGTCATGAGGCAGACAGGCTGAATGAAGCACATCAATCCTCCCAATGCCCGGGACGAGGGGGAAGCAGCCAGTGCCACCTCATAATGCTGGCTGGGAGGGTTGGGCCACGCTAGGGAAAACCAGACGTTCTGTTGCTCTGTGTCCCCTTGCCCGTTGCCCCAACTTCCCACCATACCTGCTTCCTCCAGGACACCTGGGTTTCATCCACCCAGAAAACATAGGTTCTGTGACAGGATGTTTCCTCCCTCTTGCCAGGCATGGCTGGAAATGGAAGCAGTGGTGCTGAAGAATATTCCAGGCCCACTCTGTCTTCCTCCCTGGAGATCTCCTCCCTAGCATTGATTGAGTAACTCCATCCATTGCTGACTAATTGGTGGGTGGGAGTAGAATGAGGGTATAGACACTCCCCAAGTAAAGTCATCCCCTGCTCCTGGGAGGGGTGGCCTGATATGTGGAGATGTCATTTCTCCCTCAATTCATCAATCACTTCACCATAGTCCAGTAAAGAGTCCAGTTTTAGAAACTTACTCTGAAACATGTGAGAAGGGATAAAGGTCCACAGATGCCGAAGCCAAAGGAGTGTAGGCAGGAAGCTTGCTCTTCCAGATACTCCGGTACTCTCTAAAGGTGCTGTTGTTGTCTTAAGCAGTATGATGACAGTGAACCAATAGACAACACACTGACAGCATGGAGAGGGGAGATACCTGGCTGGAGGGGAGCTTCGTCTATGATAAAAGGTGCATCACGAGTCAGTGGGAAAGAGTTGTTGTTCTTGTTGGAAAAACTCTTTCTTACTATATGGAGAAAAACAATGTGATCCCATATAAGGTGGATGCTTAGATGTTGGATTAAAGAATCATTCACTGATTCTTTTTTTATCATTATACTTTAAGTTCTAGGGTACATATGCACAACGTGCAGATTTGTTACATAGGTATACATGTGCCATGTTGGTTTGCTGCACCCATCAGTTCATCATTTATGTTAGGTATGTCTCCTGTTGCTGTCCCTTCCCCAACCCCCCACCCCCTGACAGGCCCTGGTGTGTGGTGTTCCCTGCCCTGTGTCCATGTGTTCTCATTGTTCAGTTCCCACCCATGAGCGAGAATATGCAGTGTTTGGTTTTCTGTCCATGTAATAGTTTGCTGAGAATGATGGTTTCCAGCTTCATCCATGTCCCTGCAAAGGACATGAACTCGTCCTTTTTATGGCTGCATAGTATTCCATGGTGTATATGTGCCACACTTTCTTAATCTAGTCTATCACTGATGGACATTTGGGTTGATTCCAAGTCTTTGCTATTGTGAACAGTGCCACAATAAACATACGTGTGCACGTGTCTTTATAGTGGCATGATTTATAATCCTTTGGGTATATACCCAGTAATGGGATTGCTGTGTCAAATGGTATTTCTAGTTCTAGATCCTTGAGAAATTGCCACACTGTCTTCCACAATGGGTGAACTAATTTATGCTCCCACCAACAGTGTAAAAGCATTCCTATTTCTCCACATCCTCTCCAGCATCTGTTGTTTCCTGACTTTTTAATGATCGCCATTCTAACTGGTGTGAAATGGTATCTCATTGTGGTTTTGATTTGCATTTCTCTGATGGCCAGTGATGATGAGCATTTTTTCATGTGTCTGTTGGCTGCATAAATGTCTTCTTGAACTTCCTTCTCCATGGACCTTAGCAGGAGATGACTTCTCCTCTTCTCTTGAATGGGGATGATAATCTGTCTACTTACTTCACAATGTTGAGTTGTAGCTGGCCTGCTCGGTTCTCCGGTCTCTGTGCCCGGTGGGTGGCCTGCTCGCTTCCCGGTCTCCGTGCTCGGTGGGCGGCCTGCTCGGTTCTCCGGTCTCCATGCCCGGTGGGTGGCCTGCTCGGTTCTCCGGTCTCCATGCCCGGTGGGTGGCCTGCTCGGTTCTCCGGTCTCTGTGCTCGGTGGGCGGCCTGCTCGCTTCTCCAGCCGGCCCTGGCCCGCGGTGTGAGGGGATTGCTGCAGGCGGCCGCGAGGCCCCGGGTGCCCGAGGTTCAAGCAGGGACTCAGGCCAGATTCTGATTAAACAGGCTATCCCAGGGCTCAGTCACCCCAAACTGGGGTTCAGGCTCTAGCAAAATTCCGAGTTGAGGACGATTAGAAAGGAGAGAACGTCGTCAGGAGACAGCTGCAGTCATGAAAAACAAGTCAGGCCTCCCCAGGGTCATTTCCTTTGTTAATGGGAAGCCTAGACCAGTCGGGAACCTCCCGCAGCCGCGAGGTGCCGAGGTTTCAGCTGGGCCCGTGGCCAGTGCGTTCCTTCGTGTGGTTATTTGATTAAGACCCGACTCCTGTCTCGGCCCTAAGCTCCGCGTGAACAAAGACCTTCTGGGTTCATTCGTGTTGTAACTGTGTTCCCAGCACCCAGCAGGAGACCAGCCAGTGGGAGGCAAGCAGTATAGAACAGATGAATGTGGGAACGACTGTGCTCTCTGTTCCTGCCCCCGTGGAATGAGTCCACCTGGTATGCCAGAGGATTCCGCAGTTCCAGGGCATGTGACACACATGTGCCCGAGAGAAGCCACACATGAGCCTGGAGGGGCCTAAGAGAGCACAGAACGTGTTCACATCCCTCCTTCCTCTCTGACTCACCAACCCTGATGTGACTCCCACAGCCTGCCCCTCCACGATGTAGCCTTATCTCTCCCTTTGTGCCATTTCGTGTCTGTCCAGGCTGTGTGTGCATCCACTCACCTCCACTGGGATTTGCAACATCCTCCCGGTACCTGCAGAATCCATTTTGTACCCTGTCTTACCTTTCTTTTGTATCACAGTGCCCTGTGCACATCGAGATCCTGACACTGAAGCCGAAAAATGAAAACTGTAGACCTTCATTTCTAAGTTGTAAGTTGCGTCCTGAGAGTGCAGACTTGAATTTACCGAGGGCTGACGCCCGTTAGTTCTGGGAACACCATCTGTACAGGCAGCTGAGTTTTGCCGTTGTATACACGTCCCCACCTCTTAAGGAGTTCTTATGCTGAGAAGTACCCCCAAGGCAGAGACTTTAGACTAGAAGTTTGCATGGATTGACCGTAGAGACGAGGCCCGCCCGGCATCTCAGAGTTCAGCTCTCAGACGTGCTGCTTCTTTGGAAGAAATGTATTTTGTTGTGGTGGTGGTGGTTTGCTGCAATTTGGACATTTGAAAAGAAGCATCCCTCTCAGACCCGGATTGGGCCACCAAGGACTCAGTGTGCTCTTTCTCCTTCAAGCGGTTTGCAGGAGAGGCAGAGCTGCAATGCAGCAAGACCTGTAGGCCAGCTGCCATACACACTGATTGTGACTGACCCCACCCTGAGAGAAACAGAAACTGATTTGAGCTGAGCCCTGCCCAACCTGGACTGCACTTGGTAAGCCCCATCCTGGACTCATGGCAGAACGCATTACCCAGAAGGTCCAGACATGTAACTGACTGCCTGCGCCCAGAGGGACAAAGGCCCTCCCTATGGCTGGGGACAGGTGTTCCCTGAAGGCACTGACAGGCCTTTCTCCTGTACATCCCCTGGAGAAAAGGACTTGGGCTGGCATTAGAATGAGCAGGGGGGCTCCGCCCATCTGTCCGTGGAACACCGGAGGGCTGGGAAGAGGAGACGTGATGTTTAATTCTAGGTGTCAGCTTGGCTGGGATACCAGATCCCCAGAGAGCTGGTAAGGCATTATTTCTGGGTATATCTGTGAGGGTGTTTCTGGAAGAGATTGGCATTTGAATCACTGGACTGAGTAAGGAATATTCACCTTCACCCAGTGGGGGCAGACACCATTCAATTGATTGAGGGCCTTGATAGAAAAAAGGCAGAGGAAAAGAGAATCTGCATGCAGGCGCTCTCGC
>NW_012109807.1:9800022-9800869 GCF_000951045.1 Mandrillus leucophaeus | reverse complement strand
GATTTGCATTTCTCTGATGGCCAGTGATGATGAGCATTTTTTCATGTGTCTGTTGGCTGCATAAATGTCTTCTTTTGAGAAGTGTCTGTTCATATTCTTTGCCCACTTTTTGGTGGGGTCATTTGTTTCTTGTAAATTTGTATAAGTTCTTTGTAGATTCTGGATATCAGCCCTTTGTCAGATGGGTAGATTGCAAAACTCCTCTCTCATTCTGTAGGTTGCCTGTTCACTCTGATGATAGTTTCTTTTGCTATGCAGAAGCTCTTTAGTTTAATTAGATCCCATTTGTCTATTTTGGCTTTTGTTGCCATTGCTTTTGGTGTTTTAGTCATGAAGTCCTTGCCCATGCCTATGTCCTGAATGGTATTGCCTAGGTTTTCTTCTAGGGTTTTTATGGTTTTAGGTCTTACATTTAGGTCTTTAATCCATCTTGAGTTAATTTTTGTATATAGTGTAAGGAAGGGATCCAGTTTCACCTTTCTACATATGGCTAACCAGTTTTCCCAGCACCATTTATTAAACAGGGAATCATTTCCCCATTACTTGTTTTTGTCAGGTTTGTCAAAGATCAGATGGTTGTAGATGTATGGTATTATTTCTGAGGCCTCTGTTCTCTTCCATTGGTCTATATCTCTGTTTTGGTACCAGTATCATGTGGTTTGGGTTACTGTAGCCTTGTAGTATAGTTTGAAGTCAGGTATTGTGATGCCTCCAGCTTTGTTCTTTTTTCTTAGGTTTGTCTTGGCTGTGCAGGCTCTTTTTTGGTTCCATATGAACTTTAAAGTAGTTGTTTCCAATTCTGTGAAGAAAGTCATTGGTAGCTTGATGGGGATGGCATTGAATCTAT
>NW_012109807.1:9760245-9796067 GCF_000951045.1 Mandrillus leucophaeus | reverse complement strand
TATTAGCTGGTTATTTTGCTCGTTAGTTGATACAGTTTCTCCCTAGCATTGATGGTCTTTACAATTTGGCATGTTTTTGCAGTGGCTGGTACTGGTTGTTCCTTTCCATGTTTAGTGCTTCTTTCAGGAGCTCTTGTAAGGCAGGCCTGGTGGTGACAAAATCTCTCAGCATTTGCTTGACTGTAAAGGATTTTATTTATCCTTCACTTACAAAGCTTAGTTTGGCTAGACATGAAATTCTGGGTTGAAAATTATTTTCTTTAAGAATGTTGAATATTGGCCCCCACTCTCTTCTGGCTTACAGAGTTTCTGCCACAAGATCCACTGTTTGTCTGACGGGCTTCCCTTTGTGGATAACCCGACCTTTCTCACTGGCTGCCCTTAACATATTTTCCTTCAATTCAGCCTTGGTGAATCTGACAATTTCGTGTTTTGGGATTGCTCTTCTCAAGGAGTATCTTTGTGGTGGTCTCTGTATTTCCTGAATTTGAATGTTGGCCTGCCTTGCTAGGTTGGGGAAGTTCTCCTGGATAATATCCTGAAGAGTGTTTTCCAACATGGTTCCATTCTCCCTGTTACTTTCAGGTACACCAATTAAACGTAGATTTGGTCTTTTCACATAGTCCCATATTACTTGGAGGCTTTATTCATTTCTTTTTTCTCTTTTTTCTCTAAACTTCTCACTTCATTTCATTCATTTGATCTTCAATTACTGATACCCCTTCTTCCGCTTGATCAAATCGGCTATTGAAGCTTGTGTTTGCGTCACGAAGTTCTCCTGCTGTGGTTTTCCACTCCATCAGGTCATTTATGGTCTTCTCTACACTGTTTATTCTAGTTAGCCATTTGTCTAACCTTTTTTCAAGGTTTTTAGCTTCCGTGCGATGGGTTAGAACATGCTTCTTTAGCTCAGAGAAGTTTGTTATTACCGACCTTCTGAAGCCTACTTCTGTCAACTCGTTAAAGTCATTCTCTGTCCAGTTTTGTTTCATTGCTGGTGAGGAGCTGTAATCCTTTGGAGGAGAAGGGGTGCCCTGGCTTTTGGAATTTTCAGCTTTTCTGCTCTGGTTCCTCCCCATCTTTGTGGTGTTATCTACCTTTGGTCTTTGATGTTGGTGACCTATAGATGGGGTTTTGGTGTGGATGTCCTTTTTGTTGATGTTGATGCTATTCCTTTCTGTTTGTTAGTTTTCCTTCTAACAGTTAGGACCCTCAGTTGCAGGTCTGTTGGAGTTTGCTGGAGGTCCACTCCAGACCCTGTTTCCCTGGGTATCACCAGGGGAGGCTGCAGAACAGCAAATATTGCTGCCTGATCCTTCCTCTGGAAGCGCCATCCCAGAGTGGCATCCGCCTGTATGAGGTGTCTGTCGGCCCCTACTGGGAGGTGTCTCCCAGTCAGGCTACACGGGGGTCAGGGACCCACTTGAGGAGGCAGTCTGTCTGTTCTCAGAGCTCAAATGCCATGCTGGGAGAACCACTGCTGTCTTCAGAGCTGTCAGACAGGGACATTTAAGTCTGCAGAAGTTTCTGCTGCCTTTTGTTCAGCTATGCCCTGCACACAGAGGTGGAGTCTATAGAGGCAATAGGCCTTGCTGAGCTGCAGTGGGCTCTGCCCAGTTCGAGCTTCCTGGCTGCTTTGTTTACCTACTCAGGCCTCAGCAATGGCGGACATCCCTCCCTGCCCCCCAGCCCCTGCCAGGCTGCAGCCTCACAGGTTGATCTCTGACTGCTGCACTAGCAGAGAGCAAGGCTCCATGGGCATGGGACCCACTGAACCAGGCACAGAAGGGAATCTTCTGGTCTGCTGGTTGCTAAGACCATGGGAAAAGTACCGTATTTTGGCGGGATTGTACCATTTTTCCAGGTACAGTCTGTCACAGCTTCCCTTGGCTAGAATAGGGAAATCCCCCTGCCCCTTGCACTTCCCAGGTGAGGCGATGCCCTGCACTGCTTCAGCTCGCCTCCATGGGCTGCACCCACTGTCCAACCAGTCCCAGTGAGGTGAACAACGTACCTCAGTTGGAAATGCAGAAATCACCCGTCTTCTCATCGATCTTACTGGGAGCTACAGACCGGAGCTGTTCCTGTTTGGCCATCTTGGAAGCGACTCATTGATTCTTTAATCCAAGAATCATTCATTGATTCTTTAATCTATGATCTGAGCTCCAGCTTATATGGGATCATTTTTCACATTGACCACCGTGAATGGCCAGATTATAACATGTTAGAAAACAAAACACATAGGGGAACATCCCAAAGGGAGTAAAAGATTTCTTAGACAAAGTTTCAAAGCAGAAACCATAAGGCAGAAAAAAGGGAGGGGATTTCATGATGTTAAAATCAAATATATCTGTTCCAAATGACACATGGCAAAACGAGAGAAGTTATGTGTAGTCTAATACTGACAAGAGATTAGTAGCCTCAATATACAAGGAACTCCTGAAAATTAACAAGAAAAATAAATGGACAAAGGACACAAGCAGGCAGTTTTTGGGAGAGGAAACCCCAAAAGCCAGGAAGCGTATGAGGAGGTGGCCAAGATCATTAGTACAGAAATACACATTATAACAATAAGATATATAGGGAAATAGTTCTCCAAAAAAGATATACAGATCATCAATGAGCACACAAAAAGGTGCTGAGCATCACCCAGAATAAGGGAAATGCAGACGAAAACTACCGTGAGATAGCACTTCATACCCACTAGAACAGCTACTATCAAGAAAACTCAAAAATACCGAGTGTTGGTGTGGAGTGAGACATTAGACCCTTGTGCACTGCCGGTGGGTATGTAAAATGGTGCAGCCACTGTGGACAACAACATGACCATTCCTAAAAAAAATTCAAATAGAATTACCATATGACCAAGAATTTCCACTTCTGGACGTATTCCCAAAAGGATTGAAAGCAGGATGTCAAAGAGATATTCTGTATCCAAGTTCATAGCAGCAGCATTTACAGGAACCAAAAGGTGGAAGCAAGTGTCCAATGGACGAATGCGTGAGCAAAGCACGGTCTATACATGCAATGAAACATGATTCGGCCTTAAAAAGGGAGAGAATTCTGTGACAGGCTACATCAGGGATGAACCTTGAGGGCTTTATGCTAGGTGGAATAAGCCAGGCACAAAAAGACAGGATTCCACTTACATGTGATACCTAGAATAATCAAATTCATAGAAATAGAAAATAGAATGATTGCCAAGGGCTGGGCAAAAACAGAATGGGAGGTTAGTGTCTAATTGGACACAGTGTTTCAGTTCACAAAAGTAGAGTTCTTGAGATGGATGATGGTAATGGTTGCACAACAATGTGAATGTATTTGATACCACTAAAGTGTACAATTAAGAATGGTTAAGATGGGAAATTTTACCTTATGTGTGCTTTACTACAATTTGAACCAGATACAACCTTACACGCTCAGTAGGCAAAATTCTCAGCTGAACCCCAATAGGCGAGCCCTTCTGTAACACTCTCCTGGTAAGTGTGCTTCTAATCAATAGAGTCTAACAAAAGTGATGAAGTGCCATGTGGAAGAGGGGAAAGGAATTTGCCGATGTACTTCAAGTCCCTGATCAGTTGACATTAAGTTAATAAAAAAGGACATCATCCAGGGTGCATCCAATCAGATGAGCCCTTTAAAAAAGGATGTAAAGGTATGAGACTCTCTCCTGCTGACCTTGAAGAAGCAACTCTCGAGTTCTACAACCACTCGGAGATGAAGTCCGCCAGCGACCTGAGGCAGCCTGGAATCAATCTTTCCCCGGGGGAGCCTCTGATGAGAATGCAGCCTGGCCAACACCTGATTACAGTCTGAGCAGAGGACCCAGCTACACCGAAGGCACAATCCTGGCCCACAGAAAATGGGAGATATAAAGTACATGGTATTTTAAGCCACACAATTTGTGTTAACTCGTTCTGCAGCCGTAGAAAACAAATGCAGTCTATTAGGCAAAACTTAGCTGGGAAAAGACAAGCATTGGAGCTGGGCACAGAGATACACGCCTGTCATCCCAGCTACTCAGGAGACTCAGGTGAGAGGATCCCGTGAGCCCAGGAGTTTGGGGCTGCAGTGAGCTATGATTGCACCTGTAAATAGCCAGGGCAACAAGTGAGACCCTGTCTCAAAAAAAAAAAAAAAAAAAAAGAAATGTTTATGTTGGGTGGGAAAGTGGGGAAGTCAGTAAGGGCACTGCTTGTGGAGTGTAGACCAGAGCCACCATTGTGGAAGGATTTTGGTCAATAGCATGCATCCCTTCCACCTCTGCTATACCACTTCCAGGTAGAGATGTAAAAGATAAGTGACACAGATTCATCGAACATGCACACGAAGACGTCCACTGCAGGATTCTTTGTGGTAGTGTGGGGATGGGGGCTGTGGGAGGCACCCTAGGGGTCTACCCTGGGGAGAATGGGGAGGCAAAATGGGAATGGTCCACACCATGGAGAATTATGCAGCCGCAAGGAGAGATGAAATGCACACGTAGCCACAAGGATGGGCCTGAACACAGGGCTGAGTTTAAAAAGGAGGAAGCAACTTGGGAACCCAAACATGACCATTTGCAGAAATTAAACACATAAGGACAGTATCTGTTTTGCAAGAGCATTTGAAAAGCACAGGACTCTGGGGAGCGTGTTGCCCATGCAGGGGAAGGGAATGGGAGTGAGTGTGGAGAGAAAAGAATACATAAAACAGCGGTTTTATTGGACCAATGATAATTCACTGAGGAGTTTAGCTCAATTTGAGAGTAAAATTAATGGCTCCTGGATCCGGGGCGGCTGCAGAGGCAGCGATGTCCGGCTTTTGTGCGGCGGGGGTGAGGTCACCCATGCAGGTGGGGAAAGAGTAAATGCCAATGAAGCAAGTGTGTGTGGTACAGAGAGAGCAATAAAGGAGAGATTAATTTGGCCTAAGAGGGACATCTGCATTTATATTACTCATGAGTTTCCACTGTGAGCCACAGAAAGCCCAGCTCAAATTGATTTTTTCTTTTTACAAAGAGAATGTGTTGACTCCAGTGACTAAAAAGTCCAGGCTGACTCCCTCGGGTGGGAAAGATGGTTCCCAGCAGGGCCGGGCGTGTTCTGTCAGCGAGGAAACCAGAACTGTGGACCTCCCTTTCTCAGAGGTTTCCTCAAAAGTCCCAGGGCCCCAAAAGCCTTTGGCCAGAAAGAGTGACATGCCTGAACTAATCCCCAGGGCCAGGCCCGGGTCACATCACCTGCAGACAGCAAGGTCATCCAGCATAGGCATGGCATGAGCACAAGCTCGTGGAGGGACGTCTTTGGGAATGAAGCTGGAGAAGCGGAAAGTGAGGTTCCATGGCTGCCCAGCTCAGGCATGACCTTCGCTGCCATTCCCTCAACGTGTTGGCTAGCGGTGGATGGAGGAGAGCCCTGGAGCATTTCCTCCTAGAAAGAAAATGCCTCCAGAAGTGCCTCCCTCTAGGTCCCTCTCACGGCCAAAAAGTCCCTTTCCCAGAGAGAAAGGAGGCTCAAGGGCTCAGCGTGTTCTCAACACAAATGACTGTGGGGAGAGCCCTCGTGGGGGCCTGGATCATTGCAAGAAGGAGCTCATGTGGATGCAAATCTATATAATCGGTTGCCAAAAAAGTACTGAGCCGGCCTGTTTTCATCCTCCACCAGGAGGCCTGCAGAGGACAGAATGTCCACACTGTCTCTACAGAAACCCTTTCCGGCCTAGCCCCAGGGCCTGAGGGTTCTCTAGCACTTAACCGCCAGCCTTCCTGCCCTGCCCGGCGCAGGAGCAACCAGTGGGTGGCTGCCGTCATTGTCCTCACAGGCACTGGGGGCGATGCTGGGCTGGGTAGGGCTGTGTGGGCTGAGGGCAGTGTGGGTTCTGAGGGTCAGGGAATGGCCTTCCTTTATGCACTCCCACCACACCTCCCCCAAACCATTCTTCCTGCTGCCTGGGGTTTTGAACACAGTCCTGGCCTCTTTATGGCAGTGGCGGGCAGTGTGGTTTTGGAATCACCAGCCTGTCACAGGAGGCAGAGCTCCCACTGTGCCGGCAAAGAATAAGCACTGTTCTTTTCCCCATAGTGGGGCTGCCCGGTACTGGTCTGTGCCTGTCTCTCTGGAGCAGGAAGTCGAACAGAGGGAAATGTGTGGATTGGTTAGAGTGCCTTCAGCTACGAGAAACAGAACACCCAACTCAAAGGGTCTTAAAACAGTGAAGATGTGTCTCCTGTGCCAAGCAGTGCAGAGGTAGGACAGCTCAGGGCTGGTTAGATCAGTGCCACAGCGACCCAACCGGGACCCAGGTTTATTCCACCTTTCCATGCTGCCCTCTTCAATGGGACAGTCTGTTTTCAGGCCAGCTTTCCTCATAATCACAAGCCAGCTGCCGCAGTTCCAGGCACCACCTCCAGATATGACAACATCCAGCAGAGGAAGCTCTCTCTTCCTGGATCCATCTTTTAAAGAGTAAGGGGACTTTTCCCAGAATTTCACCCAGCAGCTCTATCATCATGCCTCACTGGCCAGAATTGCATCACAGACCTATATCCTTAGCCAGTATTTGACAGAGGAAACAGGAAAGCCCTGACTGGCTTGAAGGGCATGGACTACCCCAATAGCACAGGGTTCGGACACTCCTGCAGATGCTCCAACAGCCTCCACCACACCAGAAGACAGAGGCCCTTCCCAGTTGGAGATCAGCTTTATTCACCATTGAGGATGTGATGTTTGGAGCCGCAGGGGCCATCTTGCAGCAATGGGTGAAAATCAAGAACATCTCAGACTTGCCAACCTCGTGCTTTGCCTTTATTGGGCCGTGAGACTCTCCTGGGACCACATAGGTTTGTTACATGAGTAAAATTAACTCCTATTCAGTGAGCTTACAGCCCAACTGACACAGAGCTCAGTTGTTTTGAGCAGTGGAGGGAGAGGAAAGGCTCCAATGGCGGCCATTCTCCTTTGGGTTCCCATCCTTTGTGATGAGAAATCCTCGTAAAATTAACCCACCAGGACACTGAGATGGCCAAGTTTCTGCTGACCTTCCATGTGTCCTTGCAAACTTGAGAGAAAACTGGACCCTGGGCAAAATGATGAAATTAGAGAGTCCCTGAACCCTTCTCCTTCTCACCAGAAAACTCCACCCATCACCCAAATTCCCAGAGGACATAGGATTGGATCAGTCATAATTGCAAATAACAAAGACTCAGAAAGCTGACAAGAAGGTCTTAAGCAAACATGGTTTGGGGTCTTTCTTTTCCATGAGTAATGAGAAACCCAAAGGCCAGGACCCATCATGGTCCCACTGCTGCTGTTGGGGTGAGGCTATAGGGGACCAGGGTCCTTCCAGCTCTCTACTTTGACACCCTCAGCAGGTGCCTTCATCCTCAGGGTCACAAATACCTGCTGCTACACCTTCAGGCAGAGTTTCATGCCCCAGGGAGGAAAGTAGGGAAGGGGAAAGGTACAGTGAAGAGCCACCAGGTCCAACAGGAAAGCAGTAGCTGTCGTGGAAGCCCCACTCTGAGGATGCCTGTCATGGGCTGTACTGTGTTGTGTAACCACCTTTGGCTTTGAGGGAAAGGAAGGGGAGAATGGCTGTGGGCTGGACAGCTAGCTGCATGGGTCACCAGGTGTGGAGTCAAGAGACCTGGGACTCAACCCCACACTGCTTCCTGCTGCCTTCAGTAACCCCAGGTCGTAGCTGCAGCCTCAGCAGCCTCTCCTGCTTGGCACAAAATGGGGGAAGAGAACTGCCTCCATGAGGGTGCCTGAAGGCTGGGTGTTCTCTTGGCCTTCTCCCCATCTGGGGCAGTGGGTCCTAGGGCAAGCATGGGAATGGGAAGGGTGGCTTATTCAAGGCTCTTCTGATGCCAAGTGATAGAAATTGATTCAACTCATCTATAGGGAAAAAGGGCAGGTGATAATTGATTTATTTCACACCCAATGGGCACAAGGAGCAGTCAGACCTCAGGAAGGACCTGACCTCAAGCTAGCAAGCCCTGGGAGACAGAGGCAGCTGCTCCTTCTGGCTCCCCTGGCCCCAAAGTTGCCTGCCTCTGCTGTTCTCCCCTCACCCACTATACGTTCTTTCCCTCTGGATGGAAAGGGGTTTCTCAGCCCCACAGCTTCTGCATTCCCATGGACAATGGGCTGCCGGCCTCTCTGAATTCGTATTTCACATTCCTAGGAGAGACTGTCTGATGATCCAGCTCACCCTGGTATGTCTCTTGTCCAGTCAATCCAGCCACAGGGAAGTTCCCAGAAAAGAGGGGCTGGATGAGGCTGACCAGCACACCTCAACATTGACTCCAGGGAAGAAAGAGAAGCAGAGGCAGGAGGGTCCTCTTGGAGATCTGGGGGAAGGAGAGACAGGGCATTTCTTTAGGACCTGCCTCAAAGACCAGTGGGAAGAGACAGCTGGGTGAGGACAGGCTTTAGGTACTCTCCTGTGTCCAGATCAAATACGGCTTTAACCCCTGTCTGATCATTGCAAATCTTTATTTTGCAAATAGCAGAAAATCCCATTCAAATGGTTTGACCAAAAAAGAGAATGTGTGGACCCACCTCACTGAAAAGCCAGAGCCAGGAGGGACTCAGGCATGGTTCGATCCAGAGGTTCAACATTTACTTGCAATATTTTCTCTGCAAGTTTCATTTTGTTTCTGTTTCCATTTCTCTACAAGTCATTCATCTCTATTTCTTTGTAAGACAGTTTCATTTGAGGCTGGCTTTCCCCCTGTGGCACAAACAGCTGCTTTCTATCAGCATTTCAGTGAAGTCTTTAGATGGGCTCTGAGTGGCCCAGCTTTTCTCACATACCCCCTCCTGAACAAATCAACTCCTGTTGGGAGGGAAGGTAGTTTGCTAATTGGCTTGGTCAAGTCACATTCTCCCTTCTCACCACCTTCAAGGAGGAAATCGACTTCTTTGGGGTCACGCCATCCCCCGGCAGATCTCTGGACTGTAATCAAGAAAAGGGAGAAAATGAAGCAAGTGTCCCCACACCAGTCATTCCCAAGACCTGGCCAGTTTGCAGAGAACAAGAAAACAGGTGCACGGGGCACTGGTATGTGGGCACCTGAAGAGGGGCCGTGAAGATGTACAAGTCCTCATTTCCGGAACCCATGAGTATGTTAGGTTACATGGCAAGGAGAAGTTAAGGGCCCACATGGGATTAAGGTTACTAATCAGCTAACCTCAATGTCAGGAGATTATCCTGAATTATTCAGGTGGGCTCCGTGCAATCACAAGCGTCCTTTCAATGTGCAAGAGGGAGGTAGGCGAGTCCGCGTGAGAGTGCACCATATGAGAAAGTCTCGCAACAATTGCTGGCTTTGGAAATGGAAGGGGGCTGTGAGCCAGGGCAAGTGGGCAGCTCAGAGAAGCACAGAAACAGATTCTTCTCCACAGTCTCCAGAAAAGCACGCAGCCCCGATGACACCTTGGCTGCGGCCCAGTGACACCTAGGTCAGAGTCTGACCTCCAGAACTGCAAAATCATAAATGTGTGTTGTTCTGAGCCACTAAGCTGGTGGTTAATTTGCTACAGCAGCAGTAAGAAACAAAGACACGGCATTCCAAGGGCAGGGCACTGCATGGCAGGAGTGACAGAGCGGTGCCCAGTGCAACAGTGTATGACAGAAATACAACGTGCACTGCAGTGGGGATCTTAAGTATTCTAGTGGCCACATTAAGAAAGAAAAAGAGGCTGGGTGCGGTGGCTCGTGCCTGTAATACCAGCAGTTTGAGAGGCCGAGGTGAGTGGATGACTTGAGGTTGGGAATTTGAGACCAGTCTGGCCAATATGGTGAAACCGTGTCTCTACTAAAAATACAAAAATTAGTCAGGAGTTATGGTGGGTGCCTGTAATCCCAGCTGCTCAGGAGGTTGAGGCAGGAGAATCACTTGAATCTGGGAGGCAGAGGTTGTAGTGAGCCAAGATTGCACCACTGCACACCAGCCTGGGCAACACAGCGAGACTCCATGTCAAGAAAAGAAAGTAAGAGAGAGAAAAGAAAAGAAGAAAGAAAAGAAAGATTAATTTCAATAATATGTTTTAACCCAATATATTCAAAATACTATCATTTCAGTGTCTCATCAATATACAAAATATCAATAAGGTGTTTCCCATTCTTTTTAATCCCCAGTCTTTAGAATTCAGTGTGTATTTCACACTCACAGCACATCTCAGCATTTCTGAGCTCCTTTTCAGTGCTCATCAAGCACACGTGGTCAGTGGCTGCTGCCCTGGATGGCACAGGCCTAGTGATTGTACCTCTGGTTGTAAGGGTGGCAGTGGCCGGCATGAACCAGAACAAGGGTCTGTTTGTGACAGTGACAAGGAAACCGCTAACCCATGCTGATCTGTGTGTCCAGTTTTATTTCTCTCTTTTTTCTAATTTTTTATTTCCATACACACACCCTGCTTATATCAAGCTCTTTTCTAATCAGGGATCCTCAAATGACAGGAGTTGGCCTCTGATTGTGTTTGTGCATTTCAAAACCCAGAGCGGTGACCTCAGCCAAGGTGGGCAGAATGGGCGCTGGAGAAGGGCATTAAGGCTGCCAGCTTTGTGGGGGAAATGGCATCTTAAGTGGGGACGAGTCCACTAATATTAGAATATGCACAAAGTAGGAGGGACATTTTTAAAGCCTGTGCTTGGAACATTCTTTCTCTAAAGGATCAGGTGAGCTCTCTCAGAGCAGTGAGCCAACTGCTGAGCCAGGGTGAGAGGGCTTCGTATTTGGAGAGTGCAAAGAATACGGTTGCTTGGGCTTTGGATTCAGAGCATCAGAAACTCCAGGAGAAATGAGATCAGCTGAACAAGAAATGGGTTTGATGTTGCAGACCAAACGTGAACAGTGGGGAACAGGCTGAAAAACAAGGGGGAGGAGAACAGTCAGCAGCTTCCACGGCTTCTCCCAAATGGAGGGAATAGGACCAGCTCAGCGGACAGGCTGGAGGCTTATGATGGAAGGTGGTGGAGTACAGGTGTGCCAGGAGAGGAGGCAATGCTGGGGGCTGCTATGGGAGAGGGGGGCAGAGGGAAAGTTGTGCTGCTGATGGGGTCACAAGAGTCACTTATGGCCTTGGGCCTTCAAGAACCAAGAGAAGCCCTCCCAGAGCCCAGCAACACAGCAAGCAATGCTCACGGCTCCAGCCAGCAAGAGTTGGGGTAGCAGCCCCCACCCTCTCTCCCCACACTGGGGACAAAAGGGAACTGGAGAAGCCAGACAGAGGGAGCTGGTCAAGCCTTTCCAAAGGGCACAGCCCAGGTCTCCACCATTCTCTCCCCATACGTGTTCAACCCTTAAACACTTTGCTAAGCATTACAGGAGTTCCTTCTGCTAGAAGTGGCCAATCAAATGCCCCTGGCCTTGAATCTTGGTCCATGGCAACATTCCTTGCTTTTGGAGAAGGTGGGGGGTCCAGGAGCTAAGTGTAACCTTCAGCCAAGTCATATATCCTCTCACTAGACCTCACAATAATCATTCCAGGTGGTATCATTCTTACCCATTTTACAAAGGTGAGGTTGACCCTGTGTAATAGTCAGGGTAGGCTTGGTTATGCTGGTATAACACACAGTTCTAAACATCTCCTAACACAGTAGTTTACCTCTCACTCCCACTCATGGGGGTTGGTGAGGGAATCTGCTCCATGCAGGTCACTCAGGGATTCAGGCTGATTGAGGCTCTGCTCTCTGGAACAGCGGCCTCTGCCAACTCCCTGACAGGGGAAGACACACATGGAGGTGCATACTGGCTCCTTTAGAATTTGGCACGATCCTCCCAACTAGAAAGGTGCTTAGAAGTCTGAGGAGCATCTGGGCTGTCTGAGGATCCCCTAGTCCCCTAGATTGGGAAGTGGGAGCGAGGCTTAACTGAAGCATGTCTAATGTCAAAGTCCTTGCTGCAAGCCCTGCCTTATGCAGCTTCCCTGCCAAACCACTGTGAAAACGTGAGCTGTGTGGTAATGTGCAAATTCCAGGGGTGTCAACACCATGACCCCCAGATACTCTCATACACTGCCTCCTTAGCCCGTCCCAGGCAAAGAAGGCTCTGCGAACCAGGGGCCCTGTGAGGCCAGGGGATAGTGGCCTCCCGCCCTTCTAGCCTGCTCACTGTGTCCCTGCTGAGTCCCATGGCTCTCAGCTGCCTTCAGGACCCTCAGTTCAAAGAGTCTTTTTCATCCCATGGAATCTGGAGCCTGGTCCTCCTCGTCCAAGGCAGCACCTGCCAGGTTCCTCACTGGCAGCAAGCAGCCTTGCTAACAGCCTTGCTAATCTGATAATTACCTGCTTCTAGCAGAGAAGCTGTTAATTGAAAACTCCACCCCCTCCTGTAACTGCCTGCCTGCCTCTGGCTGGCTAGGCTTCCCTGGGTTCTCTCCAGGCCCACAGCCCTTGGTTCTCTAACTTTGGTCTCCTGACTTCTTCCTGATCAATAAGGGTGTCTGGCTGCCTCTGCAGTGCTCGTTACTGGGGTTGCCAGGTGAGAATCCGGGGCTACACTCCCTACCCCGCAGCTAACGGCCTCTCTCCTGCCTGGCCCACTGTGGGAGGAAGGAAGGCACTTAAGGCCATTTGCCCCAGAAGTTAACGGGGAGGTACTGGGCCAGTGGGAAGATTCCACGGGGGTGGGGGGAGGGGAGAGGGGGGTGCAGATTTTACTGAAACCAAAGGCTGAACTGCTCCAGGTCAGAGCTGGCCAGAGGGGTCGGCTACCTGGAGGGGCTGCACCACTTCCTGGAAGGCTCCAGCCTGCCTCTAAGTCTCAGCCCTGCCCAGAGGATTTTCTGACCAAAGTCCTTTGAGTCTGGACACACAAGGGCTCAAGGTGGCCCTGACTTTGTTCACCACTTCCCTCCCAGACACATCACCAGATTCACCAGGCACAGATAGAATTTGGCAATGCCAACAATCTGAAGAGTGAAAAAAGTGAATTTCAGAAAAATGAGGTCAATATCCCATTTTCCAGTAAAAATCTATGAACGTTGTATACATGTGATTATAAACACCTTTTCTAAAAGGTCTGAGACAAAGCCCACCAAATTCTTGAGAGCCCACCAAATTCTTAAGAGTGGCTACTTCTAGAGAGTGGGATAGGAGAGGGAGAGGGAGAGGGAGGACTCACAATGGATCTTTATTGTTTGGATTATTTCACTAGAAAGGGAGCAGGCGAGCCTTAGTCCTCAATGGCCCTATGATCCTGGACAAAGCGCTTGGCCACTCTGAGCCTCAGTGCCTCATCTGTAAGATAGAGGCGTCTCCCACGTCCCCTTTTACTCTATATTAGGACGTGTGGTTGAATGCAACCTAAACCAACCCAGCTTGTATAAGAAAAGGGGAAGAGTTTCCCGAGACACAAGGATTTTTATGCATCCAGACCTTAGGCAGCAGAGAGAATCCTGGGGAGGGCTCTGCACCTCTCCTTACTGTGTGCCGGCTTCCCGTAAGGTCCTCTGAACAGGCTGCACCATGGTCAAGCCATTGTGACCCCTGTGACCCACATGTACAGGCCTCCTGGAGTCACAAGGCCTGGAGCAACAGGAGAACCACTAAAGAAGAAGAAACAGCTAGTTCCTGCCTTAACTGATTAGCCGACCTGGCGACATTCCACCACTGCCCCACCCTAACTCATCAATCCACCTTGTGATATCGTGCCTCGTGACCTCTCCCCACCTCGTGACTATACTCCTTGTGACATTCTTCCCCTGCCCGAAAAAAAATTGCCCCTAACTGTAACTTCCCACTACCTACTCCAAACCTATAAAACTAACTCCACTCCCACCAGCCTCCACTGACTCTCTTTTCGGACTCAGCCCGCTCCCACCCGAGTGAATAAACAGCCTTGTCGCTCACACTTAGCCTGTTCAGGGCGTCTTTTCAATCAGATGCACGCAGAACACGTCCTTCTCTGTCTTTGAAAAATGATCTCTCTGCTTCCACAATCCCACAGTGCAAAACACAGCAGCCAGGTTTACACCTTGCGGGCCCAGCGTTCTAGAGAGGTGTAGGTCCTATTTCTACAGTCCTGGGCAGGGATCTTACTGGCCAGATTGGTGACTGCATTGAGCCTGACGGACCGGGTCACGTGGGTAACAAGTAGCCCACTGTTTCAGTGGCTGGAAAGAGTGAAGGTATTTCCGACATATGCAGTATGTCTGCTGAGTCAGCAGGAGGGCTCCGGGCATCCCAGTCACTCGGTGACCCAGTCTGACAGAGGTTTCATCTCAACAGGCGTGTCCGGGATCTCAGAGACGGGGAAAGAGAACATGCAGGCGCACACACGGGCTCCTAAGGCTTCTGCCTGAAAGTGACATTCCACCCACTTCCACCCACATTTTGTTGGGAAGAACCACTCACATGGCCATGCTTGAATTGAAGTGGATGGAGACGTCAACTCCCACCATGCGCCTGGCATAAACATCTGTGAACAGCCTGGATGACTACCATAATGCCACCTCACCAAGAGCCCCTGCCCACTCCGTTTCACCTGGCGCATCGCTGCAGCACTTCCCACCGTGCAGCTGAATGTTGCCAGGGAAGGAAGGAGAGATTCTGTGGACGGTTCAGTTTCTAGCTGTTGCTATCTGGCTCCTTTTCTGTGGCAATAAATACATAAAAATTATCATGGCAGAGATGTAGAAGTCCCGCAGGAGGCTCTCTGTGAATCCCAGAAAGTTGCCGAGCCCAGCCTCTGGGCTTCAGAGTCACAGTAGGGAAGTTGTCGTCCCAGTTCAACCCCTCCCCTCCTCTAGCATGAAAGATGCACTTTTGAGGGTGACGGCTGGGTGGGGGTGAGGTGGGAGTGTGGCACCTTTGGCATTTTCTACCTGAACAAAACTGCGGCCCCTGTCTTCCTTGGTGGCTCTCCCTGGCTGCCTTGGTGGCTCTCCCTGGCTTTGCTTTCAGAGACATCACCTCCCTGTGGTCATTTAGGAGGAATATGTGCACTCGGGATCCAGAGACCTGGGTTCAGGCTGTGGCTCTATCGCTAACGGGCTGGCTCTGTGACCTAGGCAGGCCAGTGAACCCCTCCAGAGCCTCCGTTTCCTCATCTGTAAATGGTGTTATCATAACGTCTGCATCCCCAGCGAGCCCCCTGGATTCTGAGGACCGGCTGTTATGGGGGCATCACGGCTCTTTGTCCAGGTGACACGTGGGAAATATGAGGGCTTATCTCTATGCTGCTGTGGCCTTCTTGGGATTCTCCCCGAGGACTCGCCTGCCCTGCGTTGCTCTTGTCCCTGCAAACGGCCCACCCTGTCTCCTGCCTCCCCACCCAGACGCGAAGCAGTCGCTCTGCCAGCTCTCAAGGACTCATCTCTGAGATTTCAGACAGAACAATTTCCTCTCCCTCTCCCGCCTGCCTGTCCGGGAAAATCGCGCCACCCACGCAGGCCCCCACTACGTGCACCCACACGCCCCACAGCCATTGTCTCCCGCACCAGCCTGCAGAAAAGCAGAGTGGGGCATGGGAGGCGGATGCGGAGGCTACAGGAAGGGGGGTGACACCCCCAACCCTGAGGGTCTCCAAGTGTCAGGCCAACGGCTGACATGGACCTGGGGAGACAGGAGCCAGGCTCCTTCCAGATCCTCCCACAACCTGGGTTTCAGCCACCCTGCCGAGGCCACAGGCAAACGTCCGGCTGAGGACTGAGGTAGAGGCTGGATCCCACAGCCCATTGGTGGCAGAGACTGGATGAGAACGCCCAAGTCCAGGGCTCTTTCTGCACTGCTTCCCAGAACTTCCTGCCCCTAGGGACCTGCAAGCCGGACGGGACAGGGCAGGAGGTACAGAGAGAGCCTGCTCCCAGGGAGGGCCTCGGGACACGGGGAGTTTCATTCCTCCCTCCCAGCACGAGCCACGCCCATGCCGCTCAGGCCTCAGCCACAGGCACTGCCTAGCCCTGCTTGGGCCAAGGCTCACTGTCCCTTAGGGACAGCAAGCCCCGCCTCCCAGACACTACCCCATGGCAGGGGAAAGCCTTGGGGTCCCCATAAAATGCGGGCATCCCCAGACAGAGAGTAAGTCTCCCCAAGATGGGAAGATTTGCCTAGCGAGTGGCCACCCTTGATACCCTGCCCTCCCGTAGGAGCCAGGTTCTGGAAGATCCCCCTAGGGGCCGACGTGGGTCCCTCTCCTTGGACCATCCAGGCCCGCAGATCTGGAGCTAATGGTTGGGGAAAGGGGGCTCCAGGAGCTGAGGAGGAGCAGAGCCAGCGGATGCAGGCGGAAGTCCGGCAGATCTCAGGCACATTTTCTGCAGTGATAAAGACCTTTTGCTCAGCAGCTAGCTTCCACAGGCACTTCTCCCCCACGTGACACCACACCAGGGCCCACAGGAGAAAGCCCAGGGTAGGCGGAGGCACTGGGTCCCCTCCCTTCCCCAAACACACCTGCCTGCGGGGGGCACTGTCCCCTCGCAGAGACTGGGGGTGGAGGCTTAGCTGCAGGGGGCGGGGTGGCCCCGGGACAGGAGAGCCACCCAAGAGAAGGCCAGGGCTCTGGGAGAAGAGGGGGTCCTACCGCCCTCCGGGAACAGGGATCCTGGCTCCCACAGCTGCCTCCTCCTGCCCCTCCGCAAACTCCCACAGCCGTCTCCAGCTCCCGCGCCAGGAGGTCCGCTCCACGACCACAGGAGCCAGACAGAGGCCGGGGTAGCCTCGGGCAGACAGACACTTTCGTGGGTGTTCACCCAGAGCTAGACCTCGGGGAAAATAGGATTTGCCTGAGGGCTGAGAATCAGGCAGTCCCAGCACGTCCAGGACCATAAATATGCCCTGCTCTTTGACCCGCTGATTCCACTGTTTGGAATTCCTCCCAAAAATATAATTGCAAAGGGAAAAATAGCTATACGTGCACAGCTGTTTATAGCAACATTATTTATCGTAGTAAAAAAGTCGAGTCAGCCAAAATACTTTGCAAGTGGCGGGAGGGGGAACTGTGGGTCAATAAGATGGGGTATTTATTATACATCCAAGAAAAATGGTAAACTTGTAAAATTACTCATAAAATAATGTTAAGGGCAGTGATAGGACAAACTTGCACATATTTGTTCAGGCAGCAGAGGATGACTGAGCACCCCGTCGGGGCTACGCAGCTGCTCCAGGTGCCAGAGAGATTCCCGTGAAAAGGACCAAGTCCCTGCCCTCATGGAGGGAACGTTCCAGAAGTGTGCCACAGGGTCAAAGGTGAATCCAAACCACAGCAAGTACTTTCCCAAGGCAGGGAGATGGACAGAACCGAGTGTGGTCCACTGTGGGGTCCATCCTGCCTGGGCTGGGTGGGTCACCAGGGAGTGGCCCCACAGAGGTCTGCAGGCTCCTAAGGAAGGAGCCAGATGCAGGATCAAAGCGAAAGGTGCCTGGCCAAGGGCAGTGGGTCCTGCCAGACCACAGGGTCTTCTCCCTACAGGAGGGAAATTTGGTAGGCGGCTTTTAGGAATCCCATGAACCTTTGGGGTTTGTGGATGAACCAGGGGAGGAGCAGTGCCCAAGAGTGTGAGCTGAGTTTTCTGCTAACCTAACAAGTTCGGAAGGGTCACAACTGAGCGGCTGGGGGTCCATCCTGCCCCCAACATGGCCAGATCTGCAAACAGGAGACATCATATAGTGGCCTGGGAGGCAAAGGCATCTGAGTCAGAGGTAAAGGTATAATCTGAAGGTGGACTGGCCCCCATCCTGCCGGCTCCCTGTGGTCCAGAGAGTTGGAGAAAGCCCCTTGGACCAGAGCCTTCCCACACTTGGTCCTGTGTCGGGTAGGAGATTTGCAGGAGGCCGTTTCTGCTCTTCCAGAGCCCAGACGGACTTCCCTGGGCTGGTGGGAGCCAAGGCATGGAATTGCAGTCACCTCCCAGGTGCAGGGCCCCGGGTGGAGCTGCTGGCTGCAGCCAGGGACAGGGAGCAGAGATGCCCCTCTGCCAGCCTGCCCCACCCCAGGCAGTGAAGAAGCTCCAAGCTCTGGGCCCGTGGGAGGCACCAGGCGAACAGAGGAGTTGGCAAGCTAAACATGCTATTAGCAGCAATGGAGAAGTGACGATTATCTGCACAGCTGTCAGGAGCAGCTCTCCGCCGCCTGGCACTAGCACCTGGGGAGGGGCTGCCACTCATCGGCCTTCACAGAGATGCCCCAGGCTGGGAAAGAAAGACCGGCAAGCTGGACATTCTGTGCCACCACTCCCTCGTCCTGAGCTGCAGGGATCTCGTCCTTCATCCAGAGGCTGAGACCTGGAAGCGAGGCCCACCTCCGCACCTGCCCCCGTAGCTGCGCCTTCGTTCCTCAGACTGTAAGCTGGGGATGAAAGTAACACCACCTTTGGTGGCGGAATTGTTGGGAGGGACCAGTGGGATATTTTGTCTGAAAGCACCTTGCAAATGGTAAAGGGCTATGGGGTCACTGCTATTACAATTCTTCTATCAAAAATCTAATCTTCAGGGCTTTCACTGTCTGTTTCATTCACACAGAATGAAATTGAGGCTCAAGAGGTTACACGATTTGACCAAGTCACACAACTGCAAACAAGGAGGTGTGGGTTTCCAGGATCGAAGCCAGGAGGAAGCTCAAAGAGCATCCAGTCCCCATGCTGTAAAAGGGATTCAAGACCCAGGAACAGAAGGTGATTAGCCTCGCCGCAGGACACAGGGCAGACAGCACTCAAGCCCAGCTCTGCTCGCTCTGCTGGGAGCACTTCCCAGGCCACTGTGGATCTGGGCCTCGTCCTCAGCTCAGGGTGGCTGCAGGAGCATGCTGAGGAATGAACCCATGCCAGAGCACTGAAGATGTCCCCACCGTCCCCGCCGCAGGCTCCCCACCCAGGTCTCTTCATCTCAAAGGGGTTGTCACAGAGGCCCAGGGCTGTGGCCTGGAGGAACACACTCCATCTTCCTTGACATCTAGCCCATGTATCACTCTGATGGTAGAAAGACGGGTTCCAGAGCCTGCTCAAGACACGGTGTGCAGAGCAGCGAAGGAGCCTGCTTGGCACAAGGCAGGGGCACCTCTCAAAGCCTCATGCGCTGCCTGGGGCCCTTCACACCCCAAGGCCTTCCAGGATGCTTTGAATTTGGTCTTCTCAGCCCTGCCGCTGCCCCACTTGTGGGAAGAAAGATGGACTGGGAGGTGAGAGGCACTGCCCACCTGACCACCCACCACCCGTCGCCTCTGCCTTTTGAAATCACTTTCATGGGCAGAGAGGCGGGAATGCTGATCGCACCGTGTGGGAGGGACTTGGAGGGTGGGGAGGTGACTCACAGGACAGTGGGAGATAGGAAGCAGCTCCAGGGCCTCCCTGATAGTGGAAGGGAAGGGTGCTGGTGACTCAGGGACAGCTGGGGAGGGGTGCGTGGAGAGGGAGACAGCTGGGGAGGGGTGCATGGGGAGGGAGCTCACTCCCCCCCGACTCTGTGCCCTGCATGCCTGGGGAGTGACCTCCTGCGGTGAACCCAGCTCTTGCCCCTGCGGGGCCGTCTTCGCCCTCAGCTTGCTTCCCAGCAGTAGCCAGGCACCCAGTAGCTGCATGCTGAGTGAATGCCAATCTCGCCTGCTGCCGCCCAGCTGTGCAGACCTTCGGCAGGCTGAGTGCTCCTCTGCCCTCACATCCAGGCCTGTAGATGGAAGCAGAGCCCGACTCTGAGAGCCGATTGCCCATCCTGCAGCTGTGAACGTCGCAGCTTCCAGCAGGTTCTTGCTGCAGACTTGCTGAGAGGACTGAGTGCTGTGGCAGGCCACCCCAGCCTGCTGGGCACCCCTCCGAGATGGCCCCCACAAATAGTAAATAAATGCCCTACTCCCAGGCCCACTTGCTTCCGGTGCTCCTTTCACCCCTGCCCTGCACTGAGCCCCCTGACTATGGCTCCCTGATTCATTCTCACCAACACCCGGTGTCCCCAGAACGCTACACACTGGGCCCTGGCGGGGCACAGGGGAAACAGCACATCTCAGACTGGGGGTTTTCAAACCCAAAGAGAGTCTCCCACCTGGAGAGAGGCAAAAGAGAGGCAGACTCACAGGGTTGAACTGCGTCCCCTGTGCCCGTAACACTCAGCCCATCCCCTACCACCTCCTCCCAGGCCACCTTCCCTGACATCAAGCCCATCCATCACCAAAGTCTCCCCAGAGCCCAACTACTGTCATCCCCAGCCCTGCCTCAGCCAAGCCACTGCCCCCTTCACTTTCTGTCCAGGAGACCCAGTCAGTCCATCAGCTCTGTCCTGAGGTGGAAATGCAGCCACAGGGAGGAGAGCAGGGGCTCAGATTTCTTCCCCTCCTCATCCACCTATCCATCCATTGGTTCATCTGTCTGTCCATCTATCCACCTGTCCATCCATCCATCCGTCCATTCATCTATCCACCCATCTGTCCATCTACCATCCATCTATTCATCTGTCCATTCACTCATCTGTCTGTCCATCTATCCATCCATCCATCTATCCACCAATCCATCCATTCATCTGTCTATCCATCCATGCATCCATCCACCCATTTATTCATTCCTCCATCTATTCATTCATCTGTCCATCCACCTATCTGTCTATCCATCCATCCGTTGATCCATTCATTCACTCATCTGCTTGTCCATCTGTCCATCCATTCATCCATCCGTCCATCTACCATCCATCCATTCATCCATCCATGTATTCATATGTCTATCCATCTATGCATCCATCCATCTATCTTTCTATCTATTCCTTCATCCATCCATTCATTCATTTGTCCATCCAACTATCCACCTACCATCCATTCATTCATCCATCCATCCATTCATCTGTCTACCCATCTATGCATCCACCCACCTATCTGTCCATTCCTCCATCCATTCATTCATCTGTCCATCCATCTATCCATCTACCATTCATCGATCATTCATTCATCTATCTGTCCATTTATCTATCCATCCAAACATCTGTGCATCCATATATCCACCCATCTATCCTTCCATCCATCCATCCATCCATCCATCCATCTGTTCATCCATCCATCCATCCATCTGTTCATCCACACGTCCATCCATCTAATCTCAGAATACTTAATGATGTCACCTGTGCACATGGGTCTCCCGGAACATCAGCTCTAAAGGGGGAAGGATTACTGCTGGGTTTGTTCCCTGTGGTATCCTAGTACCTAGAAGTTGGCACAAAGTCAGTGTTGAATACATATTTCTTGAATGTCAAATGACTGAATGAATGAATAGATTCTTCACCTGGAGAAGGGGAGTAGAGTCCACCAGCACTCATCTTCAACTCTGGATGATGCTGGCCTAATCTCAGGCCATCCAGAGGTACAGCCCCAAGTCCAGGGAAGGCCATGACTTGTCGAAGGCCACCTGGCCAGGTAAGAGCAGGGCCAGGTGCCCGGCCCAGGGATTCTTCGCCCAGATTAGTGTTTTCCCCACTAACTACTAAGAGCCTTCTCTGCTGGCAGTCCCTGGGAGCAGCAGCAGAAGCCTAGAGCCTGGGGTGGAGCCAGTGGCCAGAGTCAGGAGCCGAGACTGGGAGCCTCTGAGGAGCAAGAACCTGCCTGAGCAGGGTTTGGATATTCCCAGCAGGAGAAAGAGTGTGCGCTGGCTGGCAAAGCTGTCGCAGCTGCCCAGAGGAACAGCAAGTGCTCTGCTGGCTTTGCTATCCCAGCCCCAGGGCAGGATGAACAGGCTCTGGCCTGGAATGCACCAACTAGGCAGCCCTCCAAGCCCAGCCAAGCCCCTAGGCCTTTATACCCCTTCGCCTGCAGCTCTGGGGGCCCCGGAGCCAATGCTCACTTCAACCCCAGCCAACATGGCCTGGGATCCAGTCGGGTCTAGGCTCTGACCTCAGCTCTGCCGCTGGCTGGCTGTGTGGCCTTGGAAAGCTCACTTTTCCTCTCTGCCTCAGGCAAGCTCAGCTCTTCAGCCTCACTCAAGACCTCGGAGAAATGCATGTTCTTGGGCCTGTCACTAGAGATTCTGCTTCAACATGTCTGCAGAGAACTCAGAAATAAGCGGTTTACAAATGCTGCCACTCAAGCATCTGGGGAAACAGGCTAAATGAGGGCAGAAGGCCCCAAGGCTGAAGCCACCACATGGCATCTGGCTCTGGGCCACCTGAACACTGCCCAGCCTCAGTCCTCTTACTTGCTCAATGAGGATGCCCAGGGAATCCTGTGGGTGTTGGCGGGTCCTGTGGGAGATGGTGTGGTGACAGCACTTGGCCATACCGTACAGGACCCCAAAGGGTACGGGGCTCCGGTGTGCTGGGATCCGTTTCTGCTGTGAGTAACAGCACCTGAATACCATGGAAATTGATTTCTTTCTCCTGTCTGTCTGTGGGAAGCCAGAGCACTCACTGGCTATGCCCTGCAAGGGAAGGGGTCTCAGAGGTGGAGGGAGCCCCCACCCCACAGCCCCAGCCTCCCAGGCAGCATAGGGTGGGAGCAGGTGCGTGCAGAAGTGCTGCTTTCTCCCTCTGCCTGCACTTTTCAGCTGTGTGTGGAGCCTTGCTGGGCCTCAGTTGCCTCGTCTGTGAAGTGGGTGTAGTGACAGTGTCCGCTCTAGGAGGGGGTCACTTTGAGGATTCGACGAGGTCATCTGTGCAGCGTGTCTGCTCAGGGCCTGCATGTGGCACTCCACAGGGCACAAGGCCAGCTCTGCTCCTCCAGGCTGCTGCAAAGTGCTGCTGGTGCAGGGGCCTCTCCCTGGGGACTGAGGAAAGGCCAGAATCCATGAGGCTGTTGCTCTGGTCCTGCTGCCCGTGTCGCTGATCCATCCTCAGCCTGAACCTCAGGGGCTGCAGCTCAGACACAGCTCTGCTGCTGCCTCCTAGGACCAGAGTGAGGACTCGAAGGGGAGGTGCTGGGAGCAACCACGGACATCAGTGCCTCCTTCTCAACCAGACGCCCCGGGCCCTGAGCCCTAATGGTTCTCCCTCCCACTGTGGCCTAAGTGTCTTGGTATTCAAGGCTCTGGCAGTTAAGGGGATTACATCTCAACATGAGATTTGGAGGGACCATCCAAACGATATCACACAGTAAGACATGATGGGTGTTTATACACTTTATTGGATAATTTGTTTACTGACAGCCAAAAGCACCTTAACAAATACAAAGGATCAACACTATCTGGGGAGTCTTTCCAGCCTCGTTTTCCACCACTGCCCTTTTGATGCCTCTCTGGGTGAAACATGTGTTGCTTTCTCTTTGCTTTGGCTGCTAACTGCCAGGCCCCTCTAGTCTCCTCGAATTGGTGAACTCCTAGTCATCCTTCAAAGCCCAACTCAAATGCCCCCACCTCGGCAAAGGCTTCTGAGCTCCCCTAGGCAGACTCAAAGCCCTGTCTTGCTGCCTTCAAATGTCTTCACTGTGGAATTTCTCACATCATTCGCCAGCCACTTGTCTGCTGGCCACTCCGCTGCACTGTGAGTCCTTGAGTGCTTCAGCCTTTCTCTGTGATCTATTATCCCCTAGCATTGCACCTGGTATGCTGCAGGCGCTGGTCAGTGCTGCATATCGCATTACTGAAAACACTGCTTCGTCCAGGCCCCCTGGAACCCTCGGCTCTCCTGATGTTCTTGCCCAGCTGGGCAGGAAGGTGGTGCATCTCTCATGTCCCAGGGGAACGAGCTCTCAGCAAGCGCACGGTATGGGAATAGGCTCCTGCTGCACCACATTGCCCCTGCTCTCTTCAACCCAGGTGGGATCCCTGGCCCAGAAGGGAAAAAGGACACCCAAGGTCACCAGGCTGCTTGGAGCAGAGTGGGGCCTCCAGAATTGGGTAGGGAACACTGGGTGTGTTTCAGAGCTGGCTTGACAGCTGTCCAAATTGACACAACAGTGCAGGAGGCAGGCGCTGTGGGAGTGGAGAGAGCTGTCAGGTGCTGAACAATGCCACCTGCCAGGCACTGAGGAACACAGGGGATGGGGGAATGGGGGGAGAGGGAGGGGAGCTTGGCACCGGGAATAGGTCTGGGACGCCTCCCCCAAGAACCCTCCTCCCACAAGCCCATGTCCCTCAGCCTCAGGAACCAGAGGGGCCCTGGGTGAGGGGGAAGGAGCGAGAGCGCTGAGTCAGAGCTCCCCCTGGGCAAAGGTGTGGACTGCTGGCTCAGGGTCCACCAGGGCTCCTTTGGGAAGCAAACAACGACCGGGACTTAGAGGACTTTGGAGACTACGACGGTGCTTTGTCTGTCTGAGGGGCAGGGACCAGTGCCAGGAGTGTCATGCCTTGCTGGGGAGCTGGGCCAGCCTCCTGGGCTCCCACCGTGCTCCTCTGACAGCGGACAGCAGGATCAAGTAACCACTGTGTCCCCTGAGCCTTCCTGGAGCCCCATGGAGCTGGGATCCAGGCGCCGAGATGCCCTGGCCGCAGCACACACGCTGAGAAGTCGGGGAGGCCTCCTAGGAAGGCAAGCTGCAGGCCAGGGCTTGCCTTCCTAAGACCTGAGCTCCCGGGCAGGGGAAAAAGGCCAGAGGCTGCAGCCAGGAGTTGCTTTGTTTTTCTTTATTCTTGGAGTTTAAAGATTTTTTTAATTGTCCCAGAACATCTCCGTTTGTTAGAAAAAAAAAACCCGGAAGTATTACAGGCAGTTCTAATATGTCTCTTAACCACCTAACCCTCCCACAAAACACACTCCTGTTTCTAGAGGTAACGGCTTCAGCTAGTACGGTTTAATAAAAATAATACATGTCACCCTCCCAAAAAAAATACACTTCAAGCTATACCAGATGTCTAAGATAAAATGTTTCCCTTCCCCCAACAATCATGAACAATTTCTCGGGTACTCCTCCGGATCCTTTAAAATTCATAATCCTATTCGGGCACCGGATATTTGTTGTTTTCTCATAAAGAAGAATCGATACTTCATGACAGGAATAATAGGTCCTGCTCTGCATACCCCCCACCTCCTGGGTTCCTGTGACGCTCTGGCTTCTCCTTGCACACCCAGAGAGACCGTGCCAGGGCCCTGCACTTTCTTCACCCTTTTCCCTGGGGGTGGACGCCTGTAGTCTCTCCTGTTTGTTTCCCAGGCAGCACAGGAGAAGCGCGCATACCCTCAGTGCTGGGTGCATGTAGGGTGTCCGCTCCCAAGGTCACCGCTCAGCGGGTCCTGGGCAGCCTCTGCAGGGACTTGGCCTCCACTTCCTCCACTGCAGCTGAGGGGTTGGACTGGATCTAGTCCATTCGCACCTCCCCAAGGATGGGCAAAGGGCACACCCCTCCCACTGTGCCTGTCCTAGCAGATGACGGACCCAGAATGTGGGAGCGCCAGCTGGGTTTGCTCTGGGCCAAACACCCCTGGACACCCCAGTTCCTCTGCCCTCACCTCTCTTCTTCTTTCCCTCCCAATGCCACAAGTCCCCACGCTATGGCAGAGACAGGGGCCTGCATGGCCAGCAAGCCAAGCAAAGGGGACTGGGGCATCATCCCCACCCCCAGCAGAGGAGGGAGGACACCCCCAGCCAGCTTTGCGGCTCCCCCGTTTCTCCCTCTCCCGCTGCTGCTACTGGTTCAAAAGATAAAATAAAAACCCTCTGCATCAACAAATAAAATAAAATCACAATAAAACATTTAATATTCCTGGGATGTAGGTCTTTCTAAACAGGAGCAGCTGCTGCCAGAGCTGAGTTTGGCAGAAGCAGCACTGGGCTTTTTTTTTCTACTAGGAGTTTCTTTTTTTTTTTCTTTTTTCCCCAAAGACGCACGTCTAGTTAAAACACATTCCTGATGGGAGCTCCGTGTGCTTTCCTGGTCATCAAAGCCGCCGTTTGTTAGTGTGTCCTTTGCCCGTTAGCTTGTTTGTTTGTGACGATTGCTGGAGTTTCTTTTTTGAGATGGAGTTTCATGCTGTTGCCCAGGCCTGAGTGCAGTGGCGCTGTCTCACCTCACTGCAACCTCCACCTCCGTGGTTCTGGCAATTCTGCTGACTCAGCCTCCCAAGTAGCTGGGATTACAAGCGCCCGCCACCACACCCAGCTAATTTTTTGTTTTTAGTACACATGGGGTCGGATTACTGGGATTTCTGAGTGACAGGATGTTGTAGCAGAGGTGGTGAGTGCGGGGGAGGGTGGTATCCACAAAGTCAGGGGAGCTGCCTAGCAACTGGAAGCCAAAGGGGTCAACCCGCCAGCCCCCCTGGAGTCAGCTTCCTGCAACTCAGAACCTGGTTGAATACGGCAGCCACTCTATCGGCTAAACATGCGGATGCGTTGAAGACGTTTGCAGACATCTTTTCTTCTATTGCGCCTTTTCTCAGGAACTTTTAGAAGCATTCCGTCAAAACTACAGACTAGAACATGAGTCACCCTCTGTGTGATGCCCAGTCCCGTCACTGGGCAGTTTCCTGAAAGCTGCTACTGTCCCCATCTGAGTTCCAGATGCAGTGCCAAGGCTGGGCTGGGGGCACGGGGAAGAGCTGGCCCAGTGAACGGAGCACAACCCAAGACAGCCCAGTGAGGGGTCCCCAGTGAGAGAAAGAGCACAGGGGTGCATTCAAGATTCAGGTTCCCAAGACCCCTACAACACAGACTGTAACCAGTGCTGGCATGTGGTAAGGGGTCTGTTGCGCAGGTTGGCCACTGCTAAACTAAAGAAAAAGTGGCAGCTGCCAGAGGCTGGCCTTGAACCAGGTTCAAGCTACCCACTCTTTAGCCAGCACTCTGCACTCTGTTATGTTGCCATTATAGAATGAAAGTGTAGCCTGAATATTGCCCCAGCCCTGGACCCTGAGAGCTCAGTGCCACTGGCTGCCCGGAGCCCCTCTCTGTCTGTCTTTCCTTGGCCTGGAGGACAGCGGGGGCCACAGGTGGTTTCCAAAGCCTTTCCTTAGGGCCTTCTCCTGACCGATCCTGCTTCCCGGGCTCAGGGGACATCTCCCGGAGTTCCAGCCACACGACTGAAGATCTAGCCAGCCTCATAGAAGGGGTTGTGTGGTCTCTTTCCCACGTCCCTTTCTTCTCTCTGTCCTTCTGCCCCTCCCCATGCCTGTGAGAGCTCCAGAGTCACCTTCCTCCATCGCAGAGCAATTGAGCTCCAGGCCAACAACCCTAAGATGGGCAAACCCAGCCCATCTTTGGCTCCGCCAAATCCTCCAGCTCCCAGCCACCCACCCGCTTGCAGACACAGATACGTCTTCATCCCACAGGTGACCTGCGCCATACTCCTAGGGGTGTTCAAACTCCTGCCCCTGTGCCACTCCATGAAGAGGGGCCAGCTTCCATCCATGGGACTCAAATGGATGAATCCTTATGGTTTCGAGGCACAGATCAACCAGGAGAGCCACAGCTGGGACAGGAAGAAAGGGGCGTATGGCGCTCTGGCTTTCCTGAGTCATGAGCCTGGAGCTCCAGCTGGCAGTGGCATGGGCTTACCTGGGCTTTTGGGGGAATGAGGGGGCAATTCAAACAGGGCTCAGGAGGAAGATGCTGAGTGTCTGTCCATGCCCCTCAGCCAGGCCTGAATCACTGCTTTCTCCCCACGGACAAGGGAGCTGTGCAAACAGACCCAGCCACGCCAGGGTGCGAGGCCACCGCCATCTGGCCGGGGCTGTTCCTCAGCTCACACCCCTTTGTGGGTCCCAGGGTGACCTCCATCCAGGGATGAGGGGAAACGGACTCTATGGGGAAGGTACAGCCAGTCTCCACTCCCTAGCCACCCTAGCCTGGCTGTCTGGAGGGCTGTTGGAAGAAGAATTCGGATATGGCCTCGGCTCAGTAGGAACAAACGCAGCGTGACGGGCACAGACGTGGTCAGATGGGGCCAAGGATTTGTCAGACCAGCCTAGATGCCTGTGAGATCCCGGCCTGGCATATGTTCATTGTTTCTCTGATCAGACAGCAAATGCCACAAATGCGGCCACACACCCTCCGAGGCCACTCTGAGAGACCAGACCGGCTCTGGCGGCTCCAGAGGTCGGTCTTGGGCCTTTGTTCCTGTGAGCCCCATTCCCGGAGGAGCAGCTGCAGCTCAGGGGAAGGGGTGATGCTCCCTCAGGGAACAGCGTCATGACTCTAGACAGTCAGTACTGGCAGCTGTCAGAGCTGTCATTCCCTGAGCGTACCTCTTAATGAAGGCCCATTAAGTCTCCTCTTATGACTGCATAATTATTGCCACAAGGAGGCTTTGTTCTCTTTATTTCGGAAATAAACCAGTTTTACATCCCTAAGGCAAGAGAGGTGCGCACCAGCTGGGGGCTCGCACTGGAGAACACAAAACAGCAGGGCGGGGGCTCCACTGGGTTGGGGCTGTGGTGTCTCCAGGCTACTGCGGACACCGCCCAGAGCCCAGGGAGCAGCAGCTGCTGTTTCTGCAGCAGAGTGGAGGGGCCGGGTCAGCTCCAGCCCTCCTGTGAGCTGTGGGAAGTTGCCACAGGGCCCACCGGCCCTCCTCACTTCTCCTGTAGCTCCCAGCAACTGTCATCATGAACCACCTGCGCCCTGACCACGCCTTAGGGGCTGGGCAGTGCTGGGGCCCTTATTTCCCTTGACCTTGAGGAAACAGAGGATGCTGGGTGGCCTGGCCAGGGTCCCTTGGGTGTCAGAGGAGGATTAACAGGAAGAAGAGGTTGAGCATGTCCTATGTCCCAGGCACATGTGCTCTAAGTCTTCACACACACGACCTCGCCTGCTCGCTACCACAGGCTGCAGAGGAAGAGCTGAGCTCCCATGTTAAGGTGAGGCTCGGAGGCATCAGGTGAAGTGTCCAGTTCACCAGCTTCTATGTGACCAGCCGGGCTTTCAGCCCAGATATTTCCACCTCTCCAGCTTCCCATCCTCAAGAATGGGGCTGGGCCAGACCTGGACTCTGAGGGCATTCAGGGACACTGTGCCTCGCCAGCCCCCTGAAGTGCTCAGAACGCGTGTCCTGACCCCACTGTGTGCCAGGAACCGTGCATTGGGAAGTGGGTGGACATGAGAGACAAGACATGCTCCTTCCCCAAGAGAAGTCTGCAGGCAGCAAGAGAAACCCTTAGGTAAGCTTGAAACAGCCGTCCACCACTGGGAGCATGAGCTGCATCCTGCCTTGGGGGGCTGCTTTGCTGGGAGTGTGCTGGGCGGAGAAGAAGGGAAGGGCGTGCCAGCAGAGGTGGCGCCCGGCCAAAGGCTTGAAGGTGCAGAGGTGAGAGGCATTTGGGAGCTGGTGAAGGCACTGGGGGAGGCCTCCTGTTGGGGAGGAATGAGAGGCAGGGGCCCCGTTCTTTCCCTTGGGGACTTGAGTGGGGCTGGCTCTGCACCGCTACCCCTGCCCAGGGAGGGCTCCAGTGTCCTAGGCTGCCCAGAGAAGCAGTGGGTTCTGTCAGGAAGGGGAGGCTCCTTTACCCCGTTCATGAGGCAGCCGGGGGAGGGGGAGGAATGCAGTGGCATCCCACAGAGTGGCCCCGGGCCACGGACCTGCCCTCTCTGCCCCATTTCCTCACCTGTGACATGGGGACCCACACACTCCAGCCTCTAATCTGCTTCTAAGAACGTCGTGAGAGCCAGTGATGGTCAGAGGACTGCTGATTGTAAAGCAAAAGCTCCAATAGGCTGTGAGTGAACTGGCCTGGGACACCAGAGCTGAAGGGCCCTGGGCCATCTGAGTGCCCAGTGTTCATTTAACAGCAGAAGAAACAGACCCAGGGAGGTCACAGAATGTGTCCAAGATGAGCCGATGAGTTCGGGCAAAGACAGAGCCCGCCTTCTCTCCTGGACCATGCTAGCTCCAGACTGGCAACCCTTTTCTCAGCTCTGCCTGCTTCATCCCAAAACATTTCTCCTCAGCCTGCATGCTGAATGGGATCACAGCATTAGAATGGTTTCTTGGAGGTGGTTACTATGCATGCCCTTCTTGGGGAGACTTTAACTGGGCATCAGTCACTCACACTTTAGTATGAATTAGTTTTATCAGCAGTTATTTAGCATTGGTGGTATGAGGATTTTAAAGAAAAGAGCAGAGAGAGGAATATTTGTGGACCTAGGAAGGACAAGCTTGAATGCACCCAAGACAGCTGCTACAGTATAAAGAGGAGATCTGGTTTCCAGTCCAGTTTCTAGAATGTATTCACTCTGAGCCCCAGAGCCCATCTCTATAAAATGGCAGCCATCAAGTACTTCCAGGCTGACATTCTGGTTTTCTCCACCATAGGAGAGTGTCCCCAGAAGTGGGACCAGGCTCAGGACAGGAAGGCCAGGCCTCTGGGTTCTTCATCTCATGGGCCAAGCCCTGTCGCAGATCTCCACAAAGCCAAGGCTCCAGCAGGAGTCAGTCACAGAGGAGAACACTGCCTCCTTGGCAGTGCAGGAGGTGGACTGAGCCCCAGCCAACCCCATCTTCAGCTCCCAGCAGCCTCTGCCAAGCAGGAGGTCCTGACTCTCCCATGACAAACATAAATATCTGCTCCATCCATCCTGCAGAGCTCTGTCCTGTCCGTTCTCTTCTCTTTGGTAACAGTACTTCACTAAAGTGCAGGATAATTAACCTCTAGTGAAGGACACAAATCCTAAGCTATGGCTTGATATATTTCTACACATGCATACACTTGTAGCCATCACTCGCATCCAGACAATAAAAGGAACTTGCAATGGTGTAATTGTGTTGATCTCTCTGCCCATTGCACTAGTGTTTATATATAATTTACTTCCACATGCTTATTATTTTGCTTTAAATGGCCAAAAGTGTTTTCTAAAGTAAAAAACAAAAGATAATCTCTTATATTTTCCATGTATTTACAATTCCTGGTCCTTTCTATTTATTTTGTGTAGTCCAGGCTTCCATCTGAGATTCTCTCCCTTTGGCCTGAGAAATTCCTTTAGTACTATTTATAGTGTCACAATGAATGCCTTAAGCTTTCGTTTGTCTAAAAATGCCTTGATTTGGCCTTTATTTTTGAGTGACATTTTTACTGGATATAGACTTCTAAGCTCACAGAAATTTTTCCTTGAGACCCTTCAAAGTAGTTCTTCAATTGTCTTCTAGCTGCCTTTGTTTCTAGTGAGAAATCAGCTACAATTCTTATTGTGTTTCCCCTAAATGTAATCTGATTGTATTTTCTGGATGATTTTAGGATCTTTTTATCTTTGTTTTCTAGCTTGATGATGATATCTCTAGGTGTAACCTTTCTTGTATTTATACAGTTTAGGGTTATTTTTATTCTTGGATCTGTGCGTTGGCATCTTTCATGAGTTTTGTGAAGATGTGTTCAGTCATTCTCTCTTTAAATATTCTCATTCAAGCCCCATTCTCATTCTCCTCTCCTTCTGAGTCTCCAGTTATATGTATAACATGCCATTTAACATATTGTTTCATAGATTTTGAGGGTCTATTACAAGGGTTGACAAATTGTTTTCTAGAGGGCAAGACTTAATATTTCAGGCTTTGCAGGTCATATGGTCTCTGTCACAACTACTCAGCTATTCTCTAAACAACGTCTGGTATGTCTGGGTTCCTATAAAACTTTATTTACAATAGCAGGCAGCAGGTCAGATTTGGTCCATGGGCCCACAGTTTGCTGACCCTTCCTCTGCTCTGTTGTTGTTGGTTTCTTCCTGTGCTTCAACTTGGAGAACTTAATTTGGCCTGCCTTTGAGTTATTGATCCTTTCTTCTGCTTGTATCCAATCTGTTGTCAGCCCTATTAAGTAAATACTTCATTTTAGTTTCTGTATTTTTCAGATCTAGGGTTTGCATTTGCTTATTGTTAATAGACTTTTTTTTTAAGGTTATTTATTTGTTAATAGATTTTATTTTTTAGAGCTGTTTTAGGTTCACGGCAAAATTGAGCAGAAAGTACAGAGAGTTTCCCTTCGCCCCCGTCCCACACATATACAATATGCCCTACTATCAACATGGACCACCAGAGTGGTACTTTTCTTACAATTAAGTCACATTCATAACACTGTCAACCAAAGTCAATATTTAACATTAAGGTTCGCCATTGGCGTTGTGCTTTCTATGGGTTTTGATGGAAGTACAATAACATGTAGCCACCGTTGTAGTGTCACGCAGAGTAGTTTCACTGCCCTAAAAATCTGGGATGCTCCATCTGTTCATCTCTCCCTCCCTCCTAACCTCTGTCAACCCCTGAATTCCTTACTGTCTCCACAGTTTTGTCTTTTCCAGAAGATTGCACAGTTGAAATCATACAGTACGTAGCCTTTTCAGATTGGCTTCTTTCATTGAATAATAGGCATTTAAGTTTCCTTCTTGTCTTTGCATGGCTTAAAAGCTCATGTGCTTTCTTTTTAGTGCTAAAGAGACTTTAGCACTAAAGTCTTTTAGTGCTGAATTCTTTTCTTTTTAGTACTAAATAATATTCTTTGGTAGTGGCTCACACCTGTAATCCCAGCACTTTGGGATGCCGAGGCAGGTGGATTGTTTGAGGCCAGGAGTTGGAGACCAGACTGGCCAACATAGTGACACCTTGCCTCTACTAAAAATACAAAAATTAGCCAGGTGTAATGGGGTACATCTGTAATCTCAGCTACTCAAGAGGCTGAGACATGGGAATCACTTGAACCCGGGAGTGGAGGTTGCAGTGGGCAGACAATGCACCACTGCTCTCCAGCCTGGGCAACAGAGGAAGACTCTGTCAAATAAAAAAAAAAGAAGCAGCCCTGGAGATTTTTCCCAGTGATTTCTTGTAGTAGTTTCATAGTTAGAGGTTTTAGATTTAAGTCTTTAATCACTTTTGATTTCATTTTATATATGGCAAGAGATAAAGGTCTAGGATCTAGTTTCATTCTTCTGCCTATGGATACCTAGTTTTTTCAGCACCATATATTGAAGAGACTGTCTTTTCCCCAGTGTATGTTCTTTGCACCTTTGTTGAAAATGAGTTCACTGTAGGTGTGTGGATTTGTTTCTGGATTCTCTATTCTGTTTCATTGGTCTGTGTGTCTGTTATTATGCCAGTACCATGCTGTTTTAGTTACTATAGCTCTGTAGTATAATTTCAAGTCAAGTAATGTGATTCCTCAAGTTTTGTTCTTTTTGCTTAGGAAAGCTTTGACTATACTGGGTCTTTTAAGGTTCCATATAAATTTTAGGGTTGTTTTTTCTATTTATGTGAAGAATGTCATTGGTATTTTGATGGTGATTGCATTGAATCTGTAGATTGCTTTGAGTATTATAGACATTTTAATGATATTGATTCTTCCAATCCATGAATCATTCCATTTTTTTATGTTCTCTTCAATTTTATTTTATTTTATTTATTTATTTATTTATTTATTTATTTATTTATTTATTTTTTGGAGACAGAGCCTCACTCTGTAACCTAGGCCAGAGTGAAGTGGTGAGATCTAGGCTCACTGCAACCTCTGCCTCCCAGGCTCAAGCGATTCTCCCACCTCAGCCTCCCAAGTAGCTGGGATTACAGGCACGCACCACCATGCCTGGCTAATTTTTGTATTTTTGGTAGAGACAGGGTTTTGTCATGTTGCCCAGGCTGGTCTCCGAACTCCTGGGCTCAAGTGATTCACCCACCTTGGCCTCCCAAAGTGCTAGGATTACTGGCATGAGCCACCATACCCAGCCTAGATTTTTTTTTGTTTTCTTTTCTCTTTTCAGATTTTCTACGTAGACAAACATGTCATCTGCAAACAGAGAGTATAGTTTTTCTTCCTTTCCAATTGGTATACCTTTTATTTCTCTTTCTTGTATTATCACATTAGCTAAGACTTTTGTACAATGTTGAAAAAGAGTGGTGAGAGGAGACATCCTTGCTTTGTTCCTGATCTTAGCAGGAAAGCTGTTTCTCACTGTTAAGTACAATGTTAGCTATAGGATTTTTGCAGATATTCTCTATCAAGTTGAGGAAGTTCCCCTCTGGTACCAGTTTACTGAGTTTTTTTTTATCATGGGTGTTGTATTTTGTCAAACGTGGTTTCTGCTCTATTGATATAATCATGTGATTTTTCTTCTTTAGCCTGTTGGTGTGATGATTTATATATCTAAATAAGTTTTTAATATTAAGCCAGCTTTGCATACCTAGGATAAATCCCTCTTGGTCTTGATGTATAGTTCTTTGTTTACATTGTTAGATTCTATTTGCTAATATTTTGTTGAGGAATTTTGCATCTATGTTCATGAGAGATATCGGTCCCATAGTTTTCTTTTCTTATAATGGCTTTGTGTGATTTGGTATTAGAGTAATGCTGGCCTTATGGGATGAGTTAGAAAGTATTCTCTCTGCTTCTATTTTCTGGAAGAGACTGTAGAATACTGACATAATTTCTTCCTTGAATTTTTGGTAGAATTCACCAGTGAACCTATCTGGGCCTCATACTTTCCGTTTTTGAAAGGTTATTAATTATTGATTTAGTTTCTTTAACACAAATAGACCTGTTCAGATTGTCTTTTTTTTTTTTTTTTCTAGAGACAGGCTCTCATTCTGTCACCCAAGCTGGAGTGAAGTAGCACAGTCACCTCTCACTGCAGCCTTGACATCCTGTGCTCAAGCAATCCTCCCAGCTCCAGCTCCCAAGTAGCTAGGACAACAGGCATGCACCAACACACCCATCAAATTTTTTATGTTTTGTAGAGATAAGGTCTCATTAAGTTGCCCAGGCTGGTCTCAAACTCCTGGCTTCAAGAGATCCTCCCACCTCAGCCTCCCAAAGTGCTGGTATTACATGCATGAGCCACCATCCCCGGCACAGATTGTCTATTTCTTCTTGAATGAGTTTTGACAGAATGTATATTTCAAGGAATTGTTCCATTTCACCTAGGTTATCAGATTTGTGGGCATCGAGTTTTTCATAATATTCCTTTATGATCCTTTCAATGTCCATAAAAGGCCATTAGTGATGTCATGCTTTCATTTTTCTTATTAGTAATTTGTGTCTTCTCTCTTTTTTTCTTAGCCTGGCTGGAGGCTTATGAGTTTTACCTACCTTCAAATAAACAGATTTTGATTTTGCTGATTTTCTCTGCTGATTTCCTGTTTTCAATTCGTTGATATCTGTTCTAATTATTATTTACTTTCTTCTGCTTACTTTGGATTTAATTTACTCTTTTTTCTACTTTCCTAAGGTGGAAGCTTAGATTACTGATCTTCAATATTCTTTTCTAATATAGAATCTAATAATCACTTTAATTTATTCAATGTTATATATTTCCCCCAATCGCTGCTTTTGCTACATCCCACACGTTTTTATTAGTTGTATTTTCATTTCCATTAGGTCAAAACATTGCTTAATTTCTCTACGTTTCTTCTTTGGCCCAGATACTACTTAGAAGTGTATTGTTTGATCTCCAGAGATTTTGATGGCTTCCAGTTATCTTCCTTTTATTGATTTGTAGTTTAATTCTGTTGTAATCTGAGAGCAGATAGTATATGATGCATATTCTTTAAATTTATTAAGATGCGTTTCATGGCCTAAAATGTGGTATCTTGGTGAATGTTCCATGTGAGCTTGAGAAGAATGTGTAATTATCTGTTGTTGGATGAAGTCGTCTATAGATGTCCATTATAATCCAGTTGATTGCTGGTGTTGTTGAGTTCGATTATGTTCTCACTGATTTTCTGCCTGCTCAGTCTGCCAATTTCTGATGAATGAGTGTTGAAGTCTTCAACTTTAGTAGTGGATTCATCTGTTTATCCTTGCAGTTCTATCAGTTCTTCCCTCACATGTTTCTATGCTCTGTTGTTAGGTGCATACACACATTCAGGATTGTTATGTCTTCTTGGATAATTGACTCCTTTTTCTTATGTAATGTCCCTCTTTATCTCTGGTAACTTTCCTTGCTCTTCAAGTCTGCTCTGCCTGAATAAATAGAGATATTCTGGGGGTGTTTTTGATAACTGTTAGTATGGTATATCTTTCTCCATCACTTTAATTTTAATCTAGATGCATCTTTATATTTAGAATGGGTTTCTTATAGACTACGTATAGTTGGG
>NW_012109807.1:9754616-9759982 GCF_000951045.1 Mandrillus leucophaeus | reverse complement strand
CTCGGCCTCCCAAAGTGCTGGGATTACAGGCTTGAGCCACCGCGCCCGGCGGGACTGGTTTTCTTATCTAATCCGACAATCTCTTTAATTTTTTTTCTTTCCACCTTTTATATTAGGTTCAAGGGGTGCATGTGAAGGTTTTTATTACATGTGGGTAAATTGCTAGTCATGGGAGCTTGCTGTACAGAACATTTTGTCACCCAGGTAATAAGCAGAGCCAATAGACAGTTTTTCAATCTTCACCCTCCTCCCAGCCTCCACCCTTAAGTACCCCCCGGATGTCTGTTGTTCCCTTCCTTGTGTCCATGTGTACTCAGTGTTTAGCTCCCATTGATAAGTCAGAACATGCAGTATTTGGTTTTCTGTTCCTGTGTTAATTCACTTGGGATGATGGCCTCCAGCTCTATCCATGTTGCTGCAAAGGACATGGATTGCATTCTTTTTTATGGCTCTGTGGTGTTCCATAGTGTATGTATAGTCTATCATTGATGGGCATCTAGGTTGAATCCATGTCTTTGCTGTTGTGAATAGTGCTGCGATGAACATATGCCTGCATGCGTCTTTAAGGTAGAATGGTTTATATCCCTTCAGGTATACACCCAGGAACGGAATTGCTGGGTTGAACAGTAGTTCTGTTTTAAGTTCTTTGACAAATCTCCAGACTACTTTCCACAGTGGCTGAACTAATTTGTGTTCTGACCAGCAGCGTATAAGCATTCTCTTCTCTTCATAACCTCTACAGCATCTGTTATTTTTTGGCTTTTTAATAATAGCCATTCTGACTGGTGTGAGATGGTATCTCATTGTGGTTTTGATTTGATTATCGATATTGAGTATTTCTCCTATGCTTGTTGCCTGTGCAGATGTCAGATGTCTTTTGGGAAGTGTCTGTTCATGTTCTTTGCCCATTTTTTAATGGCGTTGTTTGTTTTTTGCTTGTTGGTTTAAGTTCATTATAGATTCAAGACATTAGATTTTTGTTAGATGCATAAGTTGTAAACATTTTCTTTCATTCTATAGGTTGTCTGTTTACCCTGTTGGTAGTTTCTTCTGCTTTGCAGAATCTCTTAGTTGGTGTATTTACACCATTTGCATTCAAAATTATTATTGACATAATTAGAGTAATATCTACCATACCTGTTACTGTTTTTCTATTTGTTGCCTTGTTGTTTCTTCCTCTATTTTGTCTCCCACTCTTTTTCTGCCTTTTGTGGTTTTAATTCAGCATTTTATATGACCAAAAAATAAATAGTCAACATATTTCCGCTAGGGTCTGAATATGTTCCCCCAAAATTCATATGTTGAAATGTAACCACCAATATGATAAGAAGTGAGGCCCTTAGGAGGTGATTAAGTCATAAGGGTGGAGCCCTCATTAATGGATTAGTGCTTTAATGAAAGAGGTGAGAGGGGGTTGTTCATCTTTTCCACCATGCGAGGACACAGCGGGAAGGTACCACTGTGGAAGCAGAGAGTGAGCCCTTATGAGACACCAAACCTGCTCTTGCCTTGATCTTGGACTTCCCAGCCTCCAGAACTGTGAAAAATAAATGTCTACTATTTATAAATTATGCAGTCTGAGGTATTTTGTTATAGTAGCCCAAGCACACTAAGACAACTTCTTTTTTGTAAAAAAAAAATAATAATAATACTTTTCTTATTTTTTTCACTTGTTTTAGTGTTTTCCCTAGATTCACAATATATGTCTACAACTAACGCAAGTCCGTTTTCAAATACCATATACTACTTCATGGGTTATACCGAGCACCTTATAATAACAAAATAATCCCAATTCCTGCCTCCTATCTCTTATATCACTACTGTCATTCATTTCACTTATACATAAGCATACTTAAGTGTATGTTTCTGTGGATATCTATATATACACATATATGATTAAATAATTGAATATATTGTTGCTATTATTATTTTGAACAAACTGTTACCTGTTAGATCAATTCAGAATAAAAAAAAAAAAAACTTTCTATTTTATTTTTACTCACTCCTTCTTCAGTGCTCTCTTTCTTTATATAGATCCAAGTTTCTGACTTACATGTTTTTCTTTCTCTTTGAAGAACTTCTTTCAATATTTCTTACAAGGCACGTGTACTGACAATAAATTTCCTCAATTTTTGTTTGAGAAAGTCTGTATTTCTTCTTCCCAGAGAGTTGTGGATGGAGCCCCTGCATCGCAGGGTGAGGCCAGACCAGAGCAAGGCAGAGGATGCCGTGTTCCTTCTCACCAACACATGCCCCTCTCAAGCTGCCAACTGGGTGGCTGCACAACCAGAGTTCCAAATACAAGCATGTTTTCTGGGAGGGGCCACAAGGCAGACAGCCCCCTACCTCAGGCAGCTGCCCAGGCCTTAAGCCCAGGAGTCCTGGCTTGGGCTATTACTGACCATCCCTGCCATCTTGGGCAAGAGGTCTCACTGCAGGGGAGGAGGTGCTGAACTAACACCCTTGTGCATAACTCAGGTGGCCCAGGCGGGCCTGCATCTCCAGGCTTCTCCAAGCAAAAGGTAAGAGTGTCGGCTTGTGCGGCTCCCATGACCCACACAAGGTCTTACCTTAGGGCCTTGCCACGAGCAGGCGGTCCTGCAAGTGCCACACTTCTTCCAAGGCCTGAGGTCTGGAGAGCCTGGGTACTCACTCATTGCTGATCACTTCATAAAGCTATCAGATCCATCCAGCCGCGGTAATAGCTCTTCTCTCGAGGATGTCCTTCTAGCCTGCAAAATGCAAAGGCTCCAAGCCTGTGTCCTGACCAGGCCGGGCTCCAGTCTTGGACTCAAACTCACCCTAGCCCACGGCTACTCTGCAAGGGAACAAAATGGAGCGAGGGCCAAGATACCTGCCTGTCCCCTGGGACGTCTTTGCTTGGCCAGCTGAGGTCATCAGGTCATCGGCTGGAAGGCCAGCTCTCCTCTCCACCTCCCATTCTGGCAGCACTGCACAGTTTACAAAGGAAGCTTCTCCACTCCCAGGAGTGTAACTGGCCTCATTACTTCCTTAGAGAGGAGGGAAGCTGCTTGCCCAAGGCCACACCACTCATGAGGAATAGGCAGGGACAGGGACTCACATCTCCTGTCTCTCAGAGCCCAGTGTAGCTTACACAGCTGCCCTCCCTCCCACCCCACACATGGGCAGTTCTCAGGCTGCCTTAGGTGGCCAGGAAGCCCACCTGCCTCTTCCCCGAGGCCTGGCAGGGCCACCACATCCTGGGGTCAACGCCCAATGAATTTGGCAGGCACTGTGCAGTGACACTTTAATCAGGAGGCTGATGAGATGGAGGCTGCCATAGCTTTAGGAGTGGCCCTTTCCTTAGTCCTACAGACCCTCCCTGCTCCAGCTCAGCCCAAGGCAGAGCCTGGTCGGTCAGCCATTGGCCTCCAGCCTGGCAGTGTCGGGAGGGGGGGAAGTCAGGCCTGGCGCCGGGGCTGGCCAGCAAGGGGCCAAGGACCGCAGAGCTGCTCACGTCCGCACATATCTAAGCATCCACATCCCGTGACCTGCTTCCAAGGGCCAAGGCCCCCGCCCCTCCACTGGAGACAGCCGCCTTCTGTGATCAGCCAGAGGTGGCCCAAAAATTCTGGCTGGCTTAGCCTCATGCCCCGACCTCAGCAGAGAGGCATGCAGAAGGCCACGTCTGCCAAGCCCTGCCAGGCCCTGCCCTGCCCCAGGCGTGCACAGTCAGAGGCCGTGCACGTTCAAATCCTGACCCCCATATGGGCTCCTGCCACCCCCAATCCCTGCAGGACCCTAGGGGGAGAGGCTCACCCTCCCTCTCCAGCCTCAGAGCCATTCCCCACTTCCTGCCTCTTCCTTCCTTAGTGCCTGAGTTAGGCGCATGCCTGTCACCACCCACACTGAGCTGCAGGCCCCATGAGGGGCCACTCACATGATTTATGTTCATTTTCTCTTCATCTCCATTCCCATGGATGTCGTTGAATGCACACGCATCCTCAAAACTGTCTAGTGGCCCAAACCGAGGATAAGGGATGAGCGTGAGTTCTATCCCGGCAGTCACAAAGAACTCCGGAAGGCATCGCTCCCAGAAGCCAGGGGATTTGGTGCTCATGGCCTTCGTATCCAGATTCCAGGACAGGAAGCTGCCCTGATACCCACGGATGCTGTGGCAGGTGCAGGCGCTGTTGGGATACTGCTCACCAAGTCCCAGCCACCGAGTAAGGGAGAAATGCCCTCTGCCCCTGGGTTGTCTGCACTGTTTCTGAGTCCAGCTCTGGCTTGAGCGCATGAATCACACGTCACATCCCTGACCGCGTACCCCGTAGCCACCCTCGAGCAGCCACCTCTCCTGAGAGAGCAGGACGCCCCCTGGGTTCCACTCCATCATCCCACCCTTGCTTCTTGTTTGTGAGAGTTCTCGCCGTGTGTGTGTCTGCCTTTGTTCCATGCTGTGGGTTTTGTAGACCACCCTGGACGCCCTCCAGCTGGGTTTGATGGATCCTCTCAGCAAGCCTCATGCTTTGCACTGTCCTGGTGGTGACCTTTCCACCAGCATGAACACGCCAGGGGGCATCCACCATGTCTGAACAAACAAATGAACAAATGAACAGACCACGGTGTGAGCCTGAGAAATGGTGGGGCAGCCTCTGGCCAGCAGGCCCTTCCCAGCGGTCTTGGAGAGTGGGCACCTCCTCCAGGCCCAGGGCCTCCCTCCCTGACAGCCAGGGCCACCTGCACTGCTTTGGCTAATCCGGCAAACCCTAAGGGAGGCCCAGAGGCAGAGCAACGACCAGAGCGGCCTGCCCTGAGGACCTCCCTCTGGTTTGCCGCTGCCTGCAACCAGCCAGGGGCTGCTGGACTGGAGGAGGCGAGGAGGAAAGCAAGCCCAGAGGTACAGTCAGCAGGGGCTTCACGTGGGCCTTGGGTTGTAGGTGGGGTTTAGATGACGGACGTGTGGAGTGGAGGAGAAAGGGGAGAAGCTTCTAGTCACAGGCAACTGTGTGCCCAGGCCCAGCACAGGGGAAGCTCAAGCCACCAGGGAGTGGCCCTGAGTCTGTTTTTGGAGGGTCCAGATGTGGGGAAAGGAGGTGCAGGTGCTGAGGCTGCAAAGGCAGGAAGACCCCTGGGGGCAGTGCCAGGCCCCCAGCTAGGCTGGGCAACCCAGACGCTCCTTTCGGTATGAGGCCAAGTTTCACCCCTGAGCAGCCGGGAAGAGAGTGCAGCCAGGCACTCTCTCAGGACAGGAGGCGTTGCTGACTGCCAGCAATGCAGGCCTGGGCTGCAGAGGGAGGGCTGGGACTGAGGGGTGGCAGTGGGGGTGGTGATAGCAGAAGCCCCAGAAGAGGGTCTTACTGCCCATGGAGAGAACCAAGTGGATGTGGGAAAGCAACCAAAGA
>NW_012109807.1:9724000-9754416 GCF_000951045.1 Mandrillus leucophaeus | reverse complement strand
TCATGCAAGGGGCAGAAGGTGGGGGAGACCCTGGGAACCCGTCATGCAAGGGGCAGAAGGTGGGAAAGATGGAGATGTGGTCAGGAGGCCAAAAGAAGAGGCAGGGACGCCCAGTGAAGAGGGGTTCCTGGGAGCAGAAGGGGCAGTGTCTCTGTGGGGGTGCTGAGGGGCCCTCGGGTTTGGAGACTGGAGGTCTCTGTGGGCAGCGGGGGTGGCTGATGCTGCAGACAGGACACACGCAGCCACACGCCTCTCTCTGTCAGGATGGACGGGGCAGAGGAAAGGGAAGGGCTCTGTTTGCCTGCCTGGATCAAAGAGGCCAGGTCTGCTTGAGATGAGGAGCAAGGCATCAGAAAGGCAGAGAGGCAGGAGGGACCGAGGACAGTTCACGGGAAGCCCAAGGGCCAGGGCCAGAGGATGGAGGGACGGGCCATTCAGGTGCTGGGCTGCTGGATAGCTGGGCCCTCCCTGCTTTCTCCTCACCCACCTCCACCTCTGGGGATCCAGGCTTTCCACAGCTGCAGCTGCATAAAGACACCACCCCTCAGGCTTTATGTCCCTGCAAGTAGGTGGGGGGCACAGGCAGAAGGCACCTGGGGGAAGGTGCAAGATCAGGCCTGGGACAGGCTGCAGGGCTCCAGGCCTGAGCTCCAGAGTCGCTGCCCCAGGACACGCAGAACCCAGCGCGAGCTCAGATCCTGTGGTCGGTCTGTTCCTTCATTCGCCCACTGACTCATTCACTCTTCATTTCCCAGCTCAGCCCGCCCCGTGCACTGGGCTCTATGCTGGGATGGGGCCCTTGAGGAGCCACACTCTGGTGGACACATAGGCCTGTAACCAAATCCTGGCCACACAGGTTGATGATGCTGCAGGAACCCAGGGTGGCTCAGGGCGGAGCAGACAGACCATCCACCAGCGGACAACAAGGGTCTGGAATCTCTGGTGAGCTATGCTCTTGCAATGCCCAAAAATGAAATTTAGAAAACAATTTTATTTACAAACAGCATCAGATAATAAAATATTTAGGAATAAATGTCATAAGAAAAGTGAAAAACTTAAACCCTGACAACCATAAAACACTGTTGAAAGAAATTCAAGAAGATCTAAATAAATGAAAAGATACCCTGTGTTAATCAATTAGAAGACTTAATATTATGAAGATGAAAATACTCCCCAAATTGATCTACAGATTTAATGTAATCCCTATCAAAATTCATCTAGCTTCTTCCAAAAAAACGACAAGTTGATCACAAAGTTCACACAGAAATCTAAGGAACCCAAAGCAGCCAAAATAATATTGAAGAAAATCAAAGTTGGAGGATTTCCAATTTTAAAATTTACTGCTAACCTACATTGATTAAGACTGTGGCACTGACATAAGGATACACATTCCAATCAATGGAACAGAATTGAGAATCTAGGAATCAACTCTTGCATTTATGGTCAAATTGATTTTCAGCAAAGGTGCCAAGACAGTTCAATGAAGGGAAGACTAGTCTTTTCAAGAAATGGTATGGGGTCACTGGATATCCACATGCAAAAGAATGAATTTGGTTCCCTGCCTCACACCATATATAAAACTCAAAATGAACCACAGATTTAAATATAGGAGCTAAAACTATAAAACTCTTACAAGAAAGCATAAATGTAAATCTTCATGATATTGGATTAGGCAATGGTTTCTTCACTATGACATTAAAAGCACAAACAACCAAAAAATTAGATGAAATGGACTTCAAAATTAAAACTTTTGTGCTTCAAAGAAAGTGAAATGACAACCCACTGTATGTGAGAAAATATTTGCAAATCGTATATCTGATAAGGGACAGATATTTAAGATCTGGCATTTATCAGATAAGGGACAGCTCTGATAAGGTACTAGAATGTATGAAGCACTCTTACAACTCAATAACAAAAAGACAAATGGTCCAATTTAAAAAAGGGGAAAGTATCTGAAAAGACATTTCTACAAAGAAGATACACAAATGGCCAGTAAGCACTTAAAAAGATATTAGAAATAATTAGTCATCAGGGAAATGCAAATCAAAACCATGATGTTGTACAACTTCACATCCACTAGAATAGCTACAATAAAAAAAGACAGACAAACCAGGCACTATGGTGTGTGCCTGTAATCCAAGCTACTTGGGAGGCCGAGGTGAGAGGATCGCTTAAGCCCAGGAGTTCAAGTCCAGCCTGGGCAACATAGTGAGACCCCATCTCTAATAATAAAAAATGAAAGACAATAACAAGTGTTGATGAAGATGTGGAGAAATTAGAACCCTCACACGCCACTGGTGGAAATTATAAAATGGTGTGGCAACTTGTAAAACGGTCTGGCAGCTCCTCAGAATGTTAAACATAGAGTTCCCACAGGAACCAGCGCTTCCGTTTCTAGGTCCATACCCAAAAGAAATGAAAACACATGTCCCCACTGGAACTGGTATACAGATGTTTATAGCAGCATCATCCCATAAGAGCCCCAAAGTAGAAACAACCCAAATGTCCATCAGCTGATGAATGGACAAATAAAATAAATGTCTAGCCATACCACGGAATATCATTCGGCAATAAAACGGAAACGAAGTACCGATGTGCGCTCCAGCGTGACGGGCCCGGAAAACATTCTGCTCGGTGAAAGGAGTCAGCCACAAAAGCCCGCATGTGGTCTCACTCCATTTTTAAGGAACATCCAGAGTAAATCGCTCTGCAGAGGCAGCGTGAAGATTCGTGGCTGTCCAGGGCTGGGATGGGGGTGCAGTGGAGACGGGGGGAGGTGGTGGCTAAAGAGCATGGGGTTTGCTCGTTTAAGTGATGGAAATGGGTTCATATTGATTGTGGTGATGATGGCACACTCCGCGAATATACTAAAAGCCATCGAAGTGTGTACTTTAAATGGATGATTACATGCTAAGTGGATTATATCTGAATAAAAATGTTTATTTAAAAATCCTCTTTGGAGAGGCATTTGCAGCTCTGCCCTCTTTTCCAGGGCAAAAGCTTCAAGGAGAGGAAGGATCACCAGCCCCGGGACCAGAGCCCAGCAGTACCGCAGACCTGCTGGGTTACCTTAGCCAGGTCTCCACCCCTCTCTGACCTCAGTCTCATCTCTGATCGTTTCTGAGGGCCTTTGGGCTCTTTGAGCTGGCAGCCCCAGTTCTAGCAGTCTGGACTGAGGAGCCGTCCTCACGAAGGACAAAGCTCTATGCTCAAAAGACATTCAGCGCAGCTTTTTCTGTAATGGTGAAAAACCAGAAGCCACCTGAGTTTCTGACAACAAGAGGAGAGTTACATAAATCAGGAGCTGCAGCTGTGCCATTCTAAGCAGGGCCTGCAGACTCGGTGAGGCGGGGAAGTGCTGCTGCTGGGAGGTTTGCTGAAGGCAGGACAGAAACCCAGTGGCCGGGACAGCCTGGGGCTGGCGGGACGGTGGCAGTGGTGGGCCTGGGAGCATGTGGTCCTCTTCTACTCAGAAGCCCGTCACTGTTGCCTTCACGGTGTCTGTGTGCCTGTAGGCTGGAAGTGGATCCCCGATGTATCCGTGTGTACAGGCTGCCTGCAGGCTGCAGCAGCCCGAGGGGCAGGCAGACTTGGAGCAAGGAAGCCATTCCTCAGGCGGCCTCTGAAATGGCCCAATGGGCAGAGATACCCTGGGGCAGCTGCCGTGGACCCCAGTGAGGTCCAGCAGGGAGTCCTGCCAGTACGGCCCGTAGAGCGTCCTCGCCCAGCTGGAATGGGGATGCCGTGGATTAGGACGCCCCAGGAGGAACAGGGGCTCCCTCTGGAGGGAGTCACTGCCCCATCCCAGAGGCAAACGCCTCCTAAACAAAGATCACTGTTTGTGACCCTTCTCCACCTTGTCCCTCCACAATGGCACCCCTACACCAGCACTACCTGTGATCCAGAGCATGTTCGAGGGGGTGAGCAAGAAGCATGAGAGGGAAATGTGGCCTCATGGTCCAGCCGGGGCTCCCCCTCCCAGACTTACCGGGGCACTGGCAGTGGCCTCGAGCGGCAGGCTGGGTCCTCTTCCCCAGCCATGCCAGGCTTGGCCCCATGCCCAGCTCCCCTCCAGTCCTTTCACAGGCCCAGGTCACAGCTGAGTCGGAACCCTGGGCCCAGGGGTACAAGCTTTCCACACCTGGGCCAGGTGCTACGTCCCTTCCTTCCTCCGCCCCTGTGTCCTGTGAGTGGCTCACTACAAGCCTTCAGGTGTCTTGCTCCCACCCCATACTGCACAGGGACAAAGGAGGGAGCCCACACACTCGTGACCCCCTGCACCTGGGAGGAAGAAAAGAAGGAGGGTGGAGGACGAGCAGGAGAGAGAGCCAAGCAGGGCTGCTGTCCCCACCGCCCCCAGGCTGGCTTGTGTCCAGCACTGGCCAGGAGAGTCCCTTGCTGTCTGGCGGCGTCTGTTCTCATTCGGCTGTCCTCAGCTGCATCTGGTCAGCAGCTAGCTGCAGCGTGGCAGGTGGAGAACCGCGGCGGGCCCTGATGTGGATTCCAGGCCTCACCTGAGTCCTGCTTGGTGCCATTTGCCTTGACAACAGCTGGCATTGAGTCTCCGAGACAGAAAAACAGGCAGAAAAGGGAACTGCGGCAGAAGGTGCCCCTGAGAGAGGGGCTGTGGTGGGGCAGGGGCTGGAGTGTGCTCTGGGCCAGGGAACCTGCTCCTGAGAGTCTGGGAGTCTTTTCCATTTTCCAACGCGGTTTCACGTTCAGGGCCTCAGTCCGCCTCACAGCACCAGCCCCGGCCTGAGACCGGCAGGCCCAGCCTTGCTAACAAATGAAAGAGCCACTTACGGGTCCTGTTTTGTGCCGGGCTTTGCAGCTTTGCACTGGCTGCCGGTGGGACCCAGTCCAGGGACAGACAGACAGATAGACAGATAACTGAGAATGGTGCCACAAGGGAAGTGCTCCAGCTGGCGTGTCCCCAGGCCGCAAGTCCCAGGCCCAGGAGGAGCGTGGAAGCTGGGGGCTCAGAAAGGCCTCATACAGCAGTGAGCCCAGAAGGAGGCCCAGAATGGAGCCGGCTGGGAAGAAAAGGCCAGGACAGGGAAGAGACATGCAAAGGCCTAGAAACTGCAAAATAGCTTTAAGTACTGAGGGCTTACTGAGGGCCAGGTGCCTGATGGTCCGTCTTTCCCATCATTCTTCAACGTAGACATTATTATCTCATTCCACAGACGAGAAAAGTGGTCTCGTGTTACACCGCTTGCTCAGTTACTCCTAAGATTTTTGAGTCAGAGTAAGCGAACTGCTAGAACAAAGAATCCCAGATCTCCGCAGCTGAGCACAAGTTGATTTTCTTGCTCACGTCGCAGTCTAGGGTGAATCCAAGTGGTGACTCAGGGACCCAGGCTCTATTTATTCTCTAGTGCTACCATCTTTAGCTTGCGGCCTGCATGCTTGCAACAAAAGGGAAACTGAGTAAAGGATCCTGCTTGGGAGACTTTCATGGGCCAAGTGGATGTGGGTGTGTGTCTCTCTTCCCTCCCTTTCCATTGGACCGACTCACGCCTAGATCAAGGGGGCTGGGAAATGTGGTCTCAGGGTGGTCAGGAAGAGGGGGACACCAGGAAGAGGGAGACACCAAGGATGTCAGGGGACTCTGGACGGCCCATCCCTGAGCAGCTGATCCTAAGCCTGTGTCCTTAGCCAGAGGCTACTGCCCTTCATGCACCAGGGAGGAACTGGACACCCTGGGGAATGGCAAGTAACTGGGGTGGCGCCTGGACTTTGTCCTGTGGGCAGCCAGGAGCCGCCAACACAGGCTTTCAGGAGGGAAGTGCCCTGGGCAAGCCTGGGTTGCAGAGAGATAAGACTGCCGAGGAGAGAGCGTCAGGGAGGCAGGGGCGAGGTGACCAGGCCTGCAGGTCATGTGAGCAGCCCAGAGTCCTTGAGGACTCCAGGCTGAGTCTCTGGACCCCTGCTCCAGCACTCATCCTCCTTCTTCCCAGCCCATCATGAAATCCTGGCTGCCCGAGCCTCGGCCATGCCTTCCCAACAGGGGCAAGAGGCAGGACACCCAGCCCCGCCCCAGAGTGCAGCTGAGGGGAAGGCCGCCCTGACTGCAAGAGGCAGCAGGAGGGCGTACGTGAGGCTGTAATTCTATTGCCAGCGTCTGGGAGCCAGCAGGGGCAGAGGGACCGATAACCACATTTGGTTCGTTGCAGGCGCCGGGGACATCGCTCAGGCCCGGCGAGGAGCCAGTCACCCAGACTGCATGTGCCCTGCAGGGAAACCATCTCCCAGCATCCTCGTTAGGGTTAGGGGCTTGAACAGGAGACTGAGGGCAGACCTTGGCAGGGCTGGGAGGCTGGGAGGCTGGCAGCTTCTGAGAACCACTGCCAGGAGCTGGTCCCTGACTCTAAACCCCTTCTCCTGGAGCCCTGTGTCGGGTGCACAGGGCAGTGTGAAAGGAGCCAGGTGGTGGGGGTGGTGCCCGCCCCAGGGGGAAGCTTGGTGAGGCAGGCAGGAAATCGGGCCCTGGATCTTGGCTTCCTTAGCTGGAGCGGAAAGGTGTTTCCTGTTGTATGGGAACACCTGGTGTGCAGGTACACGCTGGCTCCTGTAAACCGCCTCGCACCCATTCCCACTCAGTGCTGCCTGGTAACAACACCTCTCCCTCCTCAGTCCCCTCCAAGTCCTTCCAGGCTTTGCAAAAGGAGATGGATGAGGCCCCTGTGGGATTTCCTCAGTGCCCAACCCTGATGGCAGCTACGGGCTCTTCCCCGTTCTCGTCCTCCCTCCCATCACAGGCCTCGTGCAACACCCATCCCACCTCCTGGTGCTGGCCCCCGGGACACGCCTGTTCTCAGGCTTGGCTTGCACTACCCCACCTCGTCTCATGACCCTTGTGAGCCCTGTGCCCTCCCCAGTCCATGGAGGATGGCCGGCTCCCCAGAGAGGGGAGGGAGCTTGCCTGAGGTCACACAGCCACAGGGGGTAGAGTCAGTCCATGAACTCACAGGGGTGTCCTGCAGGAATTGCTACCACTTTCCTCCTGCCCTGGCCCCTCCTCTCTATCTTCAGACCTTCACCTTTCCCTCCCATGGCAGGGTCCCTGGAGCTGAGGACATTATAACCATACCCCACATACGCACTTCCTTCCCGGTGCCCCAGGAATGGTGGGAAACCCATGCCCGCTTTTACTGACAGAAGCAGCCAGAAAGGACCCCCAAAGGGCAAGAGGGAAGCTGACAGCAGGGAGGCCCACCTGCAGGTCAGCCCTGGAGGCACTCTGTGGCGGCCTGGGGAAGGTGTCAGCTGGGACAGGCTTAGAAGACAGGAGAGGAGGGAAAGGCTAAGGAGGCTCATGGTATTTAGTCTCCTAATTAAGGATCTTTACTCACTCAGCCATGTAATCCAATGAGGTATCAGCTTCAAGCCGGTGCCTAGGTGAAAATTGTTGATATTCTAATTCCTTCACAAACAGCTTCTGCAGGTGCCCAAAGCTGTTGCTTCATCTCCTCCATATTTGGGCCTTGCCCCACCTGTCTCGCTGACAGGGTGCCAACCTGTGGGCAGAGGTCTGGGGCAGCCCCCTGGCAGGAATAACTCCTGTAGCACTAGCCTTTCTAGGGGCAGCACAGGGGAGGAGAGGGACCCTTTGGATTCAGAGGTCTGGGTCTGCATGTCCAGCCTCTCATTTAAGGGCTGTGTGCCCCTGGGCAAGCGGCTTCGCCTTTCGGGGATTCAGTTTCCTCTTGTGTAAATGGGCTAGTGTAGAAAAACTCGCAAGTGGTTCTGAGGATCCCATGTGGGCAGTTCCCACCACACCCGGCACTCAGCAACCGGGAGCTCCCACTATGACAGAGTCCCAGCCACCTTGGGACATTTCTTCTGTCCATTGTCCCATAGACTTTAAGTCAGCTTCTGGAAAACTGAACTCCTTGTCTTGGTCTTCACTCCAGATCCTCCACTTAACTTCCACATTTCTGACCTGAGAATGACATTCCCCTATGCTGAGGCTAAAAGCTATGAAATAATCTTGAACTTTGTCTCTTGGCTTAAGTGGCCACCATGCTTTGATTAAGTCCCTCACTCAAATTTGCTTTCACCCCTTCACCCTTCACTCCATATTCAGACCAGGGTCAGGATCAGAGGCTGCCCATGGCAAGGGCCCATTCTGTATGACCTACAAGGTGTGGGCTAGGGGTGGGGATACAGAGTGGGGGCCCTGCCCTCCGGGAGCTTCCAATCAAATGCAGGAGGACAACTTGCCCAATCTTCACTACGGCAGAGGTGAGGGGCCAACAGCGCTGCCAACCAAGAGAGAATGGCAAGGCCACAGGGAGGAGGGGGCCTTTGGATGGTACTGTGCAGAAGGAGGGAAAAGGCATTCCAGGCTCGGGAACCCTGACTGTTCATTTGATGATATTTAAGTGCCTGTTATGTGCGGGAGGAGACTTACGCCCAGTAACTAGGACAGAAGACTCTGTTCTCAGAGGGCTTACGAATTCAAACATGATTAGAATTATAGGGAAAATAAAACAAGGTCATGTGGCAGAGAGTGACAATGGGAGGCCTCTCTAAGGAGACATTTCCAGAAGATCTCAGTGATAGAAAGGAGCCACGTGAGACTGAAGGGAGGAACATTCCAGGCAAAGGGAACAGCAAGGGCAGAAAAGACACGCCTGGTTTCTTCAGGAGAAAAAAAAATACAATTTACAATACAAATGATGTGGTATTGGCATATAGACACATAGACTAGTGGAGTGGAATTGAGAGTCCAGAAATAAACCCTATATGTCTGTAGTCCACTGATTTTCAACAAGAGCGGCCTGAACATTCAATGAGAAAATAATAGTCTTTTTGATAAATGGTACTGGGAAAACTGGATATCCACATGATAAATAATGAAAATGAACCCCAACCTCACACCATCTGCAAGAATTAACTCAAAATGGATCCAATATCTTACATTTAGTAAGTGCTTAAACTGTAAAACCCTTGGAAGAAAATATAGGGGTAAATATTCATGACCTTGGATTTGGTGATGAATTCTCAGCTATGACACCAAAAGTATAAACAACAAAAGAAAAAAATAGGTAATTAGAATTCATCAAAACTAAATATTTGTTCCTCAAAGAATACCATCAAGAAAGTCAAAAGACAACCTACAGAATGGGAGAAAGTATTTGAAAATCAAATACTTACATACCTGATAAGGATCTAGTATCCAGAATATGTAAAGAATTATTTCAACTCAATAACAAAAAGACAAAGAACCCCGCTGAAAAACTGGGCAAAGGATCTGAATAGGCATTTCTCCAAAGACAACATACGAATGGCCAAACAGCACAGGAAAGATGCTGAACAGCATTGTTTGCTAGGGAAATGCAAATGAGAATCACAATGAGATACGACTTCACACTCACTAGACGATCAGAATTTTTAAAACAAACAATAAAAAGTGATACTACAGAGGTGGAGGAATTGGAACCCTCACACATTGTTGTTGGGAACGGAGACTGGTGCAGCTGCTTTGGAAAACACTGGCGGTTCCTCAAAAAGTTCAACATAGAATTAAAAGTTCAACATAGAATTATTGTAGGGGGCCAGGCGCAGTGGCTCATGCCTGTAATCCCAACACTTCGGGAGGTCAAGGCAGGCGGATCACCTGAGGTCAGGAGTTCGAGACCAGCCTGGCCAACATGGTGAAACCCTGTCTCCATTAAAAATATAAACATTAGCCGGGTGTGGTGGTGGCTGCCTGTAACCCCAGCACTTTTGGAGGCTGAGGCGGGTGGATCACCTGAGGTCAGGAGTTCAAGACCAACCTGGCCAACATGGTGAAACCCCATCTCCATTAAAAATATAAAAATTAGCCGGGTGTAGTGGTGGGTGCCTGCAATCCCAGCCACTCAGGAGGCTGAGACAGGAGAGTCACTTGAATCCTGGGGGCAGAGGTTGCAGTGATCTGAGATTGCACCACTGCACCCCAGCCTGGCCAACAGAGCAAAACTCTGTCTCAAAAAGAAAAAAAAAAATTATCGTAGGACCCAGCATTTCCACTCCTAGGTACACACCCAAGAGAATTGAAAACAAGGACACTAATGTTCATAACAGTCCTAGTCACCACAGTTGGATGCAAGCCAAATGTCCCTCGTGTGCTGAACAGATAAACAAAATGTGCTCTGTCCACATTTCGTTGCAAAAGGAATGAAGTACTGATACCTGCTGCAACGTGGATGAACCTGGAGAAAATATGCTAAGTGAAAAAAGCCAGACACAAAAGGCCACAAATCATGCCATTTCATACATATGAAATACGCAGACTAGGCAAATCCATAGAGACAGAAAATAGATTAATGGTTGCCAGGAGCTGTTGCAAGGCAGAAATGAGAAGTAATGCTTAATGGGAATGAGGTTTTCTTTTACGGTGATGAAAATATTCTGGACTGAGATACGGGTGATGGTTGTACAACATTGTGGATGTACTAAATGCCATTGAATTGTACATTTTTAATGGTTAATTTCACGCATTGGTAATTTTACCTCAACTTAAAAATACATTTTCTACTTCAGGAGGCCAAGGGGGGACAGATTGCTTGAGCCCAGAGTTCAAGACCAGCCTGGGAGACATGGTGAAACCCCATCTGTACAAAAGATACAAAAATTAGCCAGGCGTTGTGCTGCACACACTTAGTTCCAGCTACTTGGGAGGCTGAGGTGGGAGGATCCCTTGAACTTGGGAGGCAGAGGCTGCAGTGAGCCATGATCGCACCACTTACTCCAGCCTGGGCAAGAGAGTGAGACCCTGTCTCAAAAAAAAAAAAAAAAAAGAAAGGAATTCTGACAAAGTACTAATTTTCAGAATACATAAAGAATTTCTATAAGCCAGTAAGAAAAAGACCAAATAAAACAATTTTTAATGGGTTAAAGGGTTGAACAGGCACTTCATCAAAGAGGATATCCAAATAGCCAATAAGCAGATGAAAATATGCTCAACATAACTAGCCACCAGGAAAATGCAAATTAAAACCCATTAGGATAGGATGGCAATTATTTAAAAAGAAAGAAAATAAAATAACAAGTATTGGTGAGGAGGTGGAGAAATTGAAACCCTTTTGTTCTGTTGGTGGAAATGTGAAATGGTGCAGCCACTGGGAAAAACAGTATTGCAGTTCCTTTTTTTTTTTTTAAGACAGCATCTCATTCTGTTGCCCAGGCTGGAGTGCAGTGGTGTCATCTCAGCTCACTGCAACCTCTGCCTCCTGGGTTCAAGCGATTCTCCTGCCTCAGCCCCCCGAGTAGCTGGGATTACAGGCACCCGCCACTATGCCTGGCTAATTTTTGTGTTTTTAGTAGAGACGGGGTTTAGCCATGTTGGCCAGGCTGTTCTCAAACTCCTGACCTCAGGTGATCCACCTGCCTCAGCCTCCCAAAGTGCTGGGATTACAGGCGTGAGCCACCGCACCCAGCTGAAAGCAAGATCTTGAAGAGATATTTGTACACCCATGTTCACAGAAGCAGGATTCACAACAGCCAAAAGGTAGAAGCGACTCAAGTGTCCATGTACAGACAAACAGAAGCACCAAATGTGGTTTGTACATACAATGGAAGATGATTCGGCCTTAAAAAGGAAGAAAATTCTGACATAGGCTAGAACACAGATGAAACCCGAAGGCATTAGGCTAAGTGAAAGAAGCCAGTCATCAAAAGACAAACACTGCACGATTCCACTTACATAAGGTAGCTGCAGCACAATCCCAGAGACGGGAGCAGAACGGTGGGTGCCGGGGGCTTGTGGGAGGGGAAGTGGGGAGCCGCAGTTTTACATGATGAAAAGATTTCTAGGGATGGATGGGGATGATGACTGCCCAAATTGTGAGTGCATTTAATACCACTGAACTGCGCACTTAAAGATGGTTAAGGTGGTACATTTTGTTATGTGTATCTGACCACAACTAAGAAAACAGGGGAAGAAAACACTCCCTTCTTTTCCAAAGAAAGTACCACAGGGAGTTACTACACACTCGCCGGAATGACCAAAAGCAAGAAGATCAATAACACCAAATGCTGGCGGGGAGGTGGAGCAACCGGAACTCTCCAACGCTGGAGGTGGACGTGTTCATTGTCAGGTTCACTTTGGAAGATTGTTTGAATACCCACGAAAGCAAAATACTTGCTTATTGTATGACCTGGTAACTCCACTTCTACATATTTACCCGAAAGAAAGGAATGCTTCTGTGCACCAAAAGACCCATGTATGAATATTCCTGTTGGCTTTACTTATAGTTGCCCCAAACTGGAAACAATCCAATGTTCAGCAAAAGGGAATGGATCGACAGTGACACATCCATACGCTGGCATACTACTCAGCAGTGAACAGCAAGGAACGCACGCTGAAACAACTCGGATGACTTTCCTAGACATTATATTAAGCAAAGGGAGCCAGACACAAGAGACTGTTTTGATTACATTTATATGAAAGTTCTAGAACAGGCAAAATTAATCCATGCGGTGGAAATCAGGATGGTGCTCCTTCTGGGTGGTGTCGACGGAGAAGGGGCACGGGGGACCTGCTGGGGTGAAGAAAGCACCCTGCCACTTGTTCGGGGTGCCGCATGCGTCTGTAAACTGTCTCTGAGCTGTACCAGGAAGGCTGTGCCCTTCGCTGTCTACTCTGGGTAATCATTTGTAAAGGTCTCCCGGAGTGCAGGGTAAAGAGGGGTTTGTAGAGGTCTCAGTCAGAAATGGGGGCCCTGAAAAATTGGCACATTCATCAGCAAGCATCCCCTCGCCCCCAAACCTGGCTGGTCAGGCCTGAACCCCAGGAGCAGACCCAGTGTGGACCCCAAGCAAGAAGAGGTCTTTGGGAGTGTCTTTTGTCCCACCACTGTGGCCTAGATGGCAAGGCCCAGGCCCAGAGAGGAGGAGGGACTCGCCCCACAGTGCAGGATGGCAAGGCCCAGGCCCACAGAGGAGCAGGGACTCGCCCCACAGGGCAGGGCAGCAGAGCAGGGCAGAAGCCTGGTCCCCTGCCTCCCAGCCCAGGGCTCACTCCCAGCAACAGGCTGTTCTCACAAAGATGCTCTGACGAAGGTGACAGTCTATCTTTTGAAAGTCCTAAAAGCTTCTTTCCCGGTAGGGCAGAGGAGGGCAGGAGAGGGTCACTCTGAGACCAGATGGGGTGGACAAGGCATTTCCACCCCTCCTTGGCAGAGCGAGGAAGGAACAGGGTGGTAAGACCAGCAGTAGCAAGCTCTGAGGTGTCCAGAGAAATTAGGGCCCTGATGGGGCCACCCTCCACCCAGGATCCAATGGGTTCTGGCTCAAATTGAGACGAGTCTGGGGAACTTGGAGAATAAGCTACTTCCCTCAGAGAAAGCTGAAAGGCCTGCAGGAGGGGGGTCCAGAACTGGCGGATGCTGGGCAGAGCAGGCCAGGCCTGGACCTGGGCTCCCTGTAATCCCAGTGTGGCAGTGAGCCCGATTAGCCTCAAGACCTGCAGCTTCTAGATGAGGAACGGGGCTCACTTCTGAGGCCCCCGCCATTGCCAGGCCCTCCCTCTGGGATGAGAGCGAGGTGGCAGCCACCCTCTGCCTGAAGATCCCATCAGCCTCAGGGACTGCCACCATGCCTCCAGGGCTCTCCGGAGCAAGGGGGATGGAGAAGGGAGGGTGGGGAGAGGGTGAGAGGACCTGGAGTTTGTGGTCCCCAGCTCCCTGATATCCTTTACCCTGGTCTGGAAGAGGCTCTGTCGATGAATCCTGGCTGTTAAAAATAACCCACCTCTCCATCATCCCGACAGCCGCGCTCCGGGACAGTGTGTTCCAAGGCCAGGCTGCTCTCCAGGGACAGGAGCTGTGGGGCAGGAAGGGCTGTGGATTCTCCAGGCCAGCCCAGGCTGGGAGAGAGGCCCACAGCCCCGCATCTCAGTCCAGGCATCCCAGTCACATGTGAGTCCACCTGCCTCCCAAGACCCTGGGGTCAGGTCCAGTGACAAGGGACTCTGGGTTCCAGGGGTGCTGCAGTGACCCCAGAGGCTCATGTTGCTGTAGGATCTGTGGGCCTCTCCCGGTGACCTGGAACTCGCTTCCCCCTTACACAGAATTCGTCAAAGAGGACACTGCCACGTGGCTTCCTCCTCTGATTCTCAAAAATGCCTCTGGCTGGGACCACAGGGGGCTTGACAGGAATCAAGGAGACGGAGGGACTCGGGTGTGTGTGAAACCCATGTCCTTGTCCTGCAGATGCAGTCCCCTCTCTGCTGCCATCCTCTCTACGTAGCACTCAGGGCTGAGGGCCCAGGCTCTGGAGGTTCAAATCCTGACACAGTCCTCACTATAGCGAGACTTGAGAAAGTTACTTAACCTCTCTGTGCCGAGTCCCTCACTGATAAAACAGATAACTGTGGCTCTAACCTTGTAGGGTTGCTGTGAAGCTAGATGAGTTTCCAGTGTTCCTAAATGCAGTGCCTGACACACAGTAAGAAAGATTGAGGAGGAGGAGGAGAAGCAGGAGGACGAAGGAGAGGGGGACGGGGAGGGGGGAGGTGGAGTGAAGGGGGAGGGAAGGAAAATGGGGAGGGGGAGAGGCAGAAGGAAGAGAACGGGGAAGAGGAGGGGGAGGAGGAGAAATGGGAGGAGGGCGGAGGAGTAGGAGGAAGGGCAAGAGGAGAGGGAGGATGAGGGGGAGGGGGGAGGAAGAGAAAGGGGAAGGGGAGGGGGAGAGGGTGAAGGAGAAAGGGGAAGGGGAGGGGGAGGAAGAAGTCGTCCATCCAGCATTCTGGTTAAGAGCATTGACTATGGAGTGGAATTTCACATCCCACTTCCTCTACTGACCAGCTGTGTGGCCTTGAGCCAGTTCCTTGACCCTTCTGGTCTCTAATTTCCTGGGCTCTAAAATGGAATGATGACTCCTCCTGGAGCCATTGCACGGCCGCTGTGTGGGTGCCCTTAGGTTGGGGCTAAGCAGAAGTCGGCTCTGGACAAGTGTGTGAGGCCCCAGTCAGGACAGCAGGAGAGCTGGAGCCCCAGAGACTGTTGAGCTGAAGGCCGGGCGGGGTGGGGGTGAGGGCAGCTCCCTCGGCCGTGCTTCTGCAGAAGCAGTTAGGCCTTCCTGGCCACACACACCACAGAGGCTGGAAGCTCTTGGGCGTGGGCTCACCTCTCCCCAGGCTGGGGAGCTCGAGGGGCTCCCTGAGGCTCCTGCGGAGCAGACCCACCCAAGGCAGCAGGCCCCGCCTGTCCCCACCAGCCACCTTCCCGCAACCCCACTGCACGCAGGGGTGCGGGCAGAAGGAGCGGGGGAGAGCGAGAAGGGACCGAGGGAAACCCAGAGGAGGCTCAGGGTCCAGGAAGAAGGAAGGAGAGAGGAGAGAGTGCGGGAAAGGGAGCGGAGAGAGACCCAGGAAGACAAAGGGAGACAGAGGAGACCATTTGGAAACGCTGGAGTGACCTCTCTAGAAGACTCAAAAGGGAGGGAGGAGGACCCGCTGGGGAACCCCAAGGAGGGCTGTGAGGGACAGTGATGGAGCTTGGGGAGCTGGAGACAGCCTGACTCCCCTGCAAACAGGGCTTTTATCTAAGGATGGGTAAGATGTTGTTATGACAACAGATGTAGCATTTAGGGTAATTACTGGTGAATAAGCGAGAGAAGAGGTGACAGCTCTGGTGGGTGCTGCAGCCCAAAAACGGGGTCTCAGAGGCAGCCTGAGCCCCCATTCACCCCTGCTTCATCCCAGACCCTTCCCTCCACCTGAGCCTAGCCAGGACCTTCCTAATCCCTGAGGCCAGGCCACCCCAGGGCAGACCTTCTGAGCCATAGCCAAGGGCCCAGGTCCCGCCTCCCCACCCATCCTGCCCAGGGCTGACAGCAAACCCAGGCCGTGTGCACGGACACGGCTCTGTGACAAGCATCTCAACCTAACTCTCCTCAGGGCTCTGAGAGTGAGGTGCAGCAGGAACCTCATTTTACAGATGATAATATAAGACTCAGAGAAGCTGAGTAACTTCTCTGAGGTCACACAGCAACTAAACTGCTCTACACGGTCCCACCCCAGATGATTTCCAGGGCCAAGAACTGCTCCTGGGCAGATCTAGAGACAGGCTGTTCTTACAAACCTCATCCCCTGACACCTCCTGGGAAACGCTGGAGACAGCATTTGTGGATGAGAAGAAAAGGAGACAGAAAGTGTTCTCTGCACCTGGCTCTCTACAGACACTACACTACTGTGGCCCTTGACATGATTATTTCTATTGCAACCCACTGGACACTCCAGTATTTGGGAAACACTGCAGAGTTACTGTGGGACCTGGGCTCTATTTGGTGGAATCTCTCAAGTCTGGGGGACCCTGAAGGCCAAGGCTCGCACCCAGCCCCTCCAGCCTAGGGGAGCTCCAGCCACGAAGCCTGCGGCATCCACAGCTGCCCTTTCTCCTCTGTCCTCTGGGCCACAGGCCTCACACCCACAGAACCTCCTGGACATCCACCCCAGGACTGCCAGGTCCACGGGACAGGGGCACATCCCAGCCCTGGGGAGCTCGGAGGGCAGGGAGAGACAGTGGCCTGGCCTGGGCAGCCAAGAGCTCAGACGCAGCCTCTGCAGGGGGCCTGCTTGTCCGGATCCCAGGCTCTGGGAGGATGAAGCCCTGGCCTTTCACATGCCTCGGGTCCTGCCCCAAGCCCAGGTCTCCGCCTGGCTGGCATCACTGGGATGAGAGAGGGCTGTCTTCACAGCCTCCAGGGTCATCGCGAGGGAACTTCCTCAAGGACGGGACCCAGACCCCAGCACCTCCCTGAAATAGCACCCTGGACCTGGAAAGGCAGGCCAGGGGCGAGGGGTGACCCAGCTGGGAGAGAAGAGAGCCCAGAGGCTGGGGCTTCCAGGGGCTCCAAGCTCACTGCCCCTGAGGAGTGAGGCTGTTGAGTGGGAAGGGATGTGTGTGTCTGTGTGTGTGTGTGAGAGAGAGAGAGAGAGAGAGAGAGAGAGAGAACTAATGTGATGGAACTGCAGTCGGTGAGGCCATTTTTTTTTTTTTTGAGACTGAGTCTTGCTCTGTCCCCCAGGCTGGAGTGCACTGGCGTGATCTTGGCTCACTGCAACCTCTGCCTCCCAGGTTCAAGCAATTCTCCTGGCTCAGCCTCCTGAGTACCTGGGACTACAGGCTCATGCCACCACACCCAGCTAATTTTTGTGGGGTTTTTTGTTTTTTGAGATGGGGTTTCACTCTTGTTGCCCAGGCTGGAGTGCAATGGCGTGATCTCGGCTCACTGCAACCTCCGCCTCCTGGGTTCAAGCAATTCTCCTGCCTCAGCCTCCCTAGTAGCTGGGATTATAGGTGCCCGCCACCATGTCCAGCTAATTTTTTGTATTTTTAGTAGAGATGGGGTCTCACTGTATTGGCCAGGCTGGTCTTGAACTCCTGACCTCAGGTGATCTCCCTGCCTCCGCCTCCCAAAGTGCTGGGATTACAGGTGTGAGCCATCACACCCAGCCAAGCTGAGGATTTGGAGCCCTTCTAGAGAATTCTTTGACAGAAGATTTGATTTAAACAAAGACAAGGGGAGGAATTGAGAACAGAGAGTGCAGGGGGCCAAGGCCCTGCAGGACAGCCCTTCGTGCAAGCTGCCCCACTGTGTTGGACTCCCTTGCATGCCCCCGGATGCAGGTCTGTCCCTGCAGCTGTGGATGGCCCTAGATTGACAGAGGCTGAACATCCCCAAAGAGCTCGCAGTCAGCTGTGATCAGAGGGGCACAGGTAAACCCAACAGGCACTCAGTGGAGTGAGCGGCCTCTCGGCCCTGCACTGAGGCTCCAGGGCAGCGGGTGAACCGCGACCTCGGGCAGTCAGGGTTCACCCCAATGGAGGGAGGGGCAGGGAAAGGGGGTGCACTGGCCACAGGTGGCCCCAGCCCAGGCCTGGGGAGCTGGTGTGCCCAGGGGAGGCGAGGGGCCTGGGCAGAGTGAGAGCAGCCTGCATCTTCTGCAGCTCCACCTAGTCCAGAGTGTGGACACGAGGGGCTGTGTCCGAGCCACCCCGATGAGGTCTGCAGCCAGGACGGGAAAGGGGCTCCCCACTGGCCATGAAAGGCAGAGGACTTGGGGCGCCCACACATTTACCCTTCAGTGGTATCTGGAAGCCTGGCAGGTGGGCCGAGATGGGTGTCATGTGAACCTGATGGCTGCGGGACAGCTAGGGCCCACCTGCCCCCGGCCCTTCCATCCACACCCCGAGGCCTGTTCTCACCACCGCAGGCCGCCCCTTCCCTCCTGCCCCTGCTCCTCACAGGAGTGTGGGCTGAGGCCCCACGCAGACGGCTGTGCCCTGGGTGTGTGGAGAGCTGGGCTCCAGAGTGGTTCCACGCATTATCAGACACAGGAGCTGGGATACATCCCTCAACCGCCTGGGCCAGGTTTCTTCGTTTGCAGAATGGAAGGGTTAAAAATCAAATTCAAAACACCAGGTTGTTCTCTTCCTCCAAACAGGCTCCTGGAAACCTGGTTCCTTTTGCCTGCACTCACGGGGTCCTCTCTCCCACCCTCCACTGCCTGGGATTCTAAGACATCCTCAGGACACAGGGGTGCCAGGTATGCAGCAGGGCTCCGGAAGACCAGTGCCCTTCCCGGACCCAGGGGGCAACAGCCTGAGACTTCAGGCCAGAGAGAAGAGAACAAGTTTGTTGGACACCTTCAGCTGTGACTGCTTTCTCCTCCCCTTTTCCTCCTCCCTGTCTTGTCCCCCTCCTCCTCTTCCCCCTCCATCTCTGGCTCCCCTTCTTCCTCCTCTCCCCCTTCCTCCTCCTCCTCCTCCTTTTCATTCCCTTCCTCCTCTCCCCCTCCTCCCCCCTTCTCCTCTCCCCCTCTTTCCCCCTCCTCCCCTCCTCCTTACCCCTCCTCCCCTCCCTCTTCCCCCTCCTCCTCCTTCCTCCCCCTCCTCTCCCCAACTTCCCCGGCTCCTCTGCACTCGAGGCCAGCTCCTGACACTCATCACTCTTCTCCACTTCCTGGAGACAGGAGCCTCTGACATCCCAGCTTATTTTAGTCAGCTGCCTCCTGGAGCCTGGCTGCTGGCCTGGGGCCTCACTGCCCTGTCCCTTGCCCCTGAGGGGGCAGCCTGGGGCCAGAAGTCACCTCAGAACATGCGTGAGCCCACACCCAAGGCACAATCTGGATGGCATGCCCCCCACTCCCCTTCTCCTGCCTGTGACGCTGGCCTCCAGCCCTCTAGCCCTCTGCAGGGTGCCACCCTCCCACAGACCCTCCTCCCTACTCTCCACCAAGGCCCACCCACTCGGGTGCCCGCTGATCCTTGCCTTCCCCAAGGGTCACTCACGCCATCCCTCAGTGCTCTGTGCCCTTGGCACTGGTGGCTTGACCCCATCTCACAGCTAGGGTGCAAGGTGGTGTTGGCTCTCTGTGGCCTTTGAGCCTGGCACAGAGCTTAGCACACTGGAGACTAGTGTCAAGGTAGATTTGACACAGGGCGCTGTAAATTGTGTATCCTGGACCAGCGGTCCATCCTGTGACTGCAGCTGAGGTGGGTGCAGTGGCAAAGGGCACGTGCCCACCTCCAAGGTCTCCAGCAATTCCCTTCCAGCCCCAAACTTGCCCACCCCACTCAGCAACACCAACCCTGTGCTGTAAGGGCACTCAGCCCGGCCACCCTCCGCAAGGGCCACTTAACAAACAACCAGCATCTGTTGTTGTTCAAGCCTGTCTCTAGAGGCTTCAACTATTCCTCCCTCTCTGGGAGGAGATCTCATAAATATAGTTTTCTCCATCTCACCCCTTTTCCAGGGATATTTTAGCACCCCTGAGAGACTGGTGTCCAGGGCCGCTGACAAGCCAGGCCAGCCCTTCCGTTTTCACTGTTTGCTGGGCATTGTCACACATGGTTCTGGGATACGCAGGGAATGAGACACAAATATCTTGACACACATGGATGGGGGCTCCCTGTGTTGTCAGGATGGAAACTGCAGGGTTGGCCCCTTTGCTGTGGAGCACCGTGCTGGTAGAGGGAATTCAACTGCGTGGGCTCAGGTGGTACTTGAACCATCCTTGCCTTGCTTTCCACACTCCTGAGAGAATAGGACCTCCAAGTGCCCCTGCATCCCTTCATCGCCCTTCCCGCCCATCTCCAGCCTAAGTCAAGGTGTGCTGGCTCAAGAAGCTCCCATCCTCGCCAACACCTACCCTTCTCTCTGCTCACTGGCTGTGTTTCTGATGCAGGCTTTCTCCGAATACTGGGGTCCTCCTGGGTGCTAACATTTGACCCCTGGATGCCCCTACTGCAGCAGCAGCACGGGAATCCTAGAGGTCTCTGGGGATGGCCCTCTTTATTGCCCTGGATGATACCCCTCACACCGGGGTGGGCAGCCCTTTCCCCTACACCCACCAAGGACAAGGCTGGGGTTCTCCACAGATCCCAGGGACAAACGGTTTCATCTTTCACACCAGTGATTGTTTGCTGCCTGAGACTCCCCGCAACTTTGTCTTAGTCATGGAGAGAGCTCTGGGGCCCATTACTGGTGTCTGGAATGGGCACAGCAAGAAGGGCATAAACGCTCACATGTGGCACATTTGACACAGCTGCCTGAGAACCTTCCCCTACTAGCTACACACTGGAAAGGGCCTGCCGAAGCTCTCCATGGGAGAGTCCTGGAGCCCACAGACACATGGGGTGAGAGCAGGAAGGACACGGGGCAGACACCACCCTCCTTCCATCGGGCCTCTCAGCAGGCGTCAGAGGACAACTGGGGCAGGGAGCTCTGCCCGTGCACTTTGAAGAGAACCTGAGGGTCCAGAGGATTAAATGTATTGGGTCTGCCATTTGCAGGTGCCTGTCTGTACCCTCGCACTCTATAGGAACACCTTACATGTCATCTCTACCTCTCAACACGCTCCCCAATCTTAAAATAGTTGATTTATCCCATTTTATTTATTTATTTTAATTATTTTCTCCCCCTTTTTTTTTCTTTTTGATACAGGGTCTTGCTCCATTGCCAGGCTGGAGTGCAGTGGTGCAAGCACCGCTCATTATGGCCTCAAACACCTGGGCTCAAGTGATCCTCCCACCTCAGCCTCCCAATGGCTGGGACCCCAGGTGCACGGCACCACACCTGGCTAATTTTTAAAAAAATTTGTAGAGATGGGATTTCACTATGTTGCCCAGGCTGGTTTCCAACTCCTGGGTTCAAGGGATCCTCCTGCCTCGGCCTCCCAAAGTGCTGAGGTTTCAGGCATGAGCCACCATACCTGGCCCATTTTAAATGTGAGCAAGTCAAGGCTCAGAGAGGTTTCGCGGTCTGTCTGAGACCATATATCTGGTAAGGAGTAGAGTCAGCTGTGACTCCAAAGCCAGTGCTCTTTCCATGCTGCTCCAGGAATGGCCCCACCCATGCCCTCTCTCTGCCTATCCCCTCTCTGTCGGGCCCTGTCTGAGCCTCTGTTCTCTGGGTCTGGCCCCTGCCACCACTTCTCCAGATGCCCTGGTGCGTCCCGGGTGCTGTGGGGACAGTTCTTCTGCCTCTAGCTCAGCCAAGACCAGGATGGAGTTTTCTGACAGAATTTCTCTCGGAAACTATGGAGAAAACAAAACAACAAAACGGAAAACGAAAACCCCAAATCAGAGACACTCCCAGAGCCCAGGGTCCCCAGCCTTAGATAACCAAGGCTGCCCCAGTTTGCTGGGAAAACTCACTTCCCCAGCAAATATTTCCTGGGCACCTGCCACAGGCCAGGTTCTGCCGGAAGGTGAGGAGCACAGGTACAGACGAGGAAGCCAAGTCCCTGCCCTCTCGGGCTGTCCTCTCAGAGGAAGCCCCTGGGCACAGACCCAGCCCTGCTGGGGTGAAAGCAGGTCTCTGGTTAGGAGCCGCATCTTCTCGTGCACCATCCTGAATCGTGGCCCCGTGGAAGCCTGATTTCCCAGAGCCCACCTCCCCACTTGCCCCTCCCAGAGGACCTCACCCACTTCCTCCTTTGTTGCCCCCCAACTCCAGCACCCCTCCCAGCCTTACTGTAGACACCATGTCCAGCCCAGGCAGATGGCCACTCCCCTCTCCCACCCGCTTCCACCTGCCCTGGGGAATGTCTTTCAAGATGACCCTTCTGGGCCTCAGCCACCTAGATTTCCCTGGGACACAGGTGAGGGGTGTGACTTGAGCCCGGATGGGGTTGGGGGATGGAGGCTCCATGGGTGCAGGCCGGAGGGCAGAGGAGGAAACCTGGTGAGCAGTGAGGGGAGCCACTTCCTGAACAATCAACAAGTAGAAAGGTTGGCGGGGGGGGGCAGGGGGCAGGAGGCCTCGGTTTCCCCTCATCTCTCCAGGGGAAGCGCCCAGGACATCATTAGAACCATGCTCCTCTCTGACCCCTTCACTTGACAAGGAGGCATCTGAAACCCAGAGAGGTGAGCAGACTTGCCCGGGGCCACCCAGGAATTTGGTGGTCCTCCTAGGATCACGCCCTGAGCCTCTGGACCCTGAAACAGCTGAGGAATCCCTCAAAGAGCTGCCAGCCAGGTGCCCACCCAAATCCAGCTGCCAGGCTGGCGGGGGCAGAGGGGCCGCACGCTGAGGGGATTTGCAGCTGGAACAGCTGCATCAAAGCTGAACCTGACGAACAGGGACCAGTGGAGCCTGCTGCTGTGGCTGCTCCACCGGTCCTTCCCGCACCGGGAGGAGGAAGGCTGCGTTTAACCCTTGGCTCCCCGACTGGGGAATCCAAGTGGCGGGCCCAGGTAGCCTCTCACCCTCCCTTTGTGGCTGTGACTGGGCTGGGCTGAGCTGCGACACCAAGACACCTGGGTCCCCCACACCACAGCCCAGCCCTCTTCCCTCTTGAAGCAGCTCCAGTCCCCACGGGTGGGGAGCAAATTCCATCTGAGTCCCAGCTGCTCTGAGATTGGTGGGGTCCACCCCGCAGCTCCAGAAGGGGCCTGCCCTCTCCCCGGGGAAATCAAAGGTCAAGATCCTCGGCAACTCCCCCGCCTGCCCTGCCGGAGAGCGGGGGCCCCATGGGCTGCCGCAAGGACAGAAATAGCCCTGACTTTCCAGGGAGGGAGCCTCTTTTCTGGTCTGCAGTCTGTTCCGGTCCCCTCACAGGCACCAGTGCTCCATGGAGCCCGTAAGCTCAGGAAGAGCCAGGACCAACCCCCTGGGCAAGGCAGGGGTCAGGGGATTAGCAGGAGGCAACAGGAGGTTCGGAGGAGGGGGAGGTGCTGAGGACCCGGAAGTGGGAAGGGCCAGGATAGAGTAAGGGAAGAAGGGAGGAGAAGGGAGAGTGGAGGAAGGTGGGAACGCAGAATCCCAGGGGGTAGCGGGTGGGCGGTAAAGGGGCACCTCGTCTCTGAAACCACTGCGGATCAATCGTTGGCCTCAAGGCCACGCCAAGGGCAGGAGCCTTTGGCCAGGGTCAGTCCAGGGTGTGAGAAGATCAGAGCAGACAAGCCCGGGGGAGGGTGCGAGCTGACATCCAGGCCCTTCCAGCACTGGCCTTCTGACAACAGCCTTCCCCAAGCCCAGATGGAAAAGCGGACGGATGCAGGAGCACGAAGAATCCCAGAATCTAAAATTAGCCCAGAGCTCCCCGCCTCCCCTGCTGACAGTGAGCAGAGCCTGGGAGGGTGGTAGTCTTGTACCCCCTGCCAGGGCTCCTGCTCTCGTGGAAGGGCCAGCCAACAGGGAGAGCTGCCGAGAGTGGCTGGGGTCAGCAGGAGAGGCTTCCAAGCTCACACAGGGCAGGGGCTCTACTGGACTGGGAAGGACCCAGAGCTTGAGCTCTGGTGCAGGAGGCAGGGCTGGGAAGAGGCAGAGGTTGGTGCTAGAGGCAGGGCTGTTGACGAGGCAGAGTGAGGCCAGTGGGTGACACCACTGAAATGAGATTGGGTACGTTTATGTCCTGGTTCTGGATGACCTCAGCTGATTGCCTCTGCCTCAATTTCCTTGCCTGTGAAACAGGCATAGTAATCACATCAATTTCCAATGATGGGTGTCCGGCCCTGGACCCTAATATCTCAGGACTGTCATGATTCCTTTCACCACGGCACACCTCAGAGGACCCCAAACCGATCCGTTACTCCAGAACCGTTTAACTTTGTGCTGAGGTACAAAGGTGAGGAAAACACCACCGCCATCCTGCCCACGAGCCTGACACTAAGAACAACTGATTAACTCCCCGACCCTTCATGTCTGGACCTCCCAGGGAGCTGGGCAGGGAGTGGCAGTGGGGGGAAGGCAGAGATGGAGCCCTAAGCTGGGGAACCCGGGGGACTGCAGGGGCAATCCTGCCTGTGGACAGACAAGGACACTAAGGCCCAGAGGGGGACCGAGTCCTGCCTAAGGACAGCCCAACAGGTGGTGGCAGGGACAGGACATGACTCCTGCGTTCCCCACCTCCCCCTGCCCTGCCACCCACAGCAACCAGGATCTGGGAGCAGAAAGCCCTGCCAGTGCCAGGGAAGCCAAATGCTGCCCAGGTCCAACTGCAGACAGGCCGATGCCTCCTCCCCAGCCAGCGGCAAACCCATTTGCAGGTGGGAGCTGGGCAAGGTCTCACACCCCTTGCCAGTGGCCCCACACACACAGGGTGACCATGCGGAGGATGGGGAGAGGGTCCAGGGCCTGATGAACCCACAAGCCTCCTCCACCTTGAGTACTGGGGGCAGATCAACCGGGCTCTCCTGCCACAGGTCCCTTCTTTAACAAGGGTCAGGAGTCCCTTCAGCCACAGTGCTCCAAAGAGGAGCTCTCAGCAGCCCCAAAGTTCTCAGCAGCCATCCCAAGGTAGAGCTGCCTCTTAAGGCCCTCTCAAGGGTATCCTTGCCATGTAAGGACCCAGGTTCTCAGAGAGGAGGTGCAGCTGTGGAATATTCCTCATCCTGCTCTGCCCAGCTCCTCTTACACTGTGTTCTGCAGCAGCAACGTCTTAAGAAAGGGGTGTCTGGAAGGATGATGTGACCGGCTGAGACAGCTCCCATCCACCTGGTGAACTGCCAGGCAAAGCACCCCTGCGGGCCTCGCACCCGTCCCCCATGCCTGCCACCCTCACCGTCAGGTGACTTGCCAGGATTATTCCTGGAGGCAGAGGGCTGCACCTACCCCACTCTCACCTCTGCTGCTCTCAGCCAGTCTCATCAACCTGTAGCCCTCAGATGGACTCAGGGCGAAATCAAAAGCAGGTCCTACTCACAGAGAGCTGCAGGAATGGAGCGTGAGAGAGAAGGCCTGATAGGAAGCCAGGTCCTGGGCCCAGCTCCAGCTGCACCCCATTAGCTGAGGGGCCTGGGCAGGTGCCTGAGACTCCGCCCCCCAGTTCCTCATCTGAGAACTGAAAGAGATAGCAAAATGGGGACGAGCCAAGCACAGGTCCTGCCACACAGCTGACTGTCAGCAGACGTTTCCTGAATGTGGGCCTGTTATTCCTTGAGTTCGGATGCAATCCCTTCAGTGTGAAAGTGTGGCATGATGGGCAACCTGGGTCTAGATCTAGATCCAGCTCAGCCAGCTGTGACTGTGTGATGCCCCCTGAGGTAAGTCATCTCCTCTCTCTGGGCGCCAGTCTCTTCCTTCATACAGTTCAGGGGTTGGACTGAGCTGTCAGGAATGGAAAATCTAGGACACACCTGCCATCAATTACATAGTCTGTGGCAGTGGCAGACATGAACAATCAATCACAGCATAGTCACCTGCTGAATCCACCACGTGCAGTTTCAGGATCTTCAGATACCCAGTGCCACCGAATGACAGCCGGCCGAAGAGATGGAATCACGATTCTTCATCACCTGAATTTCACAGTTTTGTGATTTCAAGACCTAGAGAGGTCTCTTTAAGTCTCAATTTCATTTTTTGTAAAATGATCACTCTCAGCAGGGTTGTGAGGATTAACAAGATAATGTATTCAAAATGGGCTTGCAAACAGTCCTGTTCCAGGACGGTATCTCTTTCTACCACCAATTCCAAAGTCTGGGTGGGGTTCTCTACTCCCAGGCTCAAGGACCTGCCCCTTGCAGATGCTTAAGCACTGGGGGACGATGTGGTCCAACAGAAAGAGGCTGGGCCTGGACGACCTCAAGCAGGTCACTACAGCTTTCTCGGCCTGTATTTTGCTAGTATAAAATGCGCTGATACTTACCTTACAGTCAGGCATAAGGATTAAATGAGGTCATCAGACAAAGAAGAGCCCGGATCAGTAAAAGGGAGTCAACGAACCATCCTTATCTACGCATATCAGGCCTCCGGGCATCAGCAGTGGGTACTTCGGCAGGTGTGGGGAGCTGAGAGCAGGGCAGGGCATGTCTTTCTCGTTAAGTCCTCAGTGAAGCCCATGTCCCCATGTCCGTCAGTGATGGTGGGTACACTGGAGGTCTCGCTGGTTGTCCCTAGCGGAAGCATGGCCCATGCCAGTACGGAGGTGGTGAGAGTGAAGATTCTGGGCCAATGTGGAAGTAAAGGGATAGCCTCACACGGAGGACCCTGGGGCTTCACGTCTCCTCCTTCCTCCCTCCCCTCCCTGGGCTGACCACTGGTGCTGGCCCTGCCCACGGCCTCCTGCTGCCAGCCTGCCCTCTGCCCCCCTGCCCGTGGGACCAGGCCCAGCTGGTTCAGCCCCGGGACTGCCCACTCTATGGCGACGAAGTAGGGCAGGAAGGCGGTGACACCAGACCACCTGGGGCTAGCTTGGGACCGTTTTCAAACTCAGTCACAATTCCACCAGTCACATCCTTTACACATGCCCTTCCCCCACCAAAACACCCTCCCGTCTCGCCTCTTGGTGTACTCCTGCTCTTCCTCCAAGACCCAACCCAAAGGCCACCTCCTCCAGGAAGCCCTCCCTTCTCCTCCCTCCCGGGAGTCAGTCTCAGGCTCCTCCAGCCACCCTCACCCATTGGCTTGTGATGATGAGTAAGGATGCTTCGTGGACAAAGGCGGGTAGGAAGGGCAGGGGCTTGGGGGGACCACCCAGCCACATCTCAGGGAGGAGAGGACTACTGGCCCTGGGAGGGAGCCCCAGCTCATTGGGCCAACACCCAGAGTCTGCTGTGCCAGCCGCTGAGGAATAACTGCTCCAGGCAGCCCTTGGGCAATAAGGACACCACTTACTTACTACAAAATATCCTTTATTGATAAAATAGCTCAGAGTTTAAAAAAAAAAAAAAAGCAAAACAAAAAAACACCTGCATGTCGCAATAAGAGGTCACGGGGGTCCCGTGGGGGCGCACACAAGTCTGGCCAGCAGAGGGTCACAGTCCGTCCCTCCCCTGGCCCAGCTCCCCACCACATCCCGGGGCGATGCTCTGGCCTCATAACAACCCACCGAGGACCGAGCTGGGCGGCCTCCCGCACCCCAGGAAGGACTCTTTTTGGTCCCCTCCATTCTCTCTACACTCAGAAAACTCCCTCGGTGCCCTTCCAAATCTGGCAGGTCCATCTGGCCCGTTGCCCCCACATCTGCCAAGCTAAGATGCCTGCTGGCCCAGCGTTGAAGCCAGGCCCTCCCCAAGGGAAGGCTGGGAAACCTCCTTTCCACACTTCCAAGTGTCCTGGGTGCCGGGTTTGGGGTGGGACTGAGAACCAGGAAGCGGGGGTCCTCAGTGCACAGCCCCATCAGAGTAGGGGGAGCAGCGTGGCTGTGTCTGAGGCCGTCCACAAACACCCCCCTGGCGGAATCAGTTGTGGTTCACAAGGACTCATTTGGGGCTTGGAGACCTGGCTGGTCACTCCAGTGGGAGACTCCCCTAGGGGCCCACCAGGCTGCCATGCCAGCACCCCACCTGGGGGCTCTGCCACCTGTCACAGGCTCTCATCTTAGACTGTTCCAAGGCATGGATATTGTGGGCTGTCCTGAGGAAATTGCCTCCTTGCTGACAAAGGACTTATTCCCACTGGGGAGGCCCAAGCCGCTAAAAACCCTCTTGGTGCTGCAGGTGAAATGTCGAAACGCTGTCATGTAGCATAATAACTCAGACCTTTGCAGCCCCAAGAACACATTCTCAAAGAGATCTTTAACTTGAAATAGTGATTCTGTCTACCACTCCCTGCTTCCAGTTTGGGGTAGGAACTCACACACCCCAGGGACAGAACAAAAGTCTACAGGAAGACAGGTGGCGGTAAACACAGAGGAAAGGGATTTTTATATCACCGGATAATCACATTTTTGGTTCTCTAGTGCGCTCCCCCACGGAGCTCAAAGCTTTCTGCAAAGCCTTTCATCTCCCTGCAGCAAGTAGGCGGCGAGCTATTGTCGCCCCGATTTTTGCAGGGGGTGAATGCCAGTGATCGGGGATCTCCCGTCGAGGCAAAGACCAGGCCTCCAAGACCGCCCCAGCGAGGCATCCACGTGGCCACCCACCTGCCAGAGGGGTGCTGGGTAAGGAAGCCGATCCATGGTTCTGGCCTTTAAAGGAACCACAGATCCAAAAACAGGTGAAGGGGGAAAGGAGGGCCCGGAGACGGTGCCACCCCATAAGCCCCCATCCCAGCGCCTGCCAGGGACCGCGAGTGCCTAGCGTGGGCGATCAGTCTTCGTTTCTTCCTCCTCCTCAGTAGCAAGCCCCCCTGGGAAAGTGGAAGGCTGGCTGCGTGCTCTTTGTGGGTGGGGGGAGATGAAAAAGAAACAAAAACACCACAAGCAAGTGACCTGCCAGGAACACAGGGTCCTCAAGAAAGGGAAGCCCAGACAGTGGCCTGGAGAGCTCGGAGCTCTGGGAAGGAAGTGCTCTCTCTTCTCCTGTCTGGCTATGTTCTGGAGAATTTGAACCACCTCCATCAGCCTGTGCTCAGGGAGAGGGTGGAGAAGGGGTCCCCCACAGCTAAGATGGCAAGGGGAAGCTTCACTGGGGCCCTTGCCAACAGCGCCCCCGCCCACCCCTCCCAAGGGGTTCCTAAGACAAGGCCTGCAGGATCTGGGCAGGGAGCAGAAAGCCCAGGGGAGGCAGCCACACACAGCAGGGCAAGAAGCAGGGTGGCCCCGGCACCACCGCACCAACCCCACAGGGGCAGCGCAGGCGGGCTCACCAGGCCGTCTGGGTCCATGGGCGGCACAGGATCCTCCGGAAGGCACGGCGGAAGTCCTGGTTGAAGATGGTGTAAATGACAGGGTTCAGCGAACTGTTGCAGTAGCCGATCCAGAAGAAGAACTGGAAGAGGCCATGGGGCACCTTGCAGTGCTTCGGGCAGATGGCGCCCAGGCTGTAGCTGAAGAAGAAGGGGAACCAGCAGAGCACAAAAACGCCAATGACCACGGCCAGCACGAAGGTGAAGCGCTTCTCCCGGGTCAGCTGCGCCCGTCGACGCCACCACTGCCCACCTATAGCACCCACGCCCCTGCCCAGGAGCACCTGGCCACGTAGGGTGGCCAGCACCCTGGAGCCCTGTGGCTGCTGCAGCGGGGGGCTGCAAGCTGAGGCCGCAGACACTGGCCCTGCCTGGGGTTCACACTCTTCCTCCTCCTCCTCCTCCTCTTCAGCTTCATCCTCTGGAGATGCCCCACAAACACCTTCCTTCTGGCCCTGGCCTGAGTCGGGAAGGGCAGCCCAACTGGGTGGCAAGGCCCGGGTCACAGTATCTTCAGAGGTCTCCCCCTCCTCCTTCTCCCCAGTGGACTTCGAGTGTCCATTGACCTCTCTGGCAGAAGCCAGAGAAGCCAGGGCTGGCAGCTTGGCTGAGGCCAAAGCCCCACCACGGTTGGGTCGGGGCTGCTTGGACTCACCCTGCCCAGGCCCCCCCTTGGCCCTGGGACCTCTGCGGTTGCTGCGTTTGGCGATCAGGTAGATGCGCAGGTAGACAAGGATCATGATGAGGCAAGGAGCAAAGAACGATCCGATGCTGGAGGCCAGGATGTACCAGGCCTCCTGGTTGAGCTTGCACTGGGGGCGCCCGCGCGGCTGGGGGCCCTGGTCGCCCTTGTAGATGAGGGGCGGCAGCGAGATGACGGCGGCGATGAGCCACACGGTGAGGATGATGCACTTGATGCGGCGCGGGGTGCGCTTGGAGTTGTACTCGAGCGCGCGGCTCACGGCCCAGTAGCGGTCCAGGCTGATGGCGCACAGGTGCACGATGGACGAGGTGCAGAAGAGCACGTCCAGCGCCAGGTACACCTCGCACCACGTGCGCCAGAAGTACCAGTAGCCGAGGAGCTCGTTAGCCAGCGAGAAAGGGATGATGAGCGTGGCCACCAGGATGTCGGCGGCGGCCAGCGACACCAGGAACAGGTTCTGAGGGGCGCGCAGCGAGCGGCTGGTCAACACAGCCAGGATGACCAGCGCGTTGCCGAAGATGGTGAAGAGGATGAGGAAGGTGATGACCGCCGCGATGGCCGCCGTGGCCTGCACGGAGTAGGGGTCCTGGTGGTCCATGGCTGGGTGGGACGTGGGCAGAGGGAGCGCTGCCCGCCCGGTGCACCCCGTGGACGACAGCGCTGCCCGGTTTGGCTAGACGAGAGCGGCGCCCCTCCAGAGGCG
>NW_012109807.1:9714486-9723060 GCF_000951045.1 Mandrillus leucophaeus | reverse complement strand
GCAGCTGCCTCAGTTTCCTCCATTAAGGGCAAAGGAGGTAAGAGGGAAACTGGCTTGGACTCGAATCACAGCATTAACTGCGACTCAGCCAAGGGTTTGTACGGGGCACGGGGCGAGCTGCCGCCCCTTGACTGATGCGAAGGGGAGGTCCCTTCCTGGGAATAAAGCAAGGAGACCCTGCGGTGGCGGAGCAAGGGGTGGGGCCTTTGTCACACAACTCCAAGAAAAAGCAGGTCTCAGGGGCAGCTGTGAAGGGAGGAGTGAAGGGAGGAGTGTCCCTCCGCTTCTGTAGTGACCCCGGAGGAAGGGGTTGACCCTCCCTCCCTGCTGCGGTCCTGCCTGACTCCCCCCCATATACACTGAAGCTCTTCTGGGGGTGACAGTGGAAAGAGGGTTGGGGTAAAAAAAACTTCAGACTAAGGCCCCCCACTTGCCTTCAAAGAGCTATGAGCAACTGCTGTCCCTCAGGGCCCCCCCTCACTCTCCCTGCCACCCGCCAACAGCACCAGCCTGGGCAGCCCTGAGGGCATTTCCCCCCCCCCCCACGCTTCTGGAGCCCCTAATGTCATAAGCCCCGCCTTGAGCGAGGCCTCTTATTCACAGCCCAACTCTGCAAGGCATCCTCTGTGTAAATAAGCACCAATCCACCTCTGACAGTGGGGCTCCCCGCAGGCCCGGTCCAACCTGCTGGACCTCCTCTCCTCCCTGTCCCCTCCATGGGAGCAGAGCACGGGGCCTCTCAGTGCCCATGGACAATGTCTAGCGCCTCCCCAGGCTCAGGTGGGAGGTGCCCATCTCAGGTACCCAGACCAGCACCCCAGCCACAGGGGGGTGCTGGGAGTAGGTGCCTCGTTGATCCCCCCATCCCTGTCATTCTGCCAGACTCCCCAGCTCCGGTGAGGTGCAAGTGCCCACAGCCCCTGGTGTGGATGCTGCCAGGGCTGGGTTCGGACAGGGCAGTCAGCCTCCTCCCCACCCCCAACCCCAGGCTTCAGCTGGAAACCGACCACTCTGCTAGACAGTTTCCTGGATGTGTCTTTCCCACCCTCTGGGTTGGGCAGGACCTGGGCGCCGCCTGGGCATACATCACCAGCGATGGAGAGATGCCAGTAGCCCCTTCCCTGAGGAAGGACAGAGGGTGGCCATGAGAGCCTGGGAGCAGCTACTTAGGCAAGTGTCTGCCCGTCCTGGGGTTCCCAAGGCCTGCACAGTCTGGGCCTGCCAGAGGCCCACGTGGGCATTGGGAGGAACGGCCTTTCTACCATCTCCAACCACACGTGGGTTGGGGGCCAGTGAGCATCTCCCCAGACTCTGCAGCCAGCGTCAGCCTTTGTCTTCTGACCCATCTTCCTTCAAGGGGTGCTGCAGGAGCTGAGACTGGGTTGCCCGTGTGCCCTCCCCACCCTGCAAGTCCCCACTGAGGACGCTCACCTGGGCCTTCCTAGAAGTGACAACTTTGGGTCTACTGAGTGTCCAGCCTTGCTAGGCATCTTTCGTTGGGCCAGCTGGGCACGAGGCCAGGTGGGGACAGCCAGGGACAGAGTCTACAGCTGGCAGACCTGGGAGATATGTGCCCTCTGGGCAGCAGGAGCTGCTTTGGCATCCATACCGCTGCCCCAGGCTGTCGCCTTCTACTGCAGCCATCTCCTCCCAGCTGCATCGCAGTACGGACAAGGGCCGTGTGGGTGCGCTGGCTCTCCAGGGCCGTGCGGGCCATGACGTAACACAGCTCCTGCTCCTCTCTGAGGCTCACCGTCTTCCCACACACACACATACCCCTTCAGGTCTTGCCTGCTCCAGCCAGCCCCATGAGGCTGCCAGGTGCAGGAATTGGAGCCTACTAGCCATAGCAAGGCTTCCTTCAGCTCTTCCCAAACTAGACCTGACCTTGCGCCAACATCCTGTTCCACCGGGATAGGCATAGTTCAGTCCCGGACCAGCAACAGCCAGCAGCAGGAGCAGCTGGAGCATTCCCCGATGCATAGCAGGGGAGTGGGCAGGCAGGGCACAACGTGGATCCCAGCCCGCCATCCATGCCCTGCCAGGCCAGTGTTGGACTCTGGAAGTGCCCTGGGTCTCCACTCTCCAGACCTTCCCTGAGGCTGTTTGCTATGATGGAGATACCCTGTCACCCTTCCTTCTGTGCTTGGTGGGCTCCTACTCACACTTCAAGGCCCACTCACCAGTCACCACGCTCTCAGGCAGAGGAGGACCTCCATTTTCCAGGTTCCTTGATCCCAGGCGGCACCACTTCCACACTCAGCACACTGTACCCAGATGGTGTCTGATGGGTTTGTTACATCGCCCCTGCCCAGCACAGTGGACATCCCTTCTCTGTCCCCGGTACCTGGCACAAGGTCATTGGCCTTGAGGGACAGTGGCAGCAGGCAACAGTGCACACATAACATGAGCATTCTAAGACAGCCCAAATGAGGGTGCCCTGGAGGGATGTCCTTGGGAAGAGGGGCCATGGGGAAAGGACCTAGCTGTGGAAGCGATCCACCTTTTCCAAAGAAGGGCAAGACGGTTGTCCCATCGCTGGCTGTGAGACCTTAGTTGGAAGCCATGGAGCCACTTCTCCAGGCCTGAGAGGTGAGATAGTGCCACCAGATCTCCTGGGCTGGGGCTCCAGCAGCTCACAACGGTGCCTTCCCTCCCCTAAGGGCCCACTGGGACAGACCCCCATGGGCCACACACCTCACCTTTCTCCAGATGCCCCCCCACCCCCTGCCAACCAGCCTTTCAGTCCATGGGACTCTTATCCCCAGACCATCCTGTATGCCCCAACCTCCCCACTTCCCAGATCCTTGGGTCACGTCCTCTATGATAGAAGTCAGTCGTCCTCTCTGCATAAAGATCTTGACAAAACCCCAGCTCTGGTCAAACCTAAATCATCTACCCACTGCCTGCCTTTGACCAAGCAGCTGCTCTTTCCGGAGCAAAATACTCTCTGCATCGACTGGCCTTGCTCTAAATTCGTGACCACAAATCTCCAAACTTCCCTAGTTCGTTCACTTTCCCACTTGTTAAAATTGGCATCCCTCCCTCCCTCCCTCTCCAACCTCCCAGCCGCTCCTCCGCCCCCCAGGCTGTGACTCCACCTGGTACTTAGGGGGAAACGGAAGTCCAGGCAGGAACTCACCCCCTCTCCCGACGCCTGCCTGCATCTGACCTCAAACTCTCTTTGCTGATTGACGGGCAAGTCCTCAGCCTGTGCCCTGGAGCCCAACCCCTCTCATCTCACCCCAGGGTTCCCCTGCTTCAGTTATCCCCCCTTATGGTCACTGCCTCTATTCTACAAAGCCAGCCCCACCCCTTAGAAGCCCCCCGCCCAGCCCTGTCCCCTTTCTGCTGCCTCCCATAGCCTCCTCACCTTCTCCTTAACCCCCGCAGGGCATCTGCAGACCCTCCACCAGGGTCTTCTGTGGGTGCCCTACTGCACATCACCAAGCACTAGGCTTGTTCTGCCCTCTTTCTCAGCAGCACTTGGCATAGCAGCCCTTACCCCGGAACACTCACAGTGATCACCTTGAAAACCACTCTGCAGCCTTTTCTTCTCCCAAACTCTGAAATCAGAGGTTCTTGCTAAGAGTGATTCTCTCCCCCCGTCTAAAGGACGTTCGGCAATGTCTGGAATACAGGGAGGGGGCCGCTACTGGCATCTGTGAGTAGGAGCCAAAGATGCTGTCAAACGTCCTGCAAGGTTCAGGACCGCCCCCACCACAAAGAATTACCAGGTACAAAATGCTGAAACACTAAAATTAAGAAATGCTGCTCTAAATGCAGCACCCTAGCTCGGTCTGGGGATCCTTCCTCTTCTACACCCATGACTCCCCTCCAGATGCGATAGCACTTCCCCAGGCACCTCCTGACCTGCTCTCCCTGCTGAACTCCAGGTTCCTTCAGCTCACCTACTTGCTGACCCCTTTGGACACCTCAGACCTGACATACCCATTTGCCCCAGCCCTGCCTTGCTTGCCCCAAGGTCCTCAGTACTGGATTCTCAGTGAACGGTGCAGCTCCCCACCCAGAGCCTGTGCCCTCACCCCACACATGCAATCACAAGTGGGGCCACTGTGACCCCTAAACACTCCAAAAGGACCTGCTCCTGTCCATCGCTGTAGCCCCTCTCCCTTACACAACTGCAGTGGCTTCCCAGCTGTTCTGCTTCCAGCCCATTCTCCAGAATGCATCAAGGACTTTTAAAACCTGAAGTCAGATGTGGCACCATCTTCCTTCAAACCTTCCAGGGGCTGCCGCCTGTTGCTTGTGGACTTGGCTGTGGCCCCCTCCCTATGTCAGTTACACAGACCCGACACACCTTGCTTTTCCCTGCCTCAGGGCCTTTGCACTGGCTACTCAGTTCCTGAATTTTCATAGGCAGCCTCCTGCCATTTAGGGCTAGGCTGAAATGTCACATCCTCAGAGGGGCCCTTCCTAACCAGCAGCCTAATGGGGTGCTCCCCTCTGCCATCATTTGCCAATGCCAGATGTTTTCTGGTTTGCTGACTTATTCTCCAACCCTCCCCACCCTGAATAAGCTCCATGAGAAGAGGAACCCGCCTTGCTCACTGCTATTCCCAGCAGAACAGAGACTGCCTAGTATGTTGGATGAGTGAACAAATTGCACCTACACAGCTACATGGTCGGTGACTGAGGAGGTGAACAGGTCACAGATCCCTGGGAGGGGATGGCTAGCTGCCTGGGCTTGGTTAACACCCCGGGGCCCTGTACCCTTCCCACCACTCAGGCTGGGGCTCAAAGGACAACTTTGTCCCTGCCCTCCCCTTAAGCCACCAGGCTCAGACAAGTGGCATCTTTAAGAGAACCCAGGATCACAGACTAAGAGCCAAATCCTAATGGAGGCTGGTGATGGGTGACCCGAGAGCCAGGGGCCTCCCTGGGCATGAAGTACAGCACCTCCTTCCACCCAGCAGCAGAGGCCGAGGGAGTGCCAGCCTCTGTCCTTGATAAATGGGGCACTGCATGTACTGCCTCTGTCCTAGGGCTGCCTCAAGGTCTCTGCCTGGGAGCCTCCCAGCAGGGCTGTCCCCTACTCCTAGGGGCATGGCCAGAGTCCCTATCCACTCTACACTCACCCAGACCCCACTCCCCCAGCCAGGAACAAGAGGAGGAACAGCACCTCCCCGCAGTCCTTCCCTTGTGCTAATGCCCAGGACTGGGCCGCTGTTCAGTCTCAGGATTCGTGACTCACGACTGAAACCCAAGGCCGACTGAAGGTAGAGGCCACAGTGTCCCCAGTGCAGCCCCAGCATTGACCCTCCAGAAGGCTGGCAAACAGCAACCTCTCCCCAGAGCTTGGGAACTCCAAGCTTCAGCCCTGCACTGCTGCTTCTTGGCCAGGACCCCTGGAGCACTCACTGAAGTCTTTGTCTTCCCTGGAAGGTGGGAGAGTCACCTGGGGCCCCAGAGGGCAAGGGGCGTTAAAGGCACACAAGAGGCAGGAAGGTCAGCACAGCACACTCCACTTTATTATCTCCCCGAACATGTGGGCCTCCTACCCGCTTCCACCCCAAGCAGGCCTTCCTTGACCCTCTGAAAGGCCACCAAAACAGTACCCTTGGGGACTGAGGGGGCCTCTGGCCCAGGCCCACTCACTGGCACCCTGGATGCTTTCTTCATGCCTGAGACAAACCTCACGGGGAAAGCCAGGAGCTGGGGCAGAGCAGAACTGGGGCCTGCCTGGAGGAGGCCAGGCCAGGTAACCCCAGCCCTTTCTCCTTCCTGGGCTGCGCCCGGCTGAGCTCCAGGGAATAGCGGTCTGGGGTAGAGACAACCGAGTCCTCTGTTCAGAGGCCAGCTGGGGTTCCCATTGTGCAATCGGGGGCGGGGGGCACGTCTTTCTCTTCTCCCCGATGGTGGCAGCCCTTGGCCCAGCACCTTCCTGCTCTGCAGGGCATTGAGTTGGGCTCTCAAAGCCTCCTGGAGAGAAGGGCTGGAGGCCACACCACCGCAGAACATCCCCCATACTTGGGCATGTTGGGTGGGATGGGAGGCTGTTCCCAGGGTCCCAGCCACAGGGTTACCCCGAGGGAGAGGTAGGGACACCATTAGTCTATGCTGGGGGGCAGGGCCTCAGGCACAGGAGGGATTCCAGGGTTCTGCATGACTGGAACCTACTTCTTCCCCACCCCTTCCAGGACCCGTCCCTGGAGAATGTCACCTCCCATTCCCAGCATCTTCCAGGGCTGGGGCAAAAGTCAAGAGCAGGCAGAGCCAGGCCTGCCTTCCCCTATGGCAGAGCTAGAAGAACCCCTGGCCCTAGGAGCCCTTAGGGGAACACGGTGAAGAGAGACGGGAAGAGGCCCGGCCCTCTGAGATGGGGTGGTAGGTTGGGGCTGGAAGACTGTGTGGCCCAGGGGAGCCAAGAGGTAGACGACTCAGCTCCACTGGGCAGAGGACGCCCTCCCTACCTGGGGACAGAAGCCACAGGCTTAATCTTTGGACCTCCCCTTGAAATGATTTCCAGGTACACAGCCCCCTGGCAGAGCTGGGCTTCCCTGGACAGAGACTGGCTGGATTCCCGCTTCTGAAGATGGGGCTGTGGGCTCAGTGGATGCTCCAGCCAGCCAGGACTGCTCCTGAGCAATACCGGCGGCACCTGCTCCAGGCCTTGACCTCGGGGAGGAAGCCAGGGTCTGAGGCTGCCTTGCCGAGGCCTCCGCACTGAGCTTTTTCAGGACAGGGGACTCCCACCCACGTGGGCTCTCCCCAGGCCCCACGGGAACGGGCTGGCCTCCCGCACTGGAACCACTGGGGTTGGGGCTCCTGGATTCCGCTGACAGTGCCTCCAGAAGCTGCTGCAGGGATGGGGAGGTCAGAGCGGGGCTCCTGCCAGTGCTGTGGGCTTGAGACCCTGCAACAGGACAGACAGGAGGTACAGCCTCAGAACTGGAGGATGACATGTGGCCCGGCTGGGCGGAGCCAGAGCTGGCTTTAGCGTTACTCACAGGGACGAGGAGCCTGGCTCACCGGAGTGGTGCCCACCCATGCCACCGCCTAATGCCTCTAATACTGGATTCCCACACTACCAGAGACCAGGACAATGAAGCCATCCCATCTCTTCCCTGCCTAGCCCCCGAAGTCACCATCAGAACGTTAGGCCACTCAGGCTTCTACCACTGCCTCATTCACACCCGAGACTGCCGGGACAGTTAAGTCGCCTGAACCAACACCAAAGCGCCTGCCTTCCGGACCCTTCACCCAGGCTGCTCTGCCTGCGGCCATACCCCACCACTTGCCCCGAACCCAGCACCTGCCCTAGAACCGTTCCTGCACTTAACGGCCACATCCAAACCCTACACTGTGCCAGGAGGTAGGCTGGGGCTTCCTTCTGCACTGTCATGCCAGACTACGACTGTACCCCACCTCTTTGTGGGCACTCTTCCTCATTTAAGCCCATGCTCCCTGGCTGGCCCCAGCCCCTCAGCACTGCCTCTCATCCCAGTTCCTTCTGCACACGCAGCAAGGGCTTCACCAGGAGCCTCTTCCCTCAGCTGACCCTGACCAAATCCTCATTGCCACGCTTCAGCTGGCGACTCTTCTACCAGGTCCTGTCAGCCGCACAGCCCACACCTCCCTCTGGATCTGGTCAACACCAGGAGCTCCCACCCCTGCAGCCCGTTCCTGGGGGCCACCTTCCACAGTGCCCCCTCCACCTGTGCACACTGAGGGAGCACGGCTCTGCAGACACTCCGCAGGCCCAGCATCTTCCTACAGCAGCCCTCCGCACTTCAGATCACTCCCACCTACACAGGCTCCACAGCCCCCATGGCCGTCGGCCCCTCAGAGGCAGCCTCAACCCCCTTTCCCCACCATCACACCTGCCACCACACCCAGTCCTAGAGCGCTGGCATCCCCCCCTCTACCAGGCATCTCCCACTCCACTCTTCAGTCAGCAGAGGCACATCTTCTCCTTTATTTCCATCCCCCTCTCCCTACCTCTGGTGGCCTCACCTCTGTGTAACAGAGGCCCCCGCATCCGTACGTCAAGATCCTCCTGCAGACTTGGGTCTATTCCTGTCTTCTTCCTTCCCACTAGATCCAAGGAAGTGCCTCAGCTCCCATCACAGGCAGCCTTTTTCCAAACATTCTGGGTGTCCTTTCTCCCCGCCGTATCCACCCCTCTCTTCCGGCAGGTCATGGTTCCAGCATCCGAATGCACCTCATGCTCACCATCCTGATAGACCCATCCCTTGACCACAGGCCTTTCCACCACCTCCCAATTCCCTAGTCATGGTAGTCAAACCTCTAGAAAAATTACATACAAGGCTAGGCACGGTGGCTCACATCTAATCCCAGTACTTTGGGAGGCTGAGGGAGGCGGATCACTAGAGGTCAGGAGTTCAAGACCAGCCTGGCCAACATGGTAAAACCTTGTCTCTACTAAAAATATAAAACGTAGCCAGCATGGTGGTGCTCACCTGTAATCCTAGCTACTCGGGAGGCTGAGGCACACAAGACTCCATCTCAACAAAAGAAATTACACACAAATTTCTTATTACATCTATTCTTTAGGGGTTTTTAGAAGATACTTAGTGCAGTAAAAAAAAA